>NW_004443958.1:10164665-10207972 GCF_000243295.1 Trichechus manatus latirostris
GCAGAACTCAAATTCTAGTAAAAAGACCAGACTTAACGGTCTGACTGAGACTGGAGGAACCCCAGAAGACTTGGCCCCTGGACTCTCTGTTAACCTAGAACTAAAACCATTCCCGAAGCCAACTCTTCAGAAGATTAGACTGGACTATAAGATATAAAATGATACTCTTGAAGAGTTTACTTCTTACTTCAAGTAGTTACATGAGACTAAATGGGTAGCTCCTGTCTGGAGGTGAGATGAGAAGGCAGAAAGGGACAGGAGCTGGTTGAATGAACATGGGAAATCGGGGGTGGAAAGGAGGAGTGTGCTGTCACATTTTAGAGAGAGCAACTAGGGTCACATAATAATGTGTGTATAAATTTTTGTGTGAGAAACTAACTTGAGCTGTAAACGTTCACTTAAAGTACAATAAAAAAAAATTGTCATTTTAGAGCAAACTCAGAATTGTAGCAGCATGATTACCAGGAAAAGCATTGGCTTTGAAGTCAGATGTACTTGGGTATAAATGCTTCTCTACTATTTCCTAACTATTTCACCTCTCTGGGACGCCTCTCTTCATCTATAAAATGGTGAATGCTTGTTGTTTTTTTTTTTTACCTCATAAGGTTGTCATAATGTATAAACTAGTTAATACACCCTAGCATGTAACTCAACACATTATAGTTCTTTGTTCTACTTGCTTCGGGTAGCCCTTCGAAAAGGGGTTAGATACTCCCTGTGCTCTGAAAAAAATAGATGTTGAAAGAAAGACTATATGACTGTCTCTGACCAGGACAACATATTTTGTGCTCAAAGAAGCTCAGCATTTCAGAGCTGGAAGGGACTCTCTCTCTGCATAGACTGGGAAATAAAGACCCTGAAGAAACACACCTCAAGTCAGACAACTAGTGGAGTATGGAGGGTTGGCTGAAAGTCAAGTCTTGTGGTTTCTCCTCCAATAATCCTTCACTTCATTGCTCTAGAGAGTCAATTTGTGAACACAGGCATCCAGCCCAAGATAGAAATGGAGGCTGTGCTACTGTGTTTCACTCTTTCTCAAATTAGGGTAAATTCCACTAGTGTATTTATTTTGTTTCTGTAAAACATCTATAACACAATCATTACATTTTTGTGGCAAAGAACATCACTTGCTGAAACAGTAGTCACAGCCACCCCCCTTCTTTGCTGTAAAAATCTTCTGTTAACTTGACTATTAACAAAAAAATTGCTGTCTAGTGGACTCCGACTCATATCGACCCCATAGGACAGAATAGAATTGCCCCATGGGGTTTCCAAGGCTATAATCTTTATGGAAGTAGACTGCCACGTAGAGCAGCTGGTGGGTCCCAATCGCTGACCTTGTGTTTAGCTGCCGAGCACTTAACTGCTGCGCCACCAGGGCTTTCAACCTGACTATACTAGGCCTAAAATGGTGTCACTTGTGCTGAGCCCCATGTCAGCAAACCAAAACCTAAGTTTTTATGTCTTGAAAATGCCTAATCTTCCTGGAAGTGAAAATCGAAGTCAATCGACTCTTCCTGAAAACGAAACCTAGTCAATCAGCTCCGAATTTCCCCTTAATTCCAAATGAACAAAGAAAATGCCCACCGGCCAATCCAAAATTTGTTCGCTGTAACTTCCTTGTTCTTGTGCGTCTGAGCATGCAAAAACCCTTCCATTTGGTACCGCTGTTGGGAGCTCTTGTCTGACTTTCAGACTGGAAGTCCCCCACCCCTAATTCATGAATTGCAAAACATAAAGCATATGAGTTCATACACAAATTTAATATTGTGGGGGATTTTCATCCTAATACTTCGTTCCCCATAAAGGCTGAAAATTATAGCTGCTTTTTGTCCCAGCCTCCCCTGCGGCTAGTACATTGGGCGTGGAGGTAACTTTGGCCAAGCAAGGGTAACTGAGAGGAAGCATTCTATTACACACAACTAATAGACTCTTCATTAAAAACAAACAAATAAAAAAAATAAGAAAAACTCTCTATAATATTACTATCTTGTTAGATTTGGAGCCATGGTGGGGAAGTGGTTAAGAGCTCGGCTGCTAACCAAATGGTCAGCAGTTCGAGTCCACCAGCTGCTCCTTGGAAACCCTATGGGGCAGTTCTACTCTATCCTATAGGGTCGATGTGAGTCGGAACGGACTAGAGGGTAGCGGTTTTTTTTTTTTTTTAAAGTGATCTCTCTCACACCCAGAAATACACACCATCATTCCATAAACAATATTTTGTAACCCTCTTTTTCACATAGTATTAGAAATTTCCCATACAATTAAAAATTCTTCTACCTCATTATTTTGACTATACAATAGTTTAATTTATGACTAAATGGACATTTATTTAAGCAAGCCCCTATTGTTGGCATTTCAGCTTATTTCCAAAATTTTATACTATAAACAGCTTTTTGTAACTATCAAAGAAACTAGAGGGGTTTTTTTTCCCTCCAAAGTATATTAATTTTCTCAAAATACTGCATTTATAACAACATAACTTTTCCAAAGAGTCTAGCAATAGCAACTGACTTTGGTATAGTTTTATGCTTTACAAAGTGCTCTCACATTCAATGCTTTTTAGGTCTTCATAATTATCTTTTCAGGATGATTAGAGAGATGGTATTAATTCTATTTTTTAAATGAGAAAACTGAGGCTTCCAGTGTAATTGGCTTTCTTAAGAGTCCAGATAGTATATGGCAAGTCATGGGTGATGAGAGTCTTCTTTCAGTTCTTTCTTTTCTTCCCATCTTCCTGCCTGTCTGCCTTCCTTCCTTCTTCTTCTTCTTCTTTTTTTTTTTTTTTACAAAAGAAGGTATTCTCTCTATTCTCAATTTGCTTATAACTCAGTGGGGGAAAGTAGAAAGAAAATCAGAATGTACATTTTCGAGTGAAATATGCCACCATGGGAGAATGAAGAAGTGACCCTTAAATCAGACAAGAATGTTATGGAAAGCTTCCTAGAAAGTTACAATTTAAGGAAAGATTTATTTCACATACATCTCAAAATTCTCACCGATGGGTTTAAAGTTCCTTCTAATCAATTATAACCTCACTTTATCTCCACTCCTTTGAAATTGCAATGCTGCATGCAAACAAGGCAGGGCTTCTCTCTGCTTTCAGCTATCAACTTCTCCCCCCACCTCAAACTCCTTAAGAATACCCATCTTCTACCATTACATCTAAAATCTGTTGTTTTATGAGTGCTTGTTCCCACATTACATCATCTCCCCAAGGCTTAGTGTCTCTAAATCCTACTCATCACCTGGAACCCAGTTTCAGGTTTATGTCTTTCGTGAAACCAGACTCAACTCCTATGGCTGTTCCTGGGAAATACGGAATTCTCACAGCTTGTGGAGGGAAAGCTATAACCCTCACTTTGTTAAAACTTCCATTGTCTGACCTCAATTCAAGAAACCCCAGATTGCCTACTAGTAGTATTAGGTATTGTGCCTTGAACCAGAGTTATAGAGAAATTTAGGGTATGGTCACTGCCAAGAAAAGTCCTTTATAATGGTCCCAGGAGAGTGAGGTGGTAGCCTTCTGAGAAGTGGGCTCAAGTTGTGTTTCTGTTTCTTCCCTTCTACGTATTTCTTTCTTTGTAGCTTCTGATGCAGCTTGAGTATTAAATGACATTGGTGTTGCAGCCAAACGTTCTTATTCTCCTCAAAATCACAGAAGAACTTCAAAACTAGGTTAAAAAAAAAAAAAAATTAGAAGACTGAGTGGTCATCACTCAGAGAGGAAATGGACCAGAACTGGAAGATGGAAGAATGTCCTTCAAATATGATAAAAAGGAGGTTCCTGGGGGTAGATGTTGATTGACAAAGAGGTCCACTCGATGGGCCTTGCCTCTGGAAACTGCCTCTCCTAGATCCTCAGGGATTTCTGGTAATACTTGGCAACACTGTTGCTGTTAGAAATGGATTTAGTTTCATGTCAATAGACTTCTCTGTAATTAAAGAATTCAGAGGATTTTGGCAACTTTATCTTCTTGGCATGAGATCTGTGGCAACAGAGAAAAGGTGTTCTGGTTGATAGCTAAACCATATTCCTAGAGATACCACACAAGAACTCAGGATGTTTGGCATTGAAAACAAAGTTACTAGTACTGATTGCTGAAGTGGAGTTTCTACAGGCTGGATCTGAGTTGCCAAACCATTACAGAAGGTCATAGTCTGGGGAAGAACTATACAATAAGCAAATATATTTCAGGCTATTAAAAGTTAAGCTGGCAAATGCAAAAAAGAAAAAGAAAAAAAAAAAGCCACTGAGATGGATCCATTTTCTATTGTCATGAAGAGTCAAGAACACAGGAAGCTTTTGTATTCTGGAGAGCCTGACCTGCGCTTACAGAGAAATACATTCAGTTTCATAATAAATAATTGCATTAATTACCTATTGCTACATAATAAATTACCACAAACTTAGTGGCAGAAAGCAACATATGATTACTGTCCCACAGTGTCTGTGAGTCAGAAGTCTGTGCATAGCTTAGCTGGCTCCTTTGCAAGACCATTTCAAGGTATCAGTCCGTGCTCTGATCTGGAGGGAAAGAATCCACCTCCATCTCACTTATGTTATTGGCAGAATTTATTTCCTCTTGGTTGTAGGACTGAGGGCCCCAGCTTCTTGCTGACTGATAATCTCCTTGCAGAGTATCTCAAATCCTTTAATACTCTTTTCATATCTCAGCTTTGCACTAACCCACTATATTAGATTGATCTATTCATAATTATGTTTCCTCTACCAGACTCTGCACTAATTAAGGGAAAGTATAATGTTTTGCTCATTTTCAAGTCCCCAGAAACTAGACTTGTACAGTGCTATTTGAAAGAATGGAGGAATTACCAAAATAGTTCTGGTCAGTATATATATAAAATGTTATATTTTGATTCAAGGCTTTTTTTTTTCTTTGAATGACTGTTCTTCTGTATAGATATCAATGTATTGGAATCAGTGTTTGCATTTCAGCTATTGTTTTAGATAAGTTCTTAAAAGCTTATATACATTGTGTTTTTGAAATATATATTGCAAATATTCCTCTTTACTCTTTTCTTACATCCTTTAATTTTGCTTAATTTTTTTTATGGTGTGTTTGGCAATAAAAAGTTTTTAATTTAGTTTTTTAATGAAGGTACATGTTTTCCTTTTGAGGTTTCTGTGATGGTACCTTCTCTTTTGACGTGAAAAATTAAACTGTTCATTTTCCTAAGTAGAGGAGGGAAATTTACTTGTTCTTTGGTTAATACTTAGAATAGTCACATAAGATGAAGTTGAAATACACATACATACCACAGTACCTGGCTCACATCAGGTGCTCGATAAACATTAGTTCCATAACTTCCACTATTATTCACCCTACTCTCACACAGAGGTTCCCCAGTGGTACAATGGTTAAGCACTTGGCTGCTAACCAAAAGATTGGCAGTTTGAATTCACCCAGCAGCTCCACGGGAGAAAGACCTGGTGATCTGTTCCTGTAAAGATTACAGCCTAGAAAACCCTGTGGGGCAGTTCTACTCTGTCACATGGGGTCACTATGAACTGAAACTCGACTTGACAGCACCTAACAACAACAACTCACACACAAACAGTCATACCCACAAACGCAAATATGAAAACACAAACATATCCATTCACATATCCCCAGTTCGAAGATGGAGTATGTTTAGGAGTTTATGTAACCATCATATTCTGCTTTCCCTCCAATGATGAGGCTATAATGAGGTTTTCAGTAATCCTTAGAGACACTTAAAAAAGTACTTCAGAAGGCCACACTGTGAAGGATCTTGATGACAGGACCCAGAGATTGGAGACCCATCTAGAGCTAAATTGGAGGGGGTGTATTTTGGAAGAAAAGGGAAGACATTGTACCTCACTAGGATATAAATGTCAAAATGAGAGGAATTATGCCTGTTTTCCTTACTATTATATTCTGAACACTTTGTACGATTTTCAGCACATAAACCAAAAAACCAAACCCATTGGCTTCGAGTTGATTCTGACTCACAGCGACCCTGTAGATAACTATTAGCACATAGTAAATGCTTAATACATATTTATTCAATATGAATGAGTGAATTCATACATAGTTCAGGAAGTGCATCTAGGAAATGGTGAGCATCATATTTGTCATTAAGCCAATGAAGCTTAATCCTCAAGATACTTCACTTGTTGAGAAGTTCTGGGAGTTCAAGAGTGCTTTAGGTGGTGAGGAGGAGCCAGATTGCAATCAGGAAACATTTCTTTGTAAACACTTCTGGTAAATTGCCCAAAGATAGCTAAAGAAAAAAGGGCGGGGGGGCTGAATCTCTAACCCTCAAGTAATTGTTGAGATATCTTTTCTCATTTGAAATAAAAAATCACTTTTATGCCTGATTTTTTTATTAGTAATTTTATATTTTTTCCTTAATGAAAGCCTCCAAAAAATATATGCTTAAACCCCACAAAACCTGGACTTAGCCCAAGAAACAGGTCAGCATGCAAAGGATAACTTAATATGTCCCTTATTCTTCACAAAGCAGAATTCTGGTACTGGGCTAGATCACCAAGTTGTGTTCTTGTGAAAAATGGTGACCTTTCTTTTCCTCGCCATTCCCTTGCATTGGACATGTGGATTATGCTTTCGGGAGTGCGGGGAGAGGGGACACATCACTATCACATCTCCCAGAAGACGACAGACACCCTGAGAACTGCTGATGCTATTTCAGGGGTAACAGGTCGAGTTGATTCTTCTTTCAGCCTAAGGCAGATATGTAGGAGCCCTAGTGGTGCAGTGGTTAAGATCTCAGCTGCTAACTAAAAGGTCAGCGGTTCGAACTCACCAGCTGCTGCATGTAAGAAAGCTGTGGCAGTCTGCTTCCATAGAGATTACAGCCTTGGAAACCCTATAAGGCAGTTCTACTCTATCCTATATGGTCACGATAGGGTCGCTATGAGTTGGAATCGACTAGACAGCAATGGGTTTAAGGCAGATGTAAGTGGAGACTACTTGGAAGACAATAGTCCATTTAGACTACATCTGCAATATGGCAGTACGGCCTACAGAAGATCTGTTGGTTAGAGGACATAGCAATCACTTAGAATCCAAGAAACAAAGCGCAGATTGTGGGGGCTGTACATTATGTAGCCCATAGCAGTCCCAGACACTAATGGAGGGACAGGCCTCAGGAAGATGGGGTCAAACCAGATACCCAATATGGCACACTAGCAGAATATGGACAGACTGAGTATAGGAGATTACCTGCCATGATGTGGGTGGGCCCCATCCAATCAGTTAAAGTCCTTAAGAGAAAAATGAGGTTTCCCAGAGAAGAAGGAATTCAGCCTCAAAACTATAACATGGAAATCCTTCCTGAGTTTCCAGTCTGCCGGCCTGCCCTACAAACCTCAGACTTGCCAATCCCCATAATCATATGAGCCAATTCCTTAAAATGTATCTCTATCACCTATTGGTTCTGTTCCTCAGGAGAATGCTAACATAGCCTACAATAACTTCAAACTTTCCCAAGAATGGTTTTCATCCATCCCAGTATGTGAATTTGGGGTAAAGGAGGAGGGTTAGGAGCTATGTTTATAATACATAATTAATTCTTTCCTTGGCTACATTTGATTACACCGAAGGAGGACAGGGATTCTGTCTCCCAGGAAATTTAATAGAGTCAATAATTATTGATAAATGCTGTCAGCGGCTCAGAAGTTTCAGAAGGAATGTGAACTTGAAAGCTAAGTGGTGCTGTGTTTAGCCATAAGAAATCAAAGTCAAAGAAGGAAAAACCTATGTACAGAGAGAGAGAGAAAGAGAGAAAACTCAAAAACAGAGAAGAGAGAATTTATCTGGGGCTAGAGAGTTAGTCACTATTTAGTTCTTGGTCTCAGAAGCTAGTTATACATTTTGCCTTTGGGTTTCATAATCTATATTTTTGTTTGTTCTTACCTGATAATAAAGGCCTTTGTGATTAAATTTAAAAAAAATTTTTTTAAGGTGATTCAACCAAAACATTGGCTCAAATACCCTTATCAGTTTGTAGGTAAACTGTATCTGTTGCTGTTGTTGTTGTGTGCCTTTGAGTCGATTCTGACTCATAGCGACCCAATAGGACAGAGTAGAGCTGCCCCACAGGGCTTCCTAGGAGCAGACTGCCAGGTCTTTTCTCCTGCGGAGAGGCTGGTGGATTCAAATCAGCGACCTTTTGGTTAGCAGCCAAGTGCTTAACCATTGCACAACCAGGGCTCCTTAAGCATTGAATACGTAGGTATTTCATATGACATTTTTTTCTGGAAAGGTGTTTCTGAAATTTATACAAACCCCATGTATCAGTTACCTGTTACTGCATTTAAAAATCATTAAAAATCCATAGCTTAAAATAAAATTTATTTATTATGTGTTACCATTCAGTGGATGGGGCTCATCTGGGTGGTTCTTCTACATGTGTCACCTGGGGTCACTTACGTGGTTGCAGTCATCTGCTAATTACCTGGGGCTGGATAGTCCAAGATGTCTTCATACATATGTCTTGCGGATGGTGTTGACTGTTGTCTGGCCTTCTCTCTCCATGTGGTTTCTGTTCCAAAAGTGCAAAGGCAGAAGCAGAAAGGCCTTCTGAGAACTGCTCAGAAGTATACAAGTTCACTTCTACTGTATTCTGTTGGACAAGGCCTATCACCCGCTCAGCCCAGTGTCAAGAGCGAGAAACTTGATAGGAGGAGCTGCAAAGAAGTTGAGGTCATTTTTAATCCACTAAATTCGTAGAGCAAGCCCTAAATAGGATTTATTCAGTCATTTGAACAAGTTTCAGAATATAATAGGGGCTTAAATACAGCCCTGAGAGCAAAGGAAATTCTTTCAAAAGAGAATATTGGCCTGTTCATTAATCATTATGAAAACGTTTAATTATGATAGTTGTTGTCGTTGTTAGATGCCATTGAGTCAGCACTGACTCATGGTGACCCCATGTACAACAGAAAAAATGTTGTCCAGTCCTGCATCATCTTCATGATCATTGCTTTGCTCAACTCCATTGTTGCAGCCATTGTGTATTTTGAATGACTTCCAACCTAGGGGGCTTATCCATAGTGGACAGTATTCTGTTGTGATCCATAGGGTTTTCACTGGTTAATTTTTGGAAGTAGATCACCAGGCCTTTCTTCCTATGTTTTAGTCTGGAAACTCCACTGAAACCTGTCTACCATGGGTGACTCTGCTGGTATTTGAAATACTGCTGGCATAGCTTCCAGCATCACAGCAACACACAAGCCACTACAGTAAAACAAACTGACAGACGGGTGGTACATGTTAGTTGTATCTCACACAAATGGGGGATCACATAAAAATTTCCTTAATATTTATAACCCACAACCTTTGTTTTCTTTTAAATCCTTAACTATTAGATATGTGTGTTCATATACATAGACATATATAAACAGGTATTATTTACATATAAGCATGCTATTATTCACAAAATGTATATAAATACATTTCCACATTGAAAATATTTTAAAGTTTCAATCCAACTCCTTTATTGTGATTACATAAGAGAATAAAGTAATTTATATAAATGTATCCCAGAAATTCTTTCCAAAATCCCCTATAGCACATCTTTTGGCTTCTTCTACCATTTGTTGATATGGTGTGTGATAAAGACCACACAGGATCTCTATCTGCATATTTTTAAAAAATCACATATACACACTAAAATGTAGGAAGGAAAGGTTGGAAACTTTTTTCAAAGGGTCACCTGATGAGACTTTTCAATAGGGCGTAGGTTAGAAAAAGCACAAAGGGCATTTTTAGGCAAACACAGTACAGATCAATATGAGAAGATTTAAAGATTTATGGAGATATATATCTATATATAATCTTCAGCATGTGCCTTGCTAACCCTTCATAGGTTCAACTGGTCCTGGTTCATTGGTACTGCACCTGTCTTACTTCAACTTCCTGTATCCGTAAATGTGGTCTCAAAACATTTTGATCTGCATATACTTTCCTTTTTAAGAGACAGGTAAGCAATCCTGCTTAGGCTGCAGATAATTAGAAATTACAATGCGATTAAGACTGATGTTAACCAGAGATTAACATGGAATAGAACCTCTTTCTGTGATGCAATCATACAAATTAAAAGAGCATTGAAAAAGAGAAAGCTTTAAAGAATACTGAGATAAGCGTAGCAATGAATTTCGTGTTGGCTGTATCATGGACTGTATCTATATATACATACATAAAATAGAGACTATTGTATAGGTCTTCCAGTTTCTAAGGATGCAATTGTTAAACTACAACCCATGGACCCAATCTGGCCCATCCTCTGTTTTTATAAATAAAGTTTTATTGGAACACAACCACATTTATTTGTTTATGTGTTGTCTTTGGCTACTTTGGTCTACATCTGCAGAACTGAGTAGTCATGACAGAGTCCGTGTGACCTGCAGAATCTCAAAATTTTACTGTCTAGCACTTTATAGAAAAAACTTTGCTGACCCTTGCTCTAGGGCTTAGATTTTCTTTGGTTGGGTCATTGTAAACAAAAAATAATAAATGAAGGCAGGAGATATTTGTGTTCACTGGGCAGCACACTTTTATCTGAATATTATCAAAAGTTTGGGTTTGAATTTTGCTTGGATAATTGCCAGCTGTACAACTATGGACAAGGTCTTTAACTGTGGGTTCTTAAGTTTATAAAATCTACCCACCCATAGGACGAAAGTTGATAAGCACACTTGAACAAGCTTTGTGAACCATAAAGGTTCAATGTCGCTGTTGTTAACTGCCGTCAAGTTATCTCTGACTCATGCCAATCCCATGCACAACAGAACAAAATGTTGCCCAGTCCTGCACCATCTTTACCAATATTGGTATACTCAAGTCCATTGTTGCAGCCACTATGTATTTTGATCCAACCTAGGGGGCTCATCTTCCAGCACTATATTGGACAATATTCTCTTGTGATCCATGGAGGTTTCATTGACTAATTTTCAGAAGTAGATCACCAGGCCTTTCTTTCTAGTCTGTTTTAGTCTGGAAGCTCCACTGAAACTTGTCCTCCATGGGTGACCCTGCTGGCATTTGAAATACTGGTGGCATAGTTTCCATCATCATAGTAACATACAAGACACCACAGTACAATAAGCTGGCAGAGAGGTCGTGAAAAGACGTAATACCTACGTGAATTACTATTAATTGTAGTAATCATTGGAGCCCTTGTGGTGTAGTGGTTAAGACCTCAGCTACTAACCAAAAAGTCGGCAGTTCAAATCCATCAGCTGCTCCTTGGAAATCCTATGGGGCAGTCCTACTCTGTCCTATAAGGTTGCTACGAGTCAAAATCGACTCGATGGCAACAGGTTTGGTTCTGGTTTTAATAGTAATCATTAGTATTGATGACAAGAATATTTTGTTTCTTTCTCCTTCCACACACTGTAGAATTGCAATTCCCCATCCCCCTGGAGTAAGGTATGGCCATGAGCTTGCTTCGGCCAAAAACCAAAAACATAAATAAATAAATAACCGGTTGCTGTCCACTTGATTCTGACTCATAGTGACCCTATAGGACAGAGTAGAACTGCCCCATAGGGTTTCCAAGAAGTGTCTGGCGCATTTGAACTGCCAGTCTTTTAGTTAGCAGCTGAGCACTTAACCACTGACCACCAGGGCTCCTTGCTTTGGCAAGGGAGATGTGAACTGAAGTGATCTGTGGCACTTAGCAGAAGAAGCCATTTGATAGGATCTTGGAAGCAAATTGCACTATGGTCTCTGGGAGATAAAAGTTGCTTTTAAGACCTCTTCCAGAGACTCTGCTCTTAAAACTGTCTTGACACATGACGACTAAATATAATGTGGTATCTTGAATGGAATCCTGAGACAGAAAAATGACATTAGCTAAAAACTTAAGAAAATCCAAATGAAGTATTAACGTTAGTTAATATATAATATATCAGTATATCAATATTGATTCATTAGTTGTCACAAATGTAACATAGTAATTTAAGATGCTAGCAATAGGGAAAACTAGGTACAAAATATACCAGAATTCTCTGTTATTTTTGAAAATTTTCTATACATAGAATACTACCGTAAATTTTAAAAAAAACTTTTCAAAACGTCTTGAGAATAACACATAGGGACTCATATTTTCACAATAATATCTAGGCTTTCAGAACAAAATCAAGGCTTAGAACAAAATACTTCCTTAACCGTTCACATATATATCTGTTTCATTCATTCATTAACGAGTGGGTTTATTCAAACGAGTATTGTTGAGTAGCTGGCCTGTAACAGAGACCGTATTAGACATTGTGCCAAATGCAGGAGAGGTGTTTTTGAACAGCTCACAAAGTGTAATCACATTTTATCCTTTTCATTATTTGAAACAATAATCTTTGGGACATTCTAAATTGTAATCACTTTTTTTCCCATTAGCATTAATATGAAATGTTAAAGAGTAAAATTCTCAGTTTTTGAAGGGTATGCAGATCGAGTTCAGGCATCTCTGTGACAGGGATATATTTTAGATTTTCTTCCTGCTGAAAGGAGTGGATATAAACCTCAACTGGCCCTCTCTGCTCAAAAGCAGAACACAGAGATCATTGTTAAGAGATGAAGATGTAATGCAGAGTGAGAGAGAGCAGACCAGGACACAAATCAGTGCAATTCCCTGGCGATAAGTAATTGGCAGCAGACATTCTGCTGAATGTATCAAAGACAGAGAGACCCTTTTTAAATCCAGTGAATTTTAAAAAAGATCTCAGAGTTGTTAAAGACAGAGGATGAAGACTGGAGCTTGAGCAATTACAAACTAAAGGACTGAGAATTCTCGGCAATCCCTGACAGATGCTCCAAGACATAAAAACAGCTATGTCAACCCAAAAAAAAAAAAAAAAAAAAAAAAAGCAAAGCAAAGAAATTTAGCTGAATGTTCAAAGTAGAAGATAACAGAGTTTCCATTCTTAGTGCCAAGAAATTAAAAATTGTTGCAACTATATATTATTTATATTTTGTGAATACAAACACACACACACATTTAGGTTAATCCTATAATAAACTTTATAAAACTTTCAATCCATAGTGAGAAGCTTAGTCAGTCTAAAAAAAATCTAACCATGAAGTGTTATGTATACATACAGGCCAGCTGGAACCCACGTGACAGTATTTTTTAAAGCTGTCATTTATCAGGTGCTTAGTATGTGCCAGATATATATTACAGTTCCCATTTACATGTGAGGAACCTGGCTCATATAAATTAAATAGTCTGCCCAATTTCATATACCTAATTAATATCATTTGCTGTACTGTGGGGTATTGCGTGTCACTTTGATGCTGGAAGCTATGCCACCGGTATTCAGATACCAGCAGAGTCACCCATGGTGGACAGGTTTCAGCTGAGCTTCTAGACTAAGACAGACTAAGAAGAAGGAGCCAGCAGTCTACTTCTGAAAAGAATTAGCCAGTAAAAACCTCATGAATAGCAACAGAACATTGTCTGATATAGTGCCAGAAGATGAGCTCCCCAGGTGTGAAGGCACTCAGAAGATGACTGGAGAAGAGCTGCCTCCTCAAAGTAGAGTCAACCTTAATGACGTGAATGGAGTCAAGCTTTCAGGACCTTCACTTGCTGATGTGGCATGACTCAAAATGAGAAGAAACAGCTGAAACATCCATTAATAATCAGAATGTGGAAAGTATGAAGTATGAATCTAGGAAAATCGGAAATTGTCAAAAATTAGATGAAATGCATGAACATCAATATCTTAGGCATTAGTCAGCTGAAATGGACTGGTATTGGCCATTTTAAATTAAATTAGACAATCATATGGTCTACTATGCCGGGAATGACAATTTAAAGAGGAATGGCGTTACTTTCATCGTCAAAAAGAACATTTCAAGATCTATTCTGAAGTACAATGTTGTCAGTGGTAGAATAATATCCATACGTCTACAAGGAAGACCAGTTAATACGACTATTATTCAAATTTGCACACCAACTACTAAGGCCAAAGATGAAGAAATTTAAGATTTTTACCAGCTTCTGCAGTCTGCAATTGATTGAACATCCAATCAGGATGCATTGATAATTATTGGTGATTGGAATGGGAAAGTTAGAAACAAAGAAGGATTGGTAGCTGGAAAATATGGCCTTGGTGATAGAAACAATGCCAGAGATCAATTGCATGATGGAATTTTGCAAGACCAATGACTTCTTCTTTGCAAATACCTTTTCTCACCAACACCAACCGTGACTGTACTTGCCAGATGGAATACACAGGAATCAAATCGACTACATCTGTGGGAAGAGACAATGAAAAAGCTCTATATCATCAGCCAGAACAAGGCCGGGGGCTGACTGCCGAACAGACCATCAATTGCTCATATGCAAATTCAAGTTGAAACTGAAGAAAATTAGAACAAGTCCATGAGAGCCAAAGTACGACCTTGAGTATATCCCACCTGAATTTAGAGAGCATCTCAAGAATAGATTTGACGCTTTGAACACTAATGACTGAAGATCGGACAAGCTGTAGAATGACATCAAAAATATCATACATGAAGAAAGCAAGAAGTCATTAAAAAGACAGGAAAGAAAGAAAAGACCAAAATGGACATCAGAAGAGACTCTGAAACTTGCTCTTGAATGTCGAGTACCTGAAGCAAATGGAAGAAATGATGAAGCAAAAGAACTGAAGATTTCAAAGGGCGGCTCGAGAAGACAAAGAAAAGTATTATAATGATATGTGCAAAGAGCTGGAGATAAAAAACCAAAAGGGAAGAACACACTGTGCATTTCTCAAGCTGAAAGAACTGAAGAAAAAATTCAAGCCTGGAGTTTCAGTAGTGAAGGATTCTATGGGGAAAATATTAAACAACAGAGGAAGCATCAAAAGAAGATGGAAGGAATACACAGAGTCATTATACCAAAAAGAATTGGTTGACGTTCAAACATTTCAAGAGGTAGCATATGATAAGGAACCCACGGTACTGAAGGAAGAAGTCCAAGCTGCACTGAAGGCACTGGTGAAAAACAAGGCTCCAGGAATTGAGGGAATATTAACTGAGATGTTTCACAAATGGGTGGAGCACTGGAAATGCTCACTCATCTATGCCAAGAAATCTGGAAGACAGCTACCTGGCCAACTGACTGGAAGAGATCCAAATTTATGCCTATTCCCAAGAAAGGTGATCCAACTGAATGCGGAAATTGTAGAACAATATTATTAATATCACACGCAAGTAAAATTTTGCTGAAGATCGTTATATCAACAGAGAACTGTGAGAAATTCAGGCCAGATTCAGAAGAGGATGTGGAAGCAGGGATATCACTGCTGATGTCAGAGGGATCCTGGCTGAAAGCAGAGAATACCAGAGAGATGTTTACCTGTGTTTTATTGACTACGCAAAGGCATTTGACTGTGTGGATCATAACAAATTATGGATAACATTGTGAAGAATGGGAATTCCAAAACACTTAATTGTGCTCATGAGGAACCTGCACATAGATCAAGAGGCAGTTGTTCAGACAGAACAAGGGGATACTGCATG
This sequence comes from Trichechus manatus latirostris, assembly GCF_000243295.1. Lineage (NCBI taxonomy): Eukaryota > Metazoa > Chordata > Mammalia > Sirenia > Trichechidae > Trichechus > Trichechus manatus. Next base: position 10,180,184 of record NW_004443958.1, read on the forward strand.
ATTTAAAGTTAGGAAAGGTGTATGTCAGGGTTATGTCCTTTCACCATACCTATTCAAGCTATATGCTGAGCAAATAATCTGAGAAGCTGGACTATACGAAGAAGAACAGGGCATCAGTATTGGAGGAAGACTTATTAGTAACCTGCGTTATGCAGATGACATAACCTTGCTTGCTGAAAGTAAAGAGGACTTGAAGCACTTACTGATGAAGATCAAAGACCACAGCCTTCAGTATGGATTACATGTCAACATGAAGAAAACAAAAACCGTTACTACTAAACCGATAAGCAACATCATGATAAATGGAGAAAAGACTGAAGTTGTCAATGATTTCATTTTACTTGGACCACAATCAACACCCATGGAAGCAGCAGTCAAGAAATTAAAAGACTCATAGCACTGGAAAAATCTGCTGTAAAAGACCTCTTTAAAGTGTTGAAAAGCAAAGATATCACCTTTTAGACTAAGGTGCGCCTGACTCAAGCCATGATATTTTCAATCGCGTCATATGTATTCAAAAGCTGGACAATGAATAAGGAAGACTAAAGAAGAATTGACACCTTTGAATTGTGATGTTGGAGAAGAATATTGAATATACCATGGACTGCCAAAAGAACAAACAAATCTATCTTGAAAGAAGTACAACCAGAATGCTCCTTAAAAGCAAGGATGGCGAGTCTATGTCTTACATACTTTGAACATGTTGTCAGGAGAGATCAGTCCCTGGAGAAGGACATCATGCTTGGTAAAGTACAGGGTCAGCAAAAAAGAGAAATACCCTCAACAAGATGGATTAACACAGTAGCTGCAACAATTCAAGCATAACAACGATTATGAGCGTGGCGCAAGACTGAGCAGTGTTTCATTCTGTGGTACATAGGGTCGCTATGAGTCAGAACCTACTCGACAGCACCTGACAACAACAACAGCAATTAATATTGACTACAGATTCAAATCCAAATCTTCCGAACAGCTACAACCAAGAAGCTAATCACCAGAGTAGGCAAAATTAGCTATGATCCTCATAGCTCTATAGAATGCTGCTTAAACCAGGCTTATTCCTGTGTGGGTGTTATGGATTGAACTGTGTCCCCCAAAATGTGTGTCAACTTGGCTAGGCCATGATTCCCAGTATTGTGTGATTGTCCACCATTTTGTCATCTGATGTGATTTTCCTATATGTTGTAAATCCTACCTCTACGATGTTAATGAGGCAGGATTGGAGGCCGTTATGTTAATGAGGCAGGACTCAATCTACAAGATTAGGTTTCATCTTGAGTCAACGTCTTTTGAGATATAAAAGAGAGAAGTGAGCAGAGTGACAGAGGGACCTCACACTACCAAGAAAGTAGTGCCAGGAGCACAGCATGTCGTTTGTACCCAGGTCCCTATGCTGAGAAGGTCCTAGACAAGGGGAAGATTGATGACAAGAACCTTCCCCCAGAGCCAACAGAGAGAAAGCCTTGCCCTGCAGCTGACACTCTGAATTCAGACTTCTAGCCTCCGAAACTGTGAGAGAATACGTTTCTTTTTGTTAAAACCATCCACTTGTGGTATTTCTTTTATAGCAGCACTAGATAACTAAGATAGGGTGTGTACTTAACACATTTTCACTACTGAAACTGACCACAATGAGCTGGTTAGAAACAGAGAGTAGAAGGAGTCTAATTCTTTGCCATAGTTGCATTTGAAACACTGATGTCTCTGGTAGGAGTTTGCTTAAAAAGGCAAATTGAGAAGTCTCAACCTGGAGTGTAGAGGGTAGGGCAGAGAGTAGGGTTAACAGACCAAAGAAGGATTTCCTTGAGAGGCAACATCTACAACTGAGTTGGCAGAATGATATCTAAGTTATCCAGTAAAAAAGAACAAAAAAAAAAAAAAAAGCCATTGAGTCATTTCTGACTCATGGCCACTCCATGTGTGTCAGAATAGAACTGTGCTCCATAGGGTTTTCAATGGCTGATTTTTTGGAAGTAGATCACCAGTCCTTTCTACCAAGGCACTTCTGGGTGGACTGGAACCTCCAAGCTTTTGGCTAGCAATCGAGCACGTTAATCATTTGCACCGCCCAGGGACTCCAAATCATCCAGTAAGCTGTGGTTTGTTTTTGTTTTTATCCGTCTTTCTTCCCAATCTACTGCTTAGATTGTGTTATCCTTTTTTTTTTTTTTCAACTTACTTTTCTTTTTTAAAGCATTCTTACACTGAAATACATCATACGTTTAAGAAGTATATAGGACACACTTGTAAGGCTTAAATGGTAACATAAAACAAACATCTGTGTAACCAATATCCAACCAACAGTTCTGTAGGCACCAAAGTATCCTTATCCATCTCTCTTCTTCCCCCATAAGAGACAACCACTTCCTGAATTTTGTGTTAATCATTTCCTTGCTTTTCTTCATAGTTTTTCCGTTTACTTACGTATCTTTTAAAATAAATTACTTAGTTGTGGCTGGTTTTGAGCTTTGTGTACATAGAATAATCACCTATGCTTCTTTTACCAACATTATGCGTTTGAGATTCATCCTTGTTTGTAACGGGTGCATTCTTGTTTACTGCAGTTACTGTTTCACTTCATGAATACTTCACAGCTTATCTACTCATTCAGCTGGGCTGAGCATTTAGGTTCTTTGCCAGTATTTTTCTAATGTTGACACTGTTATTGCGAACATCCTGGTACATGTCTCCTGATCTGGTGTAAGTTTATGTAGGGTAAGTACCAAAGAGAAGAATTTGTGCAAATTACAGTATGCACACCTGTCAATTTTCTAGGTTATTCCAATTTTTTTCCCAAAGTGGTTGCAGCAATTGATACTCCCACTAACAAGTGGTAGTAGTCCTGATTGCTCCCTATCTGTGTCAAAATTTTGTAAAATCTGGCTCCATAATTTTGCCAAACTGGCCTTTGTGAAATACTGACCTAGTGTTTTTAATTTGTCTTTCTCTGATTGTTAATACAATTGAACTACTTTCCATATATTTATGGTCATTTGTGTTTCTACTTTTGAGAAAAGTCTATTTGTGTCTTTTCTCTTTTTATTTTTTTCTGTCTCTTACTTTTTAATACATAAGAGTTCTTTATCTACTCTGGCCGTGAGATCCTTGTGAGTTACATGTGTTACAAACCCCTTCTCCTTATTTGTGGCTTGTGTTTTTTGCCCTTCATGGTATCGTTTGATAATTAAGACTTTCTATTTTAAACTTTAATTGTGGTTGAATTTATCAGTCTTTTCCTTTATATTTTGTTTTTTATATCCATTATAATTTCTTTACATGTTACTCTTTTTTGTTTTGTTTTGTTTCTGCTTTGTTAAGCTGTTTTCTTCTGTCATGTAGGTGGTATTTATGCCACTGAAACCAACTGAGACTTAGTCTTTTAAGTTTTCTTTGAATCTAATCCTTCTTAAAAGCTGTTCTGGCCTTCTCCTTCCCACCTTCCTGCCTGAACTTTCTATCTGAAATACAACCATAACTAACTGAAAATTATTCTAAATATCCCAATGTCCAAATTAATAATTGCTGCATCTTGGCTTAAATTTCAGCTGCATCCCACCAACTTTACCTCACAGACGATATCCTTCCTGAAAGGTCAGGGACTTCAGAGGTCTCCCTGCTTGTCAATTGATTGTAGCCCAAAACACTGCAATCAAGCTCTATGAGCTCTGTCATCTCGACTGTGGAGGAATAGTTTATTAAGAAAAGAGAATGAGAGAAAGAAAGGTTTTCTTTTTAATCCCACGTTGTTTTCTGTAGCCAGAACTGCATCAAGATGCAATCATTTGCTCTGATTTTTAAACACACTTGAATGGATTGTTTACCTTAAAAATGGTGCAATTAAAGATTTTCAGGTTTCTATTCAGCCATGCAATATGGCTCTTGGCCCAGGCTTGCTCCTAATCACCAATTCTCCCACCAAACAATAGATGCACAGAGATAATTTGCAATTTTTGTAAGAGACAAATAAGCTTCTAAATGTTTTTTTCTTTGTTATGAACTGAAAAGCAAAGTTCTGGAGAAATCTGCAACTTAGAAGACAGGTATTCGAAGCTTAACTCTCATGTGAGAATCACCCTTTCTGGCCCTCAGTTTCCTCATCTACCAAATGAGGGTGTTAAATGAGCAATTTCAAAGATATGTATATACATATCTATGTGTACATATCTATGTATATACATATATATCTATGTGTATATATCTATGTGTGTGTATATGGAATCCTGGTGGCACAGTGGTTAAGAGCTTGGCTGTTAACCAGGTCAGAAGTTTGAATCCACCAGGTGCTCCTTGTTTTGGTTTTTGGTTATTTCTTAACATGTCACAAGCTACAATTATTAATTTATTTTCTTACTGATGTATTTTCCCATCTACCTGTTTAAAAACTCATTGCCGTTGAGTCGATTCCAACTCATAGTAACCCTATGGGACAGAGTAGAACTGCCTCATAGGGTTTCCAAGGAGTGGTTGGTGGAGTTGAACTGCTGACTCTTTGGTTAGCAGCCAAACACTTAACCACTGCGCCACCAGGGTCCCACAAAATAAAACCAAACCCATTGCCATCAAGTTGATATGCCAAAGAGTGGGATCTTGTTTGTTGCGTTCTATGCTGTTGCACGATACGTAGTCAATAACTCTTCGCTGGATAAAAAATAAACAAGATATTTTGGTTTCATCGTATTTCTTTTTCCTATCTTTTCTCTGGCTTTGTAGAGAGGGCAGGGACAGTATGAATCAACACAGGACTCCTATCCTGCTAGTGGGCCCTTTTCCATAACTTTCTCCCAACTGTCCCTGAAGCTGCCCCCCACCTTGATTCTTATTATCTCTCTCCAGATGGATAGACAGGCCCTTCCATGGAAACCTCATGGAGCTTCATCTGATATCAGTGTTGAAATTTCTAAACAATTGATTGAAACCAGGAGTTTCAGCCTTTAGGCATCAAATAACTATCTACTGCTGTGTAACAAACCACGCAGAAATTTAGTGGCTTAAAGCAACAGTTTAATAATTTCTCTCATTGTTCATGGGGCTTGGGAGTTCGGCAGGATGTTTGTCAACTGGTATTTCTCATGCAGTTGCAGTCAGGTTGCAGGTGGTCATATGAAGAAGTCTTCTTTACTCACATGCCTGGTACCTGATTATGGGTGGCTGGAACAGCAGGCACCTGGTCGAGCATCTCTGTCTCCAGATGGTCACTCTACATTTCTACCATAGTAGTCTCTGGACTCCAGAAGAAAATGTTCCAAGGAAGTAGAAGTTGACAATTTTTAAGCACTAGACCTTAAAACTGGCTAAGTGTCATGCCCACAATATTCAATTGGCCATCACAGTTACAGACCTTACCAAGATTCGGCTTGTCATTGCAGCTGACTTCTCAGTGGTTCCATCAAAAAAACCAGGGCAGTCTACAAGTGGATTGTTCCTTTTTTCAACCCCTGCTAACCTGGAGTGCACAATTTCACCTGAGTTTCACCACATCTTTGATTGTAGTACACAATTTCACATAAGTTTCACCACATCAAAGATGTGAAATTGTGCACTACAGATTAGTAAATTAACACAATGAAGCCCATGCATACCTTTCTTACTATAAGTGGGTGCATAGCGTGTTTAGTGGTTAATCTGCCCATGCAGTCACAATCAAACACACATTGCGCACATGGAAAGGCCGAGGACTGGCTGAAATCATAACTCATGGCAGTTAATCTCTCTGATAGACGCATAAACGTGGTCTTATGAAATCAGCTTTGGAAGAAAAGATCGTTTGAGTCATCGGCAGCAGCTGAAACAGTCCATTCATGGGCAACTACAGCTGGGCAGCTCCAATCTCCTTCCTGCCAAGCAGCTCACATAGTCTAGGTATTCAGATTGGCACCTAGGAGATGGTTCTGTGAACTAACCTTATTGCTGATAAAGGGTGGATTGCTTGCAGTGAACCCTGACATTAGACTCTGAATATTTCTGCAGTGCCAGTCCTCTAGGCCAGTGCCTTACAAATTTTAATGTGTGTTTAAATCATTTTGTGATCTTGGTAGAATGCAGACTAACTTAGTCAATCTGGGATGGAAACAGAGCGTGCATTTCTAACCAAGTGCCAGATGGTGCTGATGCTGCCAGTGCGCGGACCACTCTTTGAGTAGTGGCGTGTTTGTCTCCATCTCTATCTCTATACATTTGCCTGTTCTAAATATTTCTTATAAGTGAGATCACTCAATATTTGTCCTTTTGTGACTGACTTATTTCACTCAACGTGATGTTTTCAAGTTTCATCCATGTTGTAGCATGTAGCGGGACTTCATTTCTTTTTATGGAAGAGTAAATAATAGTCCATTGTATGTATGTACAACATTTTGTTTATCTATTCATCTGTTGATGGACATTCGGGTTGTTTCTGTCATTTGCTTATTTAGAATAGCGCTACAACGAACATTGTGTACATGTATCTGTTTGTGTCCCTGCTTTCAATTCTTTTGGGTATAGACAGTAGTATCACTAGGGGAATGGGGGGCTGTGGACCATACCAGGTGACACCGTCAGAGGGGTGACACCAAAATGACTGTCTATAAAATTTTTGTGCAGTGTTTCCGCATAAATTTATTACTTTTATTAAAAATATCCCTGTAACAACAAAACATTTTCTGTAAGCCCAGCTTACATACATCAGTATACCTACAAGGCTTAAACTCTATGCTAATTTATTTTTTCAACTTTCTAATTCACTCCAGTCAGAGCTGTCGTTATTACCCAATTAAAATGATACTTCGAATCACGTGGTTTCGTCTGCACAGGCTACAAGCACCCACTCTTGCTACCTATGTTTTTATACTCGCTGATCTTGTCAAATTTTCTGGTGTTTTAGCGACCGTATTGTGGTAATTAGTATTCGTGAACCTCTATCAATAACTTTTTTGAGAATGAAGTAGTAATTAAAGGAAAATAAGGAGTGATGCACAGGAATTACAATTTACAAGTAACATTACTACAAAAAACATTACTAGGGATCCTGTGTGGTCTGGTACAGGAGGAGGTCCATGGGCGTGGGGGGTGACACTATGAGTTACCGCACTCGGTAACATCAACCCTAGTGACGCCACTGAGTATAGACCCAGGAGAGGACCTGTTGGACCAGATGGTAGTTCTACGTTTAACTTTTTGAGGAGCCACCAAATTATTTTCCACAGCAGTTGCGTCATTTTACAGTCATACCAGCAGGGTCAATTTCTCCACATCGTCACCAAAACCTCGTTTAAATGAACTTTTAGAATTGTGAGTAAACTTGAGAATGAAGTAATATTTTATGACTCCAAGTGTCTTGTGAGCTGAGACAGCAGGTCTCATTGTGAAACTGAATAAATCATCGGTAAAATCAGAGTTTTAAGGCTAGTAGGGACCTAGCAAATTGTTTTATATATTAGCTGAAATGATGAGAGATGACCTAGCTGATCAGTGACAAGGCATTGATGTCCATGCATTTGTTTTCTAGAAAGTCACTAGTAGCCTGAGGGGGCTAAATACCTTGAGAAGGAATTACTAAATTGTAAGAGATGGGACAAAAGGACCAGTGGCATCCACGATTTTCCACAGAACTGCTCATAATGGTAGTGTCAAAACTAGAATTATTACAGAAAAAGGTTTAGAACCTTATGACATATTTACCTTGATTGAAAAGAGCTTATGTGTGTCATTCTGTATGATAAAGATCTCATTTCAGAAAAGAGATATCACTTACCCACTTACTTGTTTTGGCAAGCCATCCACACTCTTCTCTATTAGAAATGGAAATTTAGTATGAGGTGTCAAGTCTCCACCTAGCCACATTTATCTGTCAGATTCTCTCTCATACACACCCTTTGTGGTAGACTGGGTATAATATAGCCTTAAGCTAACTATCACTATGCCCCTTAATTAGATGCAAAAATTGATTTTCATGTAGGAGATAGTACAGGATCTGACATAAGTCATTTGGTTATGTTTGTTTTTTTTTCACCAAGAGACACTGGTTACTCAAGTCTATCCAGAACAATCCCCGCCCTTGGCTATTTGAAAAGGATCTAGTCTTAGGTCTGTGATTTCAAGAGGCAGGAAAAGGAACTTGCTTCCAGATACTTCCTCTATTTTCACTAACGTTTGAAATGATTTCACTATGTGGAAATACCCTTTATCCTACAATAAGAAACGAGATTCAAATGCCAACAATTACGGCAATAGTTGACATATTTTACTTCAAAGTTTCCATTCAACTTAGTTTTTTATAATTTATCAAGGAGTATGAAGTACAGCGTATTGTACTAGGTACCATGGAGTAGGAATAACTAAGATATGCTCTTAGCTTAAGTTTTCTAGAAAGCAGATCTTGAGGCAAGGACAAAAGTACTTCATTTGGGAAGAGGTTGCAAGCTTAATTGATAAAGGTGAATAAAAATAGAAGTGAAAGAAGAAAAGATGAGAAGCAATTCATTGAGTTACTCTGATGGCCACTTTACTATGAGCCTCAGAGAGAAGCCAGAGGATGCTTACCAGGAATGTTGTCTAGGCACATAGCACTTTCTCTGGAGGGGCTGCATAGAAAACTATAGCTCAGTGTTCCACAGAAGGGAGACAAGAGGAGAATGTATCTGCTTGGCTCCCTCCAATCTTCTGCTTTGTTCATGGTTTACTCCATGGAGATCTGATTCCCTGAAGCCTCCAGATCACATCATCTGATCCCTTAGTGGCCACTCAGTAAGGAAGATCCTGTGTCCTCTAGTATGGCATTTTATCCAAGTCTGAAGAAGGGTACATAGCATGAATAGAGCTCAGCCTGAGCTTTCAAATCAGAATCCATTCAGTCAGTTCAAGGAGTTTGGTTAGGGATCTGGGGCAAGTGGCAATGGTAGCAGTGTGATAGTGGTGTGATGACAGTGGTATGACAGAGGCAGTGGTGTCCTGAAAAATTGGTACAGGCAAGAATATCTTAAGTGGAGCAGAAGGTTTTTGCTTAATATAGTCAGCTCCTTGCTGCACTATATCCTATGCCCTTCGGTAAATCTGGCTATTATACTACAATACTTTGTTCTACTGAGGACAAGCTGGGCTCTTAAAGCTGGGGATGAGCTTACTCTATCTACCAAGGGGGTAAGTAAGCTCCAAAGTGGTATTTGGGAGATGGTGGAACTCAGGAGCCAGGTGATACATTGGAAGTTCTTTTCACTTCTGAGTAGAAAGACATCCCTCATGACACCAATACTAGCCTTCTACAAGAATCCATCTTAAATATGCAGTAAAGAGATTTATTTTGGCTCTGGCCATTGACTAGAGACATAATTGCCTCACCAAATAAACTAGTGTATCTTTTCCAGGAAGGCATACAAAGGAAAATGGTTAAAGAGTAATGAAAGACGGGTCTTTGTTTTTCCTGTGTGTATAGCAAAATTGAAAATCTACCTCTTGATGGTAGTCCAAATGTCATGAAGTTCTGGTCAGGGTAATCCAATATAAATGCGTGGAATCATGACTGCACTTCACATCCCTATAACATTTTTGAAATCCACAGAACATTTTGTAATCTCATTCAAAGCTCACCACAGCTTGTCATTTTTACCAATTTTCAGATGAGTCAATCAAGGCTCAGGATTGGCAAACTAACTTGCCAAGGCCATGTAACTATTACAGATAGAGCCAGAACAAGTGCCTAAGCCTTCTGATTCCAGACCCTATGACTTTCAAATGCATCAGAGCTAATTTTTCAGTACTAGCCGGGTGGAAGATATGAGATGGGACCAAAAACTGGATAGCAATTTAGGATGAACATCTCCCTAATGTGCTTTCGGAGACTTGCCAGGGTTATATGCCCCAAACCCTCTTTCCCCGTTGAGTGGACACTCTATAACACGCAGCAGATAAAATAATAGAGTACAAATTACCTACGTGAATTCAACAGATATCCAGCACTGATGCTGAATCCAGAAATCTCACTGTAAGTAGTGGATAACCTTCCCTAAAATAAATTAGAGATACCATTTTATCATACTCCACTCTGTTTTCAGTCCCCTATACATATATAGCAGGGAGTGAGGGGAGTTGGGAGTGTAGGCTACCTTCAGATTCCTTTTCAATCTGTAATGAACGTTGTTGTGCAAGTCTGTACTGGATGAACCATGAGGGGTTAGGGTGGGGAACTGAGAAAGAGGATGTGTCCTTGATCTGCCTCAGCAAGCTAAGCTGTTGTCTGCAGTCTGTTGGGGCCTCACTGGAATCAAGCTGAGCTGATGTGTTGACTAACTGGATGCCCATGAAGCCCTTCCTGACACCTGGATAAAGATATTGGAAACAGCAGAGAAACAGGAATCTGTTCATGGATTAGGTTTGAGCCAGTGCCCTACCACAGCGGTACTTCTCAGGAAAGAGCTAGACGTCATGCAAAAGAGGCTTCAAGGTCCATTGGCTCAAATCCAGGCAGCAAGGAATGCAAACATTTCTGTGACTAGTTGGAACAGATACTATCTTTCTGGTAGAAGGAAAAAAGAAAAAAAGCATTTGGCAGATCCAGCACCCACAGAGTCTCATAGAACAATATGCTGTTGATCATATAGTTCTGAAATAGCTCCTTTACCTTGGTATGGACTAAAGTCAATGACATCTGTTCCCCCCTTCCAAGTCCCAAACTCGTCTCTGGAAACTAAGTTCACTGGGTCTATATAGCTTGTTGAGTTTGAATTAACTAATTTGTGTTTTTTTTTTTTAATTTAGTCTTAAAGAAAATCATACTTGGAACCCAAATTGAAAGTGTAGAAGGTTCTAACTGGATAAAGCCAACTCCTAATATTTTAGGTGAGGAATTTGAGGTCCATAGGTGTGAAAGACTATCCCCAAGTACATGTAGACCATTGGTTCTAAACCCAATAACAAGAGCTACATTTACAGGGTGCTTATTATGCACCGGGTATTGCAAAGCACTTCACACAATGTTTTCAATAGAATTTCATCACAATCCTTCTTTTACAAATAAAGAACATGAGAATAAGAGAGGCAAATTAATGTGCCTAGGTGACAATAAGGGGCAGAGTTGGGTTTCAACCAAAAGATGTGGTCTGAGCCAGCAATGTTCGACTCCGAGCTGATGTTCTAGGTTGGAATACTAGAACACCTAATTTGCTGACTGCTTTCCAGGCAACAGAGCTGGGGGTCTGTAAGGGATTGGTCATGAAGTAAAAGTGATAGTTGAAAAAAAATTTTTTTTTTTTAAGAATTAAAAAAGAAAATCTTCCTTTGCATTATTTTCCCTCTCCCTCTCTCAATTGGCCTAAATAATTTTCAAGTATATAAAAATTTTAAAAAGCATACTCCAGATATTAGAATTATGTATATTTTTTAACCTACTTCAATATTTTCTCCATCTTCATTTCTTTGGAACCCTTCTGATTTCTTATATGGTCTGAGATCATTAAGCATCATAAAAATGTCTTACATTTTAGAGCACTTCATTATTTTAGCTTCTGGGTCATTCTCTTTAGAAACAGGATTTATGTTGAAAACCATCTGTACCTTTTTCTTCTCTCTGAATTTAGCACACTCCTCTAAGCCAGGCCTTTAGGACCCTCCATTATATACAGCCTGGTGGCGCAGTGGTTAAGAGCTTGGCTACTAACCAAAAGGTTGACAGTTCGAATCCACCAGCCTCTCTGTGGAAACTCTATGGGGCAGTTCTACTCTGTCCTATAGGGTCACTATGAGTCAGAATCAACTTGAGGGCAATGAGTTTGGTTGCGGGTTTTATTACATACACTCTCCTCCTTCTCATTATTATTTTCTAGTGACCTGTGGCTGCTCCCTACACAATAGCTGGCTTCTCTGAACTCTGCTTTTCGGACACACGTATCTCTCTTTCTGGTCTCTGAGCCTTCATTTATTCTATTTCCTCACAACAGAGTAATACATTCTTCTCTCCCTATTTTCTCTTGTACCATCTCTTTCAGTGAAATACACACCCACCCATCAAGCTGCATCACAAATCCCGTCTTCCACATGCACATTTTCTGTCTCAGCCTCTGAAGCAGGAATTGCTTTCTTCCTCCTGTGAGTTCCATAGCACCCCTCCCCTTCACCTCCTTGTTAACTACTGCAACTCAGGTTCCCTGAGGAACAGATTCTGGGGAAGTGAAGGAAGCAGGACTGGGCAAAAGGAAACGCTGAGCTGCAATGTTATCAACAGCTGCAGCCAATCCCATGAGGAGCTCTGGAGCTGTGATGGCTCTCCAGAATTGTCCTGAATTATTACAAAAGGGCTTGGGCCTGTGTCAACTAGTCATTGGATATAAGGACCTTGGGCCAGGTGCTTGTCTTCAGTCAAACGCAGGAACAGTGAGGGAGGACTCAGCTGTGAACTCTCAGGTACCCACACTCCCAGTAACTGGGGGAATGAATGCTTCTGTTCTGAAACGGGGAGGGGGAGGGGGATAAAAACATGAGTGGCCACCCCAGTATCCTCTCCATCAACTTTTATGGAATTGGCATCTCTGCTTTATAGGTCATTTCCTTATGTCCTTTAAACCAGAAACTGTGTCTAAACATTTCTTGAAATCATTGCGGCTGTTAGCATGTAGCGCACAGTACATAAGAGGTGATCAACAAATAATTTGCTAAGATGAATTTATTTCAGTGCTCTTTCACAGAACTTTCACTTTAAAAACATATTAATGAGATATGCTAGACACAGGAAGGAGCCCTTGTTGCCCAGTGATTAAAGCGCTTGGCTGCTAACTGAAGGGTCGGAGGTTCAAACCCACCAGCAGCTCTACAGGAGAAAGATGTGGCAATCTGCTTCTGTAAAGATTTACAGCCTTGGAAAACCTATGGGGCGGTTCTACTCTGTCCTGTAAGGTCACTATGAGTCAGAATTGACTCAATGCCAATGGGTTTTGGTCAGACACAGTTTATGTCTATTTTGTTGTTGTTAGGTGCTGCTATGAGTCGAACTGCCCCATAGTGTTTTCTTGGCTGTAATCTTTATGAAAGCAGATTGTGAGGTCTCTCTCCCTTGCAACCTGGAACCACTGGGTGGGTTCGAACCACCAACATTTTGGTTAGCAGCCTAGCACTTAACCGTTTGCTCCATTAGGGTTCCTTTACCTCTATTTTGTAGAGGAGAAAATTGAAACATAGAGTACTAATTGGAGGTGTTCAAGGACACAGAGTTAATTTAAAAGTTTCAGTAAGTTAACCTAGGTCGCAGAAGTCTCAGGCCAATTGTCTTCAAAGAAAAGAAAAGAAAACAATTACCAGCAGCTATTCAGATAACTAACCAAGACAAAATTGTGGCTCTGAAAGATCTGCCGTCAGGTCAAAGGTTAATAACCTTGCTCCCTAAAGGGTTCTTAAAAATTTCTGCTTCTGGACCTCCCTGAGGTGCCTCAACTTGGTAAGTGATTTGACTTCCTCTTGGCACATATTCCCAGGCAAAGAGCCAGAACATTCAACTGAGATTTAGAACAACTTTGGTCCGTTGCCCAGGGCGCAAACTGTGGAGGGAGCAGAAAGCATTTTCCAGGAATTTTTAAACCCATGGCAGAGAAGAAGAGGACCCGAGGTACAATTCCTGAACTCATTTTCCGGAGACTTGCCATCATACAATCAGGTAAAGTCATAAAGAAGCCTTTGTTTAAGGCAGTAATATCTCTTTCCTCTCCCATCCCTGTCCCCTGCTTGGTAGCACCACCATTACTCCTTCCCCTAAATCATAGCTTTTGCAGAGAAAGTCACCTCTGATTAGCCTATTTCTAGAAAACACTGGCAAGCACACTGCTGCCTGACCCTAGCCATGTGCACGAATGTTTGTGTTGCACAGATGTGGCCTGTTACAGCAGGGCTTCTAGTTCACTGCCATGCCTGAGGAAAAAAAAAAAATTAGAGGAGAAAGTAGGCCTGGTTCTTTCACCTGTAGAATGGAGTTCTGGGCGTTCCCACCTTGATGGGTTGTCACCTTTTCTCTAAGATTCTTGATGTATGGGAAGAGATGCTAACATAGAAATCACATATAATCACTTGTACACTGGTCTTATTTACTGAGTTGTTAGAACGGCTCTATACATCTATTCAATGGCAGGCCTATTGTCCTAAACATGGCTTTTGCTAGGTTATACCCCTACTCAAAAGCCATCTGACATCTGGCTCTCCTCATCGTAACTGACTATAAAGTCAAAAAATCCTTAGCCTAGACCTCCTCACCTTCCACAAACTAATTTCAAGCTGCTTTTCATGCTCTATTGACTACTTCTCCATGGCACAAGCCTTTCATTTCAGCAAAATTGTCCAATATATTCTTACATTAGATATATTTCCCATGATTGACAATTTAAAGAGCCTAGTCCCTTTCCAACAATCTGGACATCAACATGTGCTTTATGATTTCTCAAACCTTGGAACTGAGATTACTGAAACCCAAGTATATATTCTCCAGTAGAAAACCAGCTTAATTTATTGATATGTTTCAACGATAACTACTTCACATGCTGGACTGGAAATGACACTAATGAGTTTTCAAGAGGCCGTATCTATACTTTAAGTTTTACATAATCCACACACAAACAGCCACACACACACCCCATTGACACACCTGCACAGTGTTTTTGATGCTTTATTTTTCCTGCTTTGAAACACTGCCATATGTTCCAACTACTGATCCTTCTTCTTTGTTTCAAACTTTTGCATACCAATCACCAGTAATTATCATCTCCTGCAGTCTGAAATTGATCAAACATACAATTGATATGTTTGATCAATTTCAGCCTGCAGAAATTGGTAAAAATCTTCAGTTTCTTCATCTTTGGCCTTAGTGGTTAGTGCATAAATTTGAATAATAGTCATATTAACTGTTTTTCCTTGTTAGATGCTGTCCAGTCAGTTCCAACTCATAGCGCGATCCTACGTACAACAGAACGAAACACTGCCCGGTTCTGCACCATCCTCACAATCATTGTTCTTGCGCCCATTATTGCAGTCACTGTGTCAATTCATCTGTTGAGGGTCTTTCTCTTTTTTACCAACCCTCTACTTTACCAAGCATGATGTCCTTCTCAAGGGACTAGTCCCTCCTGATAACATGTCCAAAGTATGTGAGATGTAGTCGTTGCTTCTAAGGAGCATTCTGGCTGTACTTCTTCCAAGACAGGTGTGTTCATTCTTCTGGCAGTCCATGGTATATTCAGTATTCTTCACCAACACCATAATTCAAGGCATCAATTCTTCGTTCTTCCTTATTCATTGTCCAACTTTCACATGCATATGAGGTGATTGAAAACACCAGGGCTTGTGTCAGGTGCACCTTATTGTTCAAGGTGACGTCTTTGCTTTTTAACACTTTAAAGAAGTATTTTGCAGCAGATTTACCCAATGCATTATTTGATTTCTTGACTGTTCCTTCCTTGCAGTCATATGGATATTATCGTATCGCTGACAGTGTTGTACCTCAGGATAGCTCTTGAAATGTTCTTTTTGACAAGGAATGTGACTCCATTCTTCTTTAATTTGTCATTCTCGGCATAGTAGACCATATGATTGTCTAATTCAGAATGGCCAATTTCATTTTTTGAAGATTTTCAATTTTACTTGATTCGTACTTTGTACATTCCTTGTTGTGATTATTAATGGATGTTTGTAACTGTTTCTTCTCATTTTGAGTCATGCCACATCAGCAAATGAAGGTTCCAAAAGCTTTACTCCATTTATGTCATTATGGTCGACTCTACTATGAGGAGGCAACTTTCTCCAGTCATATTTTGAGTGTCTTCTCTCTTGAGGGGCTCATCTCTGGCACTATATTAGGCAATGTTCTGCTGCTATTCACAAGGTTTTCACCGTCCAGTTTTTCAAAGTAGATCAGCAAGTCCTTCTCAGCCTTAGTCTGGAAGCTCTTGTGAAACCTGTTCAACATGGGTGACCCTGCTGGTATTTGAAATACTGGTGGCATATCTCAGCATCACAGCAACATGCAAGCCACCATAATACAACAAACTGACAGACGAGTGGTGGCCATACAGTATACCTGTTACCTGTTGCCATTGAGTCGATTCCAACTCATAGCAACCCTATAGCAACCCTATAGGACAGGGTAGAGCTGCCCCATAGGGTTTCCAAGGAGTGCTTGGTGGATTTAAACTGCCGACCTTTTGACTAGCAGCAGTAGCTCTTTACCTCTACAGCCAACAGGGTTTCCAGGCCATATAGTATAGCTACTATTTATTGATTGTTTACCACATTCCTGGAATTGCATAGCTTGGAGAATTTATTTCTCTGGCTTTATTATTATTATCAACTTATAGTTGAATAAAAGCCTGCATTCTAAAAGATTAGAAAGGTTGACAAAGGGAAGAGTGGGGTTAAAGTGTTAATGACAGAAAGAATATCGTTACATTTTACAGTTTACAATGTATTTTCTTTTGATCTACTTTACTTTGACTTACCTTCAAAAATATAGCCTCTAGGATAAATCAGGAGGAAATATCATTACATCCTTCTTTTATCAGATGAAGTTATGAAGATTTGAGTATCATAAATGTTGTGCAACATGCCTAGGTTTTCAATCCATGTACAGAACTATTTCCAGAACTTCCATGCAGATCCTACTGGTATGAGTCCAAGGAGGTTGTTTTGCTGATAGGTCATGAAAAGCAGAAACAAAGTATCTCAAGATGTTGAAACTCTGTAAACAATATCTGTAATTAATGGTGATGAGTAAATATAATTATGAGAGTAAAAGAAGAGAGTGTGATATGGTTTCAGAAGATTTGGTTTTGAACATTTTGAGGTTTTGGACCTTAGGCAAGATCTTTATATTCTCTAATCCTCAGTTTTCTTCTTTGTGGAATGCTGACTAAGCGGGGCAGGGGGGAACAAGAACAACAACAAAAGACATGGATTTTTCTAAGAATTAAATGAAATAATGTGTAAATACTCATCAAATTATGAAAAATGTCATTCACTTTCTAGCAAATTTTATCATAATTATCATTTTTCTGAGCCTTGCCCAAACTTCCATACTTAAAAACAAATATATGTATATATACATATACCTATATATTTTTACCATTACTTATTTCCATCGAGTTTATTACGACTCATAGCAACCCTATAGGACAAGAGGAGAACTGCCCCATAGGGTTTCCAAGGAGCAGCTAGTGGATTTGAACTGCTGACCCTTTGGTTAGCAGCTTGAGCTCTTAACCACTGTGCCACCAGAGCTCCATACCTGTATATATATATTTTTAATAAAACAGGTACCTACGTGTCTTAGTCATCTAGTGCTGCTATAACAGAAATACCACAAGTGGATGGCTTTAACAGAGAAATTTATTTTCTCACAGTCTAGTAGGCTAGAAGTCCAAATTCAGGGCATCAGCTCCAGGGGAAGGCTTTCTCTTTCTGTTGGCTCTGGAGGAAGGTCCGCTTTGTCATCAGTCTTCCCCTGGACTAGGAGCTTCTCTGCACAGGAACCTCGGGTCCAAAGGACATGCTCTGCTCCTGGCACTGCTTTTTAGGGGGTATGAAAAAAAAAAAAAAACTAAACCCATTGCTGTCAAGTTGGCTCCAACTCATAGCGACCCTATAGGACAGAGTAGAACTGCCCCCATAGAGTTTCCAAGGAGCTCCCGGTGGATTCAAACTGCCAACCTTTTGGTTAGCAGCTGTAGCACTTAACCACTACGCCACCAGGGTTTCCTGGTGGTATGACATATGAGGTCACCCCAATTCTCCACTTGCTTCCCTTTTCTTTCATCTCTTGTA
Organism: Trichechus manatus latirostris; assembly: GCF_000243295.1. NCBI lineage: Eukaryota > Metazoa > Chordata > Mammalia > Sirenia > Trichechidae > Trichechus > Trichechus manatus. The sequence goes on from NW_004443958.1 coordinate 10,197,941, forward strand.
AGATATAAGGAGGTGCAGGCCACACTCCAGGGAAACGCCCTTTACATTGGATCAGGGATGGAACCTTAGTAAGGGTGTTACAATCCCACCTTAATCCTCTTTAACATAAAATTACAATCACAAAATGGAAGTCAACCACACAGCACTGGGAATCATGGCCCCGCCAAATTGATACACACATTTTTTGGTGGGACATAATTCAATCCATGACACTACGTAATATGAAAACGTTGGTGCTGTGGATCACTTTACTTTGTTTATTCTTAGCAATGAGTGAGAGTACCTATGTCCACGGACCACAGATTACTGGAGTAATGTGTTTGGTGCCCAGAGAATTGTGACTTCAGGTGTGGAGCATAAAGCAATTCTACTGACATGAGTCCTATATTCTTGAAAATATCTTACGTAAATATAATGGCACTTAAACTCAGTAGTGAAATTACATATGATCTGCACCAAATTGTGGTTCAAAATAATTTCTCTCCAGAATTACTGAAAGTTGGCACTAGAATGAACTGAAGCATTACACTGTTGATATCATAACAAAATAATAACTTTAATAATAATACTAATGAGAATTCAATGAATCTTACATGAACTCATTTTATTAGAATCAGTCCTATTGACAAAGTGCATTAAAACAATATTCAATAAGACCATTAAATTGAAACCTAAATTAATAAAAATTTCCTTCGTGCTTTCTTATTTTACATAGTAGAAGAAGTGGGAGAAAAGTAAAAAACTAAAGGAGACAAAAAATACTAAAAGAAAGAAGGAAGAGAAAAACTTCCTTTTATTGAAGGTCCATTATGGGAATCTGAGAGAGGATAGACAGAAAGTTGTGGTGAGCACCAAGGAAAGTTCTGAGACAATAATATGAATGACGAGCATGTCTCTTTAATAGAGAATCTGGTAATCCTTATTGAGATAAGAACAATAATTTGCAGAAACCCTTACAAAATCACAGATTTGGACTGAAAGGAGGAGGATGCAGTGGTTGAGAGGAGTTAACAAACCTTCCTTGAACTATTTTATGACACACGTTATGAAAACTCCTTTCTAATCATTAGATCATTAAAGCCTCATTACTACACTGTGAAAGTTGTTATTAAAACTATTGTGTAGATAAGGAAAATGGGGCTTCAAAAAGTGAAAGTGTTTGCCCAAGATACAATAGAGCCAGGATTTAAACCCAGGCTATTCTGCTTCATTTTAAGCCCTTGCTTGTTTGTTGATACCAAAGAAAAACACATTAAAACAAACAAACAAAAAAATATAAAAGTAAAATAAAAAGGAGTTTGTATGTTTTCTCTAAGTATAGTGTGAAGCCATTGGGACGCTTAAAGATTATATCAGGCAAATGCATTAAGAAAGGTGAGTTGCATCAATTATAATACTAGAATGAGATTCAGGATTAATTAGATATTCTATTTTAGAGAATATAATGTAGTCATTAAAATGTATGATGTTACCAAATGAACAGAAAATGAGCTGGTTAGAGATGTGATATGACTTATGTTAAAATAAGTACTTTTATATTCTGTTTGCAGAATTGAGTATAGGGGGCATGAGTGAAAGTCACTTAGGAGGTCTTAATATGGGAAGATTATGGTGGCTTGATCTAAGATGTTGGCAGCATAGTTAGAGAAAAGTGAACGGATTCTAAATGCCTTTGGGATATAGAATTAGGACATCTTGAGGGTAAATTATAAAGCTAAAATAAATGCGTGAATCAAGGATGATTCCTGGATGATACCTTTTCAATGGGAAAGGTTGAAACGAAACCTGATCATCCTACCCTGAATTACTGTTTTGCAAGAGAGCTGCCTTGTTTTGCTTCAGTTAGGAAATAGAATTTTCACTAATTATTTTATATGCCCTCCCTAACATTCTACAACTGAGTTAGCATTCAAATACATACGTGCGTGCACACACGCACAAAACATTTTGGAGTATACTAGAGTGGGGAAAGTTCAACACTCATGAAATCCCTCTGAAAGATTTGTTGCAGGAAAATACTTTGTTGTTAGGTGCCGTCGAGTCGGTTCCGACTCATAGCAACCCTATGTAAAACAGAACAAAACACTGCCTGATCATGTGCCATTCTCACAATCATTGTTATGCTTGAGCCCAATGTTGCAGCCACTGTGTCAATCTATCTCGGTGAAGGTCTTCCTCTTTTTCACTAACCCTCTACTTTATCAAGCATAATGTCCTTCTCCAGGGACGGGTCACTCCTATAACACTTCCAAAGTATGTTAGAGGCAGTCTTGCCATCCTTGCTTCAAATAAGCATTCTGGCTGTATTTCTTCCAAAATACTAGCAAAATAAAAAATGAATTCATGAAAAAAGATGCAAGATTTAAGATGAAGTCCTCAGCAAATAAATTATTATTTATTATGTTTAAATGTTGTCAAGTTGTCAAGGATTTCATTTTACTTGGATCCACAATCAACACCCATGGAAGCAGCAGTCAAGAAATCAAACGACACTTTGCCTTGGGCAAAATTGCTGCAAAAGTTCTCTTTAAAATTTTACAAAGCAAAGACGTCACCTTGAAGACTAAGATGCACCTGACCGAAGCCATGGTATTTTCAATTGCTTCATGTACATGTAAAAGTTGGAAATGAATTAGGAAGACTGAAGAAGAATTGACGCCTTTGAATTATGGTGTTGGCAAAGAATATTGAATATACAATGAACTGCCAAAAGAATGAACAAATCTGTCTTGGAAGAAGTACAGTCAGAATGCTCCTTAGAAGCAAGGATGGCAAGACTTTGTCTCATATACTTTGGATGTGTTATCAGGAGGGACCAGTTCCTGGAGGACATCATGCTTGGTAAAGTAGAGGGTCATTGAAAAAGAGGAAGACACTCAATGAGATGGATTGACATAGTGGCTACAACAATGGACTCACGCCTAATAATGAATGTGAGAATGGCGCAGGACCAGACAGTACTTCCTTTGTTGTACACAGGGTCTCTATGAGTCGGAACCAACTTGATGGCACCTGACAACAACAGCAACATATTTAAATATAAATTATACTTGATGCATAATGTTAACAGACAAATACCACTTAAAAAACCAATTGCCTTAAGGTCAACTCTGACTCATGGCAATCCCTGTATGCATCAGAGTAGAACTGTGCTCCATAGGGTTTTTAATGGCTGATTTTTTGGAAATAGATCACCAGGAACCTTCTGGGTAGACTTGAACCTCTAACATTTGTCTGAGACAATCTCAAAATTGTAGGATCAGTGATAAAGAGGGACTTAAAAACATGTTGATTTTATTGTCATGTTTGTTAAATATATACAATAGAAAAATGTTAATTTAAAAAAGTTTGTTCTTTTTTTTAGAATAACCACTAAGCAAAATAAATACATATATACATTTTGCATAATTACAGGAAAAAAATAGAATAAAGAAAACTTTATTGATCCAAAAAAGAAAGCTGTAAAACAAAATAGTAGAAAAATACTAAAAATTATGATAAATACAAAACATTGAATTAAATGGCAGGGATGATGTCAACTATATCAATAATCAAATTAAATGTGAATGGATTAATTTCTTAAAGTAAGAACAAGATAATATTCCATTAGATAAAGAAATAATATTCAACTATATTCTACATATGAAAGATAAACCTAAATAAAATTAAAAAAAAATAAATAAATGTTGAAATAAAGGGATATAAAAAAGTTACATGAAGGTTTATATCAATAATAATATCAGCCAAAATACAACTCAATCTAAATTATAATAGTTTACCTTATGGAATATCATATTGTCATTGAATAATATAGCTCCAAATGAACAGAAATGAAAAATCTCCAAGACATATTTTTAAGAAGAACACAGATTATAGAATACCATATATACTATATATGATTTGATTTATTTGTGTATGTGCATATTTATTCTTGCATATACATTTACAAAAATGTTTGGAAAGGCACATACCAAACTCTTGACAATATCTATGTAGCAGGATCCTGACAGAAAATGACATAAAATCCCATCAACCACTATAACCTGAGGTGATGTTAATTCAATAACATTCTCTACAGGAACATAGTTGTAATTTGTGTTCATCACCACCAATACTCTTCATATATTTTTATTATATGCTAGCAAAGAAAAGGGAAAGAAGAAGCAAACAAACAAATAAAAAATGAATGAACATTAGATGTAGCTGCTAAAGTTTCTGCCTCTGTAGCTGGTCATGAGGCCTAAACTGATACTTACAGCTTCCTTCTTCCCCTGTCATTCTATGTATTTCTTTCCCTCTTACAACACCTCAGTTGTCAAAATTCTTTACCTGGTTGCCCTGAACTTGACTTCCAAAAGATCCAAGTCCTTACTGGTCCTATTTCTATCACGTTGACACAGTTTCCATGATTATAATCCATACTCTACTGAATTCCCTGCATACCAGATACAGTCTTTCTTGCCATAATGTGTAGTAGCAACCCATTCTCTTTTGATAATTGAATTCAGTCATCCAGTTCTATAGAGTTAGCCATTTCTCAGTCTATTAGTTCAGTGGTATCAGGAGTTCAAAACACTAGGAGACAATCTTTGTTTCTAATTTACTGGAATGTTAAGAGTTATCTCTGGTGCAGTATTTCTCTTGAGAATGAGAACTTGAAATGTGTTATGTACAAGGACTAGGAAGGGAAGCGAAAAAACTTTCCCTACGTTAAGTCATATTAGATGTAATAATGAAAGTGGTCACTTCCAGTTTCATCACTTTTCTTTTTTATTTTGTTATTCTGTATTCAACAGTTCGTTGTTGTTAGATGCTGTCAAGTCAGTTCCGATTTGAAGTGACCCTATGTACAACAGAACGAAATGCTGCCTGGTCCTGCACCATCCTCACAATTGTTGCTATATTTGAGCCCATTGTTGCAGCCACTGTTGTCAATCCATCTTGTTGAGGGTCTTTCTCTTTTTCAGTGACCCTCTACTTTACTAAGTGTTATGGATTGAATTGTGCCCCAGCCCCAAAAAGTGTATCAATTTGGCTAGGCCGTGATTCCCAGTATCGTGTGAGTGTTCACCATTTTGTCATCTCATGTGATTTTCCTGTGTGTTGTAAATCCTACCTCTATGATGTTAATGAGATGAGATTAGAGGCAGTTACGTTAATAAGGCAGAGCTCAATCTAGAAGATTAGGTTGTGTCTTAAGTCAATCTCTTTTGAGATATAAAAGAGAGAAGCGAGCAGGGAGACATGGGGACTTCATATCACCAAGAAAATAAGAGCCAGAAGAATAGCATATCATTTGGACCTAGGGTTCCTGCACTGAGAAGCTCCTAGACCAGGAGAAGATTGATGACAAGGATCTTCCTCCAGAGCCAACAGAGAGAGAAAGCCTTCCCCTCGAGCTGGGACTCTGAATTAAGACTTCTAGCCTGCTAGACTGTGAGAGAATAAACTTCTGTTTGTTAAAGCCGTCCACTTGTGATATTTCTGTTATAGCAGCACTAGATAACTGAGACACCAAGCATGATGTCCTTCTCCTTCTCCAGGGACTGATCTCTCTGATAACATGTCCAAAATATGTGAGATGAAGTCTTGCCATCCTTGCTTCTAAGGAGCATTCTGGCTGTACTTCTTCCAAGACTGATTTTTTCATTCTTTTGGCAGTCCATTACATATTCAATATTCCTCACCAATACCATAAATCAAAGGCGTCAATTCTTTATATTCTTACAAATGTATCCATTTATGTTCCTTTATGTATCCATTTTATATCCTAGGCACATGTTCTGAGTATATTTATATGTGTCTAATGTATTTCTAATATTATTAGAAAGCATAATTTTAGTAGTTTCATAACATTTGTGTGAAATTTAAAAATGTTAATCCAATCCTCTTCTTAGATCGCTTAAGAATGCTTTCTATTATGGCTAATGCTGCAGTGAATATCTTTATGCATAAATCTTCATACGAAATAAATAGTATTTTGGCAGATAGAGGTGGTGGAAATTTTAAGAGAAAAGAGAACTATGAGCAAAATCATGAAGGCAAATGTGATGATATATTTGGGAGAAACGATGAATCTCATGTGCCTAAAGTGTGTTGTGTGTGGGTGAAGAGTTGACTGGTGCAAAAAGTTTAGGATGTTAGGATGCTAAAGTGGGTTTTGGAGGGTTTACATGACATAGAGACAATAATTAGACCAGCTGGATTTAATTTCTAGCTTTACCATTTACCAAATGCATGAAAAGTGGTAAGACATCTAGCAAAGCTGGTGTATTCATTTGTACATGGTGGGATAGCAGTATTCACCTTATCTGGGATTTATGAGGTCAAATGAGATAACAGAAAAATTGTTTAGCTAGTACTTGACACACATAGGGCTATCGACAAATGTCTGCTACTATTATTATTATTATCATTGTTATTATTATTATCGGAGCCCTAGTGGCAAAGTGGTTAAGAGCTCAGCTGCTAACCAAAAAGGCTGGCAGTTCGAATCCACCAGCTGCTCCTTGGAAACCCTATGGGGCAGTTCTACTCTGTCCTATAGAGTTGCTATGAGTCGAAATCAACTCGACGGCCATGGGTTTGGTTTTTTGGAGGGGAATAATTATTATTATTATCCTCATCATTGATGATATCATCAGCCTTAGTACTAGTGTCCATTTATTTCATGACCAAGGCTTCTTTTAGCTATAACTGGAAAATAAGCGTAGCGTTGCTTGGATAACACTGGCTTTGGAATGTGGTTAATTTAGTATCAAATTATTGACTCTGTGACCATGGGCTTATGACTTAATATCTCTGAAGCTCAGAATCTTCAGATGAAAGATAGGGATATAAATGCCAACCATAAATGAGGATGGTGCAGGACAGGACAGTGTTTCATTCTGTTGTACACAGGGTCCTATGGGTCAGAACTAACTCAATGGCATGAAACAACAAAGAGATATATGATTACACTGAGATTAAAGTAGTGTGTATTAGGACACCTAATTTTTTTTTCATTTTTTTATGTTTTCCTGTACAAAAATTTATACATATATTGTTAAGTGACTCTAATTCCTCTCCCCATACTGTGACAGCACATTCCTCCTTTCCACTCCTGATTCCCCATGTCCATTCACCCGGCTCCTAACCCTCTCTGCCTTCCCATCTCACCTCCGGACAGAAGCTGCCTGTTTAGTCTCTTGTATCTACTTGAGCTAAGAGGCACACTCCTTACAAGTATCACTTTATGTCCTAGAGTCCAGTCCAATCCTGTCTGAAGAGTTAGCCTCAGAAATTGTTTTAGTTCTGGGCTGATAGAGAATCTGGGGGCCATGCTTTCTGGGGTTCAACCAGTCTCAGTCAGAACATTAAGTCTGATCTTCTTACTAGAATTTGAGTTCTGCACCCCACCTCTCTCCTGCTCCACCCAGGGCTCTCTGTTGTGTTCCCTGTCAGGAAGGTCATTGGTGGTAGCCAGGCACCATCTAGTTCTTCTGGTCTCAGGCTGATGAAGTCTCTGATTTATGTGGCCCTTTCTTTCTCTGGGCGAATACTTTCCTTGTGTCTTTGGTGTTCTTCATTCTCCTTTACTCCAGGTGGTTGGGACCAACTAATGCATCCTAGATGGCCACTTGCCAGCCTTTAAGACCCCAGACACACTCACCAAAGTGGATGCGGAACATTTTCTTAATAAGCTTTCTTATGCCAATTGACCTAGATGTCCCCTGAAAGCAGGGTCTCCAGACCCCTACTCCTGCTACTTTGTCCCTCAAAGTGTTTGTATTTAGGAAGCTTCTTAGCTTTGGTTTAGTCCATTTGTGCTGACTTCCCCTATAGTGTGTGCTGTCCCTCCCTTCACCTAAGACAATTCTTATCTACTATCTAGTTAGTAGATAACCCCCACCCTCATAACCATCAAAGAATGTTTTCTTCTGTGTTTAAACCTTTTCTTGAGTTCTTATAATAGTGGTCTTATACAATATTTGTCTTTCTGTGACTGACTAAATTCACTCAGCATGATGACCTCCAGTTTTCTCCATGTTATGTTTCACTGCTTTGTTGTTTTTCTTTATCGTTGCATAGTATTCCATTGTGTGGATATAACATAATTTGTTTATCCATTCATCTGTTGATGGGCACCTAGGTTGTTTCCATATTTTTGCTACTGTGAACAGTGCTGCAGTGAACATGGGTGTGCATATCTCTATTCGTGTGACAGCTCTTATTTCTCTAGGATATATTGCAAGGAGCGGGACAGCTGGATCCTATGGTACTTCTATTTCTAGCTTCAAATCAATTTCCAAAGTGATTGTACCATTTTACATTCCCACCCACAGTGTATAAGTGTTCCAGTCTCTCTACAACCTCTCCAGCATTTATTGTTCTGTGTTTTTTGGATTAATGCTGGCCTTGTTGGGGTGAGATGATATCTCGTTGTAGTTTTAATCTGCATTTCTCTGACGGCTAATGATTGTGAGCATTTCTTCATGTGTCTGTTAGCTGCCTGAATCTCTTCTTTGGTGAAGTGCCTGTTCATATACTTTGCCCATTTTTTAATTGGGTTATTTGTCTTTTTGTTGTTGAGGTTTTGCAGTATCTTGTAGATTTTAGAGATTAGACGCTGATCAGATTTGATGTAGCCAAAAAATTTTTCCCAGTCTGTAGGTTGTCTTTTTATTCTTTTGGTGAAGTCTTTTGATGAGCGTAAGTGTTTGATTTTTAGGAGCTCCCAGTTATCTAGTCTCTCTTCTGGTGCTTGTACATTGTTACTTATGGTACGTATTCTGTTAGTGCCATGTACTAGGGCTCCTAATGTTGTCCTTATTTTTTCTTCCATGATCTTTATCGTTTTTGATTTTATTTTTAAGTCTTTGATCCATTTCGAGTTAGTTTTTGTGCATGGTGTGATGTGTGGGTCTTGTTTGAGTTTTTTGCAGATGGATATCCAGTTATGCCAGCACCATTTGTTAAAGAGACTGTCTTTTCCCCAGTTAAGGGACTTTGGGCCTTTGTCAAATATCAGCTGCTCATAGGTGGATGAATTTATGTCTGGATTCTCAATTCTGTTCCATTGATATATGTATCCTTTGTTGTACAAGTACCAGCCTGTTTTGATTACTGTGGTGGTATAATAGGTTCTAAAATCAGGTAGTGTGAGGCTTCCCACTTTGTCCTTCTTCTTGAGTATGCTTTACTTATTCGGGGCCTCTTCCATTTCCATATGAAGTTGACGATTTGTTTTTCCATCTCAATAAAAAATGCCCGTGGAGTTTGGATCAGGATGGCATTGTATCTGTAGATAGCTTTGGGTAGAGTTGACATTTTCACAATGTTGAGTCTACCTATCCATGAGTAAGGTATGTTTTTCCACTTATGCAGATCTCTTTTGGTTTCTTGCAGTAGTATCTTGTAGTTTTCATTGTATAGATATTTTACATCTCTGGTTAGATTTATTCCTAAGTATTTTATCTTCTTGGGGACTATTGTAAATGGTATTGATTTAGTGATTTTCTCTTCGAGGTTCTCTTTTTTTTTTTATACTGTACTTCAGGTGAAGGCTTACAGAACAAATAGTTTCTCATCAAACAGTAGTACACATATTGTTTTATGACCTTGGTTAACGACCCCACAACATGTCAACCCTCTAACTTCTCAACCTTTTTTTTTTTGGTGAAAATACACATAGCCAAAAATACACCATTTCAAAAATTTCTACATGCACACTTCAGTGACATTGACTACGCTCTTCCAATTGTGCTGCTATTCTCACTTAAGATGAAGGCTTACAGAACAAAGTAGTTTCTCGTTTAACAGTTACTACACATGTTGCCCTATGACAGTGGTTAACAATCTCACAACACATCAACAATATCCTTACTCAAACTTGGGTTCCCTATCACCAGCTCCCTTGTCCCCTTCTGCCTTCTGGCCCTTGTCACTGGACTACTGGACCTCATTAGTCCCATTTGGTTTTACGGGGCTGTCCACTCCCAGGCTGAACGGTGAACCTCGGAGGTAACTTCACCACTGAGCTAAAAGGGTGTC
>NW_004443958.1:10208072-10250629 GCF_000243295.1 Trichechus manatus latirostris
AGTCCGGTGGAGGCCTTGGTAGCTGTGGTCCATTAGTCCTTCGGACTAATCTTTTCCTTGTATCCTGTTCTCTTCATTCTCCCCTGCTCCTGAAGGGATGAGACCAGTGGAGTATCTTATATGGCCGCTCGCGGGCTTTTAAGACCCCAGACACTACTCACCAAGGTAGAATGTAGAACATTGTATTTATAAACTGTGTTATGCCAGTTGAGCTAGATGTTCCCCGAGACCATGGTCCCCACAGCCTCGAGGTTCTCTTTTTTGGTGTAAAGGAATCCAACTGATTTTTGTATGTTTATCTTGTATGCTGATACTTTGCTGAAATCTTCTATTAGTTCCAGTAGTTTTCTTGTGGATTCTTTGAGATTTTCTGTGTATAAGATCATATCATCTGCAAATAGAGATACTTTGACTTTTTCCCTACCAATCTGGATGCCTTATTTCTTTTTCTAGCCTAATTGCTCTGGCTAGGACCTCCAGCACAATATAGAATAAGAGTGGTGATAAAGGGTGTCCTTCTCTGGTTCCTGTTCTCAAAGGGAATGCTTTAAAAATCTCTCCATTTAGGATGTTGTTGGCTTTTGGCTTTGTATAAATGCTGTTAATTATATTGAGGAATTTCCCTTCTATTTCCTATTTTGTTGAGAGTTTTTATCATGAATGGGTGTTGGACTTTGTCAAATGCCTTTTCTGCATCAATTGATAAGATCATGTGCTTCTTCTCTTTTGTTGTATTTATGTGATGGATTACACTGATTGTTTTTCTAATGTTGAACCATCCCTGCATACCTGGTTTCTAATGTTGAACCATCCCTGCATACCTGGTATAAATCCCACTTGATCATGATGGGTTATTTTTTTGATATGTTGCTGAATTCTATTGGCTAGAATTTTGTTGAGGATTTTTGCATCAATGTTCATGAAAGATATTGGTCTGTAATTTTCTTTTTTTGTGGTGTCTTTACCTGGTTTTGGTATCAGGGTTATGCTGGCTTCATAGAATGAGTTTCGGAGTATTCCATCATTTTCTGTGCTCTGAAATGCCTTTAGTAGTAGAGGTGTTACCTCTTCTCTGAAAGTTTGGTAGAATTCTCCAGTGAAGCCATCAGTGCCAGGGTTTTTTTTTGTTGGGAGTTTTTAAATTACCTTTTCAATCTTCTTCTTTTATTTAGTTGTTCTACCTCTGTTTGTGTTAGATTAGTAGGTAGTGAGTTTCTAGGAATTTGTCCATTTCCTCTAGGTTTTCAAATTTGTTAGAGTACAATTTTTCATAGTATTCTGTTATGATTCTTTTAATTTCAGTTGGGTCTGTTATGATATCACCCATCTCATTTCTTATATGGGTTATCTGCTTCCTCTCCTGTTTTTCTTTTGTCAGTTTGGCCAGTGGTTTATCAATTTTGTTGATCTTTTCAAAGAACCAGCTTTTGGTCTTGTTAACTCTTTCAATTGTTTTTCCATTCTCTATTTCATTTAATTCTGCTCTAATTCATATTATTTCCTTCCATCTGGCACCTGATGGCTTCTTTTGCTGCTCTTTTTCTGCTTGTTCCAGTTGTAGGGTTAATGGCCCTTCTTTTTGGATGTGTGCATTTATTGCTATAAACTGACCTCTGAGCACTGCTTTTGCTGTGTCCCAAAGGTTCTGGTAGGATGTGTTTTCATTCTTGTTTGATTCTATGAATTTCTTTATTCCATCCTTAATTTCTTCTATAACCCAGTAGTTTTTGAGCAAGGTGTTATTCAGTTTCCATGTGTTTGATTTTTTTTTTCCTTGCTGTGTTGTTGATTTCTACTTTTATGGCTTCATAGTCAGAAAAGATGCTTTGTAATATTTCAATGCTTTGGATTTTGTTAAGGCTTGCTTTATGGCCTAATATGTGGTCTATTCTGGAGAATGTTTCATGTGCATTGGAAAAGAAAGTTTACTTGGCTGCTATTGGTTGGAGTGTTTGGTATATGTCTATGAGATTATGTTGGTTGATTGTAGCATTTAGCTCTTTCTTGTCTTTGTTAGCTCTTCCGTGTCTTTGTAGAGCTTCTTTCTGGATGTTCTGTCCTTCACTGAAAGTGGTGTGTTGAAGTCTCCTACTACCATTGTGGAGCTGTCTGTCTCTCTTTTCAGTGCTGTTAGTGTTTTTTTATGTATTTTGGAGCCCTGTCATCGGGTGGGTAAATATTTATTATAGTTATGTCCTCCTGGTGTATTGACCCTTTAATAATTATATAGTGTCCTTCCTTATCCTTTGTGGTGGATTTTACTTCAAAGTCTATTTTGTCAGAGATTAATATTGCCACTCTTGCTCTTTTTGAGTGTTGTTTGCTTGATATACTTTTTTCCATCCTTTGAGTTTTAGTTTGTTTGTGTCTTTAAGTCTAAGGTGTGTCTCTTGTAGGCAGCATATAGATGGATCATGTTTTTTTATTCAATCTGCTACTCTCTGTCTCTTTATTGGTGCCTTTAGTCCATTTACATTCGGTGTAATTATTGATAGGTATGAGTTTAGTGCTGTCATTTTGATGTCTTTTTGTGTGTGTTGTTCACAGTTTCTTTGTTCCACTTAATTTTCTGTGCTGAGTCATTTTTATTTACATATTTTCTTTTCATCTTTCTCATTGTTGTTGATTTTTTATTTGCTGAGTCTTTATATTTTTCTTATTTTTTATTTTGACATGTAGGATTATTAGTTTCCTGTGTGGTTACCTTAGTATTTACCCCTATTTTTATAAGTTTATGCCAATCTTTTATTTCATCATATCAACTTGACTTCCTCTCCATATGTAAAATCTATGCCTTCATTTTTTAGTCCCCCTATTTTTTTTAATGTTGTCTTTTTTTACATATCGACATCTCTGATTCCCTATTTTCAATGTTATAGCTTTGATTTATTTTTTTGTGACTTCCCTATCTGGGTTGATATCTGATTTCTTTCCTGTGTTCTAGTCTTGGGTTGTTATCTGATGTTATTGATTTTCTAACAGGAGGACTCCCTTCAGTATTTCTTGTAATTTTGGTTTGGTTTTTGCAAATTCCCTGAACTTCTGTTTGCTGGAAATGCACTAATTTCACCATAATATTTGAGAGACAGTTTTGCTGGATATATAATTCTTGGCTGGCAATTTTTTTCCTTCAAGACTTTATATATGTCATCCTATTGCCTTCTTGCCTGCATGGTGTCTGCTGAGTAGTCCGAGCTTATTCTTATTGGCTGTCCTTTGTAGACGACGTTTCATTTATCCCTAGCCACTCTCAAAATTCTCTCTTTATCTTTGGTTTTCACAAGTTTGATTATAATATGTCTTGGTGACTTTTGGGATCTACCTTATGTGGGGTTCAGTGAGCTTCTTGGATCATATCTTGTCATCTTTCATGATATCAGGGAAGTTTTCTGTCAACATATCTTCAACAATTCTCTCTGTATTCTCTGTTATCCCCCCTTGTTCTGGTACTCCAATCACACGTAGGTTATTCCTCTTGATAGAATCCCACATAATTCTTAGGGTTTCTTCATTTTTTTAAATCTTTTTATCTGATTTTTCCTCATATAAGTTGGTGTCAAATGCTTTATCTTCAATCTCACTAATTCTGACTTCCATTGCCTCACTTCTTCCTATGCCTTTCTACTGTGTTGCTTAATTCTGAAATTTTATTGTTAATCTTCTGGATTTCTGATTGCTGTCTCTCTATAGATTCTTGCAGCCTGTTAAATTTGTCATTATGGTCTTGTAAAACCTTCTTAAGTTCCTCTCTTTCTTTGTCTGTGTGTTCCTTCACTTGTTATGCATTTTGTCTGAGCTCTTTCCTGATATCCTGAAGAGTTCTGTATGTTAATTTTTTTGAATTCTACCTCCGGTAATTCCAAGAAGTTCTCTTCCTCTGGAACGCTTCTTGAATCTTTGTTTTGGTGGCTTGCTGAAGCCATCATGGTCTGCCTATTTATGTGATTTGATATTGACATTTTTCTCCGAGCCATCAATAAGTTATTATATTTATTTATTCTCTGTTTGCTTACTGTGTCCTAGCTTCTTGTTTTGTTTAGTTTTGGTATGCCCAAATAAGGCTGGTCATGTGAGCTAGTTTAATTAGTGACATCTTTGAAACTCTCACATCTTGTCTCCAGGTGGTTACAGCTGTTACTAGGTATGTGAACCCAAGAGTCTGTTTACTTTTCTTGGGTGGATTCAGCTCAGGTATCCAGGTCATTGGTCACCAAGAGTGGTGCCTGCTCTCACCTCCAGTCTTAGATGGGCAAGGATGATTGGAGTAGGCACAGGTATCTTGTTGTAGTAAGAGGTCTGGTGCTTATCAAGGCAGGGGGCTGATTGGTACCCCTGAGTGTCTGAGTGGAAGGTATTTCTCTGTTCCCTAGAGCACGTAGGTAGGTGGGTTTTTTCAGCTGGCCTATGTGCACCCAATGCTGTTGATTGTAAGGACTGGGATGCACCACTTATTCTTGGACCCTTGTCACAGGTGGCTCAGTTAAGTGGGTGGAGCCACCAGTCTTCAGGCCCCTGATGTGGGTAGGTGAGGACCCTGCTTAATGGGCATGGCGATGTCAAATGTCACAAATCTGCCACTCCACCTTATAGCAGATACAGATGAAAATAGGCTTCAGATATATACCCTGTTATACTGTGCTAATGAGGGCCTACAATGTTGAAATGGGCCCACAGTGATCTATGCAGGGGTGAAAGGCATTCAAAGTACATGGAACCCTTATGCTTGTGCCTATGCAAAGAGGCTGTGCCTGCCCGGAGTTCCTGGTCTAGAGGAGCTGGCAGATTATTTTTTCCTGTTTGTTAATTTGTTCCATCTCCAAAGCCAGGAGAATGGCTCAGGTTGCACAATGGGTCCTACTTCTGGGCCAGGGAATGCAGCAATAACCGAAGCTGACCAGGATCTGGAGCAGAGCGGGGCAGGGGCAGGGGCAGGTAAATGGGAGAGAGGTACTTCCCAAAATGTTTTTTTTTTTTTGATCCGCACGGTAGGTTAGACGCTTGTACTTATCTTTCGCTGATTGAGTGCCGTTTCTTACTGGTTCTGGATGTTTGAGCAGATTCTCTGCTGCTCGGTCTCTTCCAATGTGGAAAACGTGTCCTAAGCTTTGCTGCTTGCCTCACCTATCACATCAGCCGATCCAGCCTGCAGGATGCTGATGCCGGCCAGGTCAGGTCTGGCAACTCCTCATTGCTTTTGAACTGTCTCTCCCTCCTTCTGCCACTCAGTCTGACTCCTCAACATTGTCCTTGATGTTCAGGGCTCCTTGATTGTCGTATATAATCAATTCACTTGTTTTCTCGCATCTTGGAAGCGGCTGACTACTCTGCCATCTTGGCCTGCCTCTCCAGAATTTACACTCTTAACCACTGTATGGAATACTGGGTGGTGCAAACTGTTAAGTTCTTGGCTCCTATCCAAAAAGTTGGCAGTTCAAATCCACTCAGAGGTGCCTCAGGAGAAAGGTCTGGCAATCTATCTCCAAAAGGTCATAGTCATTGAAAACCCTATGGAGCACAGTTCTATGGAAGTTATTTGAGAGCAACTGGTTAATCATTTCAACCAGTCAGGGACTCCAGATCATAAGAGCTAGTCTTTACCTGGTCCAATGGGGAGCCATTGAAGAGTTTTGAGCAGGAAAGTGGTACAATCACATTTGATTTTTAGCCAGACTAATTATTAAGTTGTATTAGAAAATTCTTTTGACTTAGATTCATGGACAATCTTCTGCCATTCACTGGCTGTATGAGGCTGATCAATTTTCTAAGATTTTCTGAGTCTTTCTTTATTTATAAAATGAAATGAATTAAAAAATCTATTCTACTAACATCATGGAGTTATGGTTAGACTTAAATATGATATTTATGTGGAATTTCTGTTAGCTCTGAAATAGAAATATTGTTATGGATATCTTATTTAGTGGAAAAATTAGCAATGTGTACATAGTAAAAGGGAATGAGCATGATTGGTACAGTAGACTTCTTTGCAAGTTTAAATTAGAATCTGAACAACACAATGCACACTAGAGACACATCTGTACTGTTTCCTTGAGAGTTTTGTGGTTGTTATTTATAAATGATCCAAACCTTGTTGCCATCGAGTCAATTCTAACTCATAGCAACCCTATGGGACAGAGTAGAACTGCACCATAGGGTTTCCAATGAGCATCTGGTGGATTCAAACTGCAGACGTTTTGGTCAGCAGTCATAGCTCTTAATCACTGCACCACCAGAGTTCCTTATAAATTATAGCTACCTTTTATAGGGGGTAATAGGACTTTCTGGGAAGGCCTGGAAGATGTTATCATCAAACTTACAAAAACCATACCTTAAAACAGAGAGATGCTACTTCAAGGCCTTTAATAGTGGGGAACACCACTATTTTAAATTTTTTGAGAAAATATTTCAAAACATTAAACACCAAGACCTTCTAATTATAGTTGAGTCACTGCAGCAGTATGCACAAGATCTTGTTTTGCCTAGGAAATCGGCTCAGTGATGATAAACCAAAATTTAAAATACTAAACAAAATGAGATATAAAGAAAAGAATGGAAGATGATATATTTGTGTGGAAATGGAAGCGGGATTTCATAATCAATTCAGGCATGAGTATAATCTTAAGACTTCTTGATTTCTAGCAAGACTTTAACTTTATATGTTACTTTTGCTTTCATGTCAATTAACTTTCGCAAAAACGTTGTTGTTTTTAGGTGCCATCAAGTCGGTTATGACTCATAGCAACGCTGTGTACAACAGAATGAAACACTGCCTGCTCCTGCACTAGCCTCACAATCATTGTTATACTTGAGTTCATTGTTGCAGCCATTGTATTAATCCATCTTGTTGAGAGTCTTCCTCTTTTTCTCTGACCCTCTACTTTACCAAGCAAGATGTCCTTGTCCAGTGATTGGTCCCTCCTTATAACACGTACAAATTATGGGAGGCGAAGTCTTGCCATTCTTGCTTCTAATGAGCATTCTGGCTTGATTTCTTCCAAGACAAATTTGTTCATTCTTTTGGCAGTCCATGGTATATTCAGTAGTCTTTGTCAACACCATGCTTCAAAGGCATCAACTCTTCTTCACTCTTCTTTATTCATTGTCCAGCTTTCACATGCATATGAGGCAATTGAAAACACCATGGCTTGGGTCAGGTTCACCTTAGTCCTTAAAGGGACATCTTTGCTTTTTTACACTTTAAAGAGATCCTTTGCAGCAGATTTGCCCAATGCAATGATTTCTTGACTGCTGCTTCCATAGGCAATGATTGTGGATCCAAGTAAAATGAAATCCTTGACAACTTCAATCTTTTTTCCATTTATCATGATGTTGCTTATTGGTCTAGTAGTGAGGATTTTTGTTTTCTTGATATTGAGGTGTAATCCATACTGAAGGCTGTGGTCTTCTATCTTTATCAGTAAGTGCTTCAACTCTTCTTCACTTTCAGCAAGCCAGGTTGTGTCATCTGCATAATGCAGGTTGTTAATGAGTCTTCCTCCAATCCTGATGCCCCATTCTTCTTCATATAGTCCACCTTCTCGGATTATTTGCTCAGCATACAGACTGAATAGGTAGGGTGAAAGGATACAATCCTGACGCACACCTTTCCTGATTTTAAAACATGCAGTATCCCCTTGTTTTGTTTGAATGACTGCCTCTTGATCTATGTACCAGTTCTTCATAAGCACAATTAAGTGTTCTGGAATTCCCATTCTTTGCAATGTTATCTATAATTTGTTATGATCCATACAGTCGAATGCCTTAGCATAGTCAATAAAACACAGGTAAACATCTTTCTGGTATTCTCTGCTTTCAGCCAGGATCCGTCTGACATTGGCAATGATATCTCTTATTCCACATCCTCTTCTGAATCTGGCTCGAATTTCTGGCAGTTCCCTGTCAATGTACTGCTGCAACCACTGTTGAATGATCTTCAGCAAAATTTTACTTGTGTGTGATATTAATGGTATTTTTTGATAATTTTTGCATTTAGTTGGATCACCTTTCTTTGGAATGGGTACAAATATGGATCTGTTCAGTCAGTTGGCATAGATGAGTGGGCACTTTCAGCTCTACATCTGTTTGTTGAAACATCTCAGTTGATATTCCATCAATTCCTGGAGATTTGTTTTTTGCCAGGGCCTTCAGTGCAGCTTGAACCTCTTCCTTCAGTACCATTGGTTCCTGATCACATGCTACCTCCTGAAATGGTTGAATGTCGACCAATTCTTTTTGGTACAGTGACTCTGGGTGTTCCTTCTATCTTCTTTTCATGCTTTCTGCATCATTTAGTATTTTTCCTGAAGAATCCTTCAGTATTGCAACTTGAATTTTTTCTTTAGTTCTTTCAGCTTGAAAAATGCTGAGCATGTTCTTCCCTTCTGGTTTTCTATCTCCAGGTCTTTACTTTGTCTTCTTCAGCTGCCCTTTGAAATCTTCTGTTTAGCTCTTTTACTTCGTCATTTCTTCTTTCACTTTAGCTACTCTACATAAAAGAGCAAATTTCAGAGTCTCTTCTTACATGCATTTTGGTCTTTTCTTTATTTCCTATCGTTTCACTGCCCACTCACTTTCCTCAAGTATGATGTCCTTGATGTCATTTCACAACTAGTCTGGTCTTTAGTCATTAGTGTTCAATACGTCAAATCTGGTCTGGCGATGGTCTCTAAATTCAGGTGGGATATACTCAAACTCGTACATTGGCTCTAGTGGGCTTGTTCTAATTTTTTTCAACTTCAGCTTGAACTTGCATATGAGTAATTGATGGCTGTTTCACAGTCGGCCCCTGGCCTTGTTCTGACTGATGATATTGAGGTTTTCCACTGTCTCTTTCCATAAATGTAGTTGATTTGATTCCTGCGTATTCCATCTGGCGAGGGCTACGTGTAGAGTCGCCATTTATGTTGTTGAAAAAAGGTATTTGAAATGAAGGAGTCCTTGGTCTTGCAAAATTCTGTCATACAATCTCCAGTGTCATTTCTGTCATCAAGGACACATTTTTGAACTACGAATACTTCTTTGTTTCCAACTTTAGTGTTCCAATCTCCAGTAATTATCAATGCATCTTGATTGCATGTTGGATCAATTTCAGACTGCAGAAGTGGGTAAAAACTTCAATTTCTTCATCTTTGACCTTAGTGGTTTGAATAAAATTTGAATAATAGTCATTGTCATGGATTGAATTATGTCCCCAAAAAAAAATCTGTCAACTTGGCTGGGTCAAGATTCCCAGTATTGTATAATTATGTGCCATTTTGTAATCTGATATGATTTCCTTATGTGTTGTAAATTCAATCACTATGATCTAATAAGATGGATTAGTGGCTGTTATACTGATAAGGTATACAAGATCAGATAGTGTCTTAAGCCAATCTCTTTTAAGATATAAAAGAGAGAAACGAGCAGAGGCATACCTCATACCACCACGAAAGCAGTACTGGGAGCAGAGCGTGTCCTTTGGACCTGAGGTTCCCATGCTGAGATGCTCCCAGACCAAGGGAAGACTGATGCAACACAAGAACCTTCCTCCAGAGCCAACAAAGAGTAAAAGCCTTCTCTAGGAGCTGATGCCCTGAATTTAGACTTGTAGCCTACTGGACTGTGAGAGAATAAACTTCTATTTGTTAAAGCCATCCGCTTATGGTACTTCTGTTATAGCAGCACTAGATGACCAAGACAGTCATATTAGCTGGTCTTCCTTGTAGGCGTGGGGATATTATTCTATCACTGACATTGTTGTACTTCAGGATATATCTTGAAATGTTCTTTTTGACAATGAATGCGACTCCATTTCTGTTTAATTTGTCATTTCTGGCATAGTAGTAATATATAGGAAAGGGAGAAATGTTTTAGTTGAATTTCAGTTTTCATCATATAATGGTTTAAAGGAAAAAAAGTCCATATAATTTCAATGTACATTATTAGCAATAGAAGATCTAGGTTATAGCACAAATTTTGCCATCAGCTATTCAAGCAACTATGGGCCAAATTGTAATTCGTTCACTAAACAAAATTTGAGAGCCTGTTACATGACAAATATTGAGATAGGAAATAGCCAAATAAGGGGATAAATAGGACATGGTCTTAGTTAATTTCAAGGGGTTAATTATCTATTGCAATGGGTTATGCAACCCAATTTATGAATCACACTCCTTCAAGAATCTATGGAAACCTTTGGATTTCGTTCAGAGACAACTGCAGCGGTGACATAGACTTGTATAGACAGTTGTGTATAAGTTTAAGGATTTACAGATGACATTCCCTCTTCCCAAGAAAAGCATCCACAGACCCTGTAAACCTTACCTAGGTCAATCACCTCAGGCTGAAGTAATAAAAAACAAAAATATGTAAGCAAATAGGTAATAATGAAGATATATATGCACTAGTCCCAGTGGTGATCTACACAAGGGAATGATGAACTCTGCTAGCAAGAGGGCAGGGACAGCTTCTGAAAGGAGGGGATGCTTGGGCTGGATCCTGAAAGTAAGCTCAGAGGTCAAGAAGTCTCTGGAAATTCAGTTGCTTAAGTTGTAAAAAGCAGGGCTAGATGGTCTTTGAGGTTCTTTGCCTTCATGACACTTTATTGTTGTGGAGTTCAAAAGATGTTCAGAAACTAATAGTCTCCCATCTATTAGCACCTCTCAACCTGGTCTCTGATATCTCTGTATGCTAAGACCTCTTGTCCAAATAAACATGGTAAGAACTGTTATCAAAAAAAAGAGGAGATCTATAATAAGGCTTTACACATTCACAAGAAAGTGTCCGTGGATCAAGGTGTCTTCTATTTGAATACAGAAACTTGAAAACCCCTCTTTTTCCACCAACCCCTGCCTCAAAATGTCTCCAACTATGTCGTCAATAAGGAAGGGAAGTCTGCCATCTGTCCTGCTGAAATTGTGGGCAGGGTCACCCCAGAGTAACTACGCAGTGCAGGAACACACGAAAACATTTCTCAGAAAACAGTATTTCTCCCTTTTCAATTGAGACAAAATATGTTTTGTTTTTATTTAAGAATCATAGAAACTGCAAATGAACAAGTTGTATTGGGTCAGCTCATCTTTCCTCCGGGGAGCATACAAGTTGCATGTTCACTCACCTCTTGTCCAATTTCACGTGGAGACTCCAACATGGGGTTTCCATCACACTCTCTGGACGATTGCTCTGTGCGCGAAGTCAGTATTTCACGAGTGTTTCTGTGACATTGTAAGGGAAAAAGGAAAAAGAGAACCTCTGACAGAAACTTTTTTTTTGAGGGGGGCAATTAAAAGAAGTTAACTCTTTATATAGATGTTATAATTAAATGATTATAAGGGAAATGCATTTATCTAAGCTGAAACAGGTACTGATTTTGTTATAATTTTGATTAACAAAGTATTTTAAAAATGTGATTGTGCTTCCATCTTTTCTAATAGTAAATGCGGGTGATTGAGTTTGTGGAAGAAGACTGTGAGATCATTGAATTTTGTAGGTTTCTTGATTTTTTTAAATTTTATTTGCTTTTTTTTTAACGTATTGAATGTTGTTCTAAACATTTTAAACTTACAAGTAATTCAATGTAAGGCGTATGTTCTAAAAGGCTACATATGTACGTATAACCTAAGTTTTCTTAAATGTTCACTGTGTACCTAGTCATCTAAATATTTTACATAAATTTTCTCTTTCATCTCTCATAAAACTCTATGATACAAGTATTTTATTTATATTCTAGAGAATGTCACATTTCCTCACTATGTATTCAACCTGGTGTAGTCCAGTCCACCTACTACTCCAACCTAGGAGCAGTCAGTACATCCTGGGACCTTCTTATTAAAGCCATGGCATTTTGATTTTCTGGAATAATTGAAAAGAAACCAAATACATCAGGGTCACAGAATGTTGGAAATGTTATTCATGCCATAATCCCTAGATGAACTCCGTGGGAGTAGGAAAATGCATAGAATCAGGCCACAGGTGTTTTTATATAGGTTATAGAAAATCCATCCTTTCATTGCAACCTTTCAAAATTTCACCTCAGGTTCAGTCTGTTATGCTCACTGTAATAATCAAGGCGATCATGATTTATTCATATATCTGAATCCTGAAGAATAAATCCCAAACGCTGCTATGTAAGACGGTGAGGAAAATCGAAGAGTTAACTTTAAGTGAAGAGTCCTTCTAGTGACTCTCATGTCACACGATGCAGTTAACTGTCAGCTTCACTCAAGCATTATACTACACAAGCAAATGGAAATTTTCATGTATCTCGTAAGAAGGGATGAATTAATTCAATCAAACACATATTTATAGAATTCATAATACGCAAGGAGTTCTGATTGATCTATGAGGAAGACATAACCTCTTATTGCAAGGAACTTAAAATTTACCCCAATGAGCTTAGAATTTAGAGATCAAGAATGTCTTCTACAATCTCAGGAAAAGTCGCTATGGATAGTGTTTTAGGATGTAGTTTAACTGTACTGGAAAGAAGGCTATGATCTCTTAAGTGCCTGCTACACTTACAAGAAGGAGCCCTGGTGGCACAATGGTTAAGTGCTTAGGACTAGCCAAAAGATTGTCGGTTAGAATCCACCAGCTGCTCACTGGGACAAAGACCTGGTGATGAGCTTCAGTAGAATTTACAGCCTTGGAAACCCTAGGGTGTAGTTCTCCTCTGTCCTATAGGGTTGCTATGAGTTAGAACTGACTCAATGGCACACAACTACAACACATTTATAAGACCTCACCTGCCAACAAGAAGCATATTGAGAAAGAAGCAGGGTAACTGAGTTAAAAACCTAGGCAGCTTTCTATAGTTGTCGGTATAGGGTCACTATTAGTAGGAACCAACTAGACTGCACCTAACAGCAACAACAACACTATAGTTGTAATTGAGTTCTAAACAAAATGACAGTTATCCTGAGATCTATCTTCTTTTTTGGAGGGGGAGGATTTCCTATCATTTTTCTCTTCCTTGTGTATTCTTGCATAGATCCTCAGTTTATTGTGAATCAGTTCTTGTCAATTAACAACCTTACACACAAGCATTATAAAACTGTGATCACTGTCACTTTCTTTACAAAGTTCACAATCAAAACTGCCCATTTTACTTGTCTCTTGTGATGATCATCTTTCCCCCTCAACTGTTGCTTGTACTTAGAGTCTGAATTTATGACAGGAGATCAAGTGTAGCTTCTATTCTCTTGTCTGCAAGTAGATGGGAATTTACAAGGCTAGCATCAGACACAGAAGAGGTATGAATTGGCTAGTTGCTTCTAGGTCATTTGCTAATTGAAATAAGAAATATCCTCTGCAAGTAATTCTGCAAGCTTCTTCTACACAGGGTTACCACCAGCAGTATATAAATTTGCTTCTCAAAGACCATCTGTCTGGCTTTCCTCACATGTCCCATCCCTTTAGTGCTAATGAGAGCCTTTTGCCTTCCAGCTTGGGAGCATGATTTAGAATTATTTCTCCCCTGGTAATGTAAAGCATGACATTCTGGATCTTATGGATTATTATTTGCTTTTCTTACTCCGAAATCTGGCTTGTAGATGGTTTTGTATCACCCTAAAGTTTTCATATCTTAGTATCATATTGATTATTAATTTTCTAGTTTCAGAATCCAGTGAGATATATTTGATTAATTAAGAAACTAAGCCTCTTGCCGTATCCTGGTGAGATCTATAAAAAGATGAAGGTGTGATCTGAGTGAAAAAAGTCCTTCTAGAAATGCCTGTTTTTTCCTTGGTCTTACAAACTATTCTGTTTGGTAAGCGATTAAAGCTGGTCAGGACAGACAGCAAACACATGGGTAGATTTATAGCCTCTAAAAACAATACCTTCAAAGATATTCTCCTAGAAAGCATGAACCCAGAGGCATCCCTTTGATTGATCTAAGTCCCTAAAGAGTTACTTGAACAACAGACAAGGACTTATTATGCTTCTTCCCTATGAGACTTTAATATTTTATGATTTATCTGCAAATAATAAACAGGAGTAGTGAGGGATTCCTTGCTTGATTTTGTAGACACACTTTGTTCCAAAGCAATATCAACTACTTCACTCTCATGATCTTGTTGTTGTTGGTTGCCGTGGAGTTGGCTCCAACTTATGGCAACTCCATGTACAATAGAACAAAATATTGCCCAGTCCTGTGCCATCTTCAGTATTGTTGGTATGCTCCATTCCATTGTTGTGGTCATTGTGTATTTTAAGTGCTTTCTAACCTAAGGAGCTCATCTTCCAGCACTGTATCAGACAAAGTTCTGTTGTGATCCATAGGGTTTTCACTGGTTAATTTTTTGGAATTTTATTGCCAGGTCTTTCTTCCTTGTGATCTTAGGCAGTCCGTTACCTGTCCAGTTAACTGTGTTAACAGTCCCGACCCATAGGCACTCTTGATCCTGGAAGAAGTTGAGGAAAAGTACACATATTCACATTTTGGGAGGTGATAATTTAACAACAGGTAAAAATGGAACTAATGCTCTACTCTTTACCAAGCACCAAAAACAGTAAAAAAAAAAAAAAAAAAAGCTATCATTTTGGGAAAGTTTTCAAATCTTTAATATTTAGAACTCTGCATAGAAATATTTTAAATTAACTTACATAAAATTTTGACATTTACTGCCAGAAGATAGGCAATTTTCGAAGTATCTTGTGTTTTTGAGAAAATTCTCGTCCTAAAGCAGATTCCGTGTTCATCATTGTCTTCCTATAGTGTAGCTAGTGGTCATCTATTTCATCCTTTAGAATACTGTCTCGATCAGAATAAGAAGCAGTTCATTTTTATTGATTTATGTATTTGTCTATAGAACCTAACATAGTGGGTACCAGGTAAATAGTTTAATAAATGTTGACTGAATTGGAAATCTTTCTTCAATTGTTGATTTTTGTTGGAAGTATTGAATAAAAGCAACTAATTTAATATCATGCCCCAGTCACCTATTTAGTCAGAGAATGGACTCCTGGTAAAGGGTTGTGATTTACTGAAACTATCTGTCTAATGTCTGTTGTCCCTCCATCCCAAATTGCTATTTTCTTTGGGGCAGAAATCATATCTAAATCATCTTTGTGTTCCCAGCATCGCAGATATTCATGCAATCCTTGTTGAATATATGAGAGGGAAATGCTTAGATAGGATGAGCACAAGATTCCTACTTAGAGATTAAACTGCTGATTTACTCATTAGCACAGACTTCTAAATAATGAGCAGATACGGTAATATAATCAACAGTCATGGCCCAATTATTGGTATCTCACTTCAAAATAGATGCTGTCATGCATCCATATTGTCCAGTCTGTGATTGATTGTCCTTCATCCAGATTGATCTGTGAGGTGTTACAATATTAAAATCCTCATACAGAGTGCCAACTAGGCTTAGCACTATGCAGAAAGAAAAGAGAAATGCATGGAGAAAGCAATGAGAAAGGCATAGAGAAAATGCTGATGACTGCATTCTTTCTAGGTCTATGTTGTTTGCCTCAATTGTCCTGCATTTTATATTAGTAATAGCTATTATACACTGAGTTCTTACACTATACCAATGATAAGCTGAGAACTTTACATGGACCCCCTCATTTAGTTCTCACCTCAAACTTCGAGGGAGATACATACTATTTTAAAGGGGAGAGAAACAAATGTTTAGAGTATACAAATATCTAGCCCATTTCATAGCAAAAAGTACGGTTGGAATTGGAACACTTTCAGTTTTCTGACTTTATGGTGAAAGCTCCTGAGTACTCTGCCATACTGCCTACTGTTAACTTGTGTTGATGGGGAGCTAAAACTTGTGTTGTGTGATCATATCAAGTAAAACTGGGCTAGTGCCAGAGCAAGCAGAACTAGTGCTGGTGCCCTAAAGTGACAGAGGGAAGAGCTGCACTACAAACAGAAAGAAATTTCCAAAGACTGCAGATATCTAGCAATAATCTCCTCCTGGAAATCGCCTGATGTATTGTAGGTGCTCAATAAAAAGTTAATTGAATGGGAGAAGCTGTCGCTAACCTCTGAATGTGTGAGACTCTGCCACTGTAACTCTTTTAAACTGAAACTCAACAACTCTTTCGGAAGATGTTGGAGAGGGGGTCCTTTGCGTCATATAGTGATTGGATTAAATGACCTCTAAGTGCTTTCCAGAGTCTTTGGGTGGGGCCACAGTTAGAGAGTTCAGCTGCTAATCTGAAAGATTGAAGGTTCATCTCCACCCAGAAGCACGGCAGAAAAAAGATTTTTTGGAAATCTACTTCCAAAAAAAAAAAAAGCCACTGAAAACCCTATGGAGCATAGTTTCACTCTGACATACATGAGTTTGGTTTGCCATGTGTCAGAATGGACTCAACAGCTCATGTTTTGTGTGTGGGTGGGTGGGTGGCTGTGTTTTTTTTTTAAGTGCTTTTGAAATCTCTTAGCTAATTAGTTTATGATTATCTGGGTATTTTAGGAAAAAAAGAGGGAAGAAGTTGGGAGAGAGAAACAAGCAGACACACAGACATATGCAGGATCTAATTTTCCTGCCCTATGTATTAATGTTCTATTATTTCTAGAATCTAGGAATAAATGGCCTAACTTCTTAGAGATTTGCTAAACCTGCTCTGTGGGGATTATTCTACCTCAAAAGTACTCAGTAGGGAACATATTCCCATTTTTTAGGAGGCGAAGTTGAAGCAATGAGGGAAATGATACAACTTCCCACAATCCCTAAAGTGGATCATAACTGATTTCCCCATGAATTCCCTCTGCCCAGTAACACTTGTAATGCAATGAAAATCAGTACGCAGACTTCTAACCTGCGAGTGTCAGTTTTACCATGCTGATGCAAGAGGGTGTTCTCCCAGTGGACTTTTCTGGGGCTTTCAAAGTTCAGAAACCAAGTCAGCTGTCAAAAAATTTTCTCAGATAGGGTTGAGAGTATGCTCAGTAAGTCAACCATTTGGATGATGGAGAATCAGTGTCCTTGACCAAAATGTGTAACATACCTGCCTATATACAGACCAAGGCCGATATTTATTCAGATATGTTGGATCCTCTTCCAAAAGAAGATGGTCTACACTTTTCAATAAAATGAATGTAACTGGCTAGTTTGTCATGGATTATAAAGTGCTATACTTTTTTCTTGCTCAACCAATTCATTGGCTGTTTTTCTTGTTTTGTTTTGATTAAACTGCCTTTATCAGAGAGAAAAGTCTTTGATTTCAATTTTTGGAAAGAGATATCATTCCTCTAACTTGGACCTAACTCAAGGGAACTCCCAACTTGTTAGCATGTAACGCCACTTCCCTTTAACTGTTATCTTTGTGGTTGGCCAACTGTGGATTGTCTTGATCATGACTGATTTCCTTGGGACCATAGCTTGATCAGAATTCAGTTCCTGAGTGATTCAGGCAGGGAGGCCTTGTCCATTGACTTGCAAGATGCATGAGGTGGATAAGAATCTTTTTCCAACCCTGGAGGGCTTGGTTTCCCACAAGACATTTGTAAATGTCAAATAAGCTAAGGGTTTAAGGTCAGAAAATGAAGAATCCAGTGCTCAGGCAAGAATATGCCTACATGTGTTGAAAAATAAAATTTTATAATAGTGAGATATACTATGTAATACTGAACTTCTACCAATAGTTACTGAGTGGCTGTCATTTAAGGGAAACTGTGGCAGATGCTATGGTGCCACTGATTTCCCCCTTTAACAAGGAGGCACTCTTTCTCTAGCTGCTATGAGTCTAGGCTGACACTGACTACTTCTCTGGGAATTGCCCTCAGTTAAAGGGAGCTGCTTTGCTCAAGTTTGCATCCTCTCCTCGGGGGCAGCCTGCATCCACCGACTGGTCCAGGCAGAGGGTATGTGGCCCGAACCCTTTGCCTCAAAATGGAACAGCTCTGAAGGGCTACCTCATCCCTAGATCTGCTCATGGGATAGGTGAGGTCTCTATTGCAATTGTATCATAGTTCAATTTTTCCCTCTGTCCAGTCTTGCGTCTCTTCCTCCTTAGAGGTCTTGTTGCCAAGAGTTATCGTTGTTGCTGTTAGATGCGGGGAGTTGATTTTTGACTCATGGTGACCCCATGTGTTACAAAGTAGAATTGCCCTACTGGGTTTCCTAGACTGTAATCTTTACAGAAGCAGAGCTTTCTTCTGCAGAGCCACTGGTTCTGCTCAGTAAATCTTCTGCTGATAAGTCTCCATCTTAGAGTTGTTTCCCAAGGCATCTTTTCTAAAAAGGATACTGTGCTTGGTGCTGGGTATTGATGGCTGCTGATCATTAAAGGATGGATATTTCCTCTGTCCTCTGCTTGTTTACCATGTAGTGGAGGAGATAGAATAAAAAGCAACTGACTATACTATAAAAAGGAGTCCCTGGGTGGTGCAAATGGTTAAGCAATGGGCTACTAACTGAAAAGTTGATGGCTCAAACTCACCCAGAGGCATCTTGAAGGTAAGGTCTGGCAATCTGCTTCCGAAAAGTCACAGCCTTGAAAACTCTATGGAGCAGTTCCTCTGCACACGTGGGGTGCCATGAGTCGGGATCGACACCACGGTAACTAAAAACAACAACAACATACTATAGAAAGTAAGACCACTCCTCCTACAAAGCAGAATTGCTTTGGTCACATTTTCCAGTATCTTCTCTTTAAGATTTTCAAAATAAAAACAAAAGCAAACAAAATATAGTTAGCTCGAACGTCTCACGTGCATAATTTACCCTAAACACAATTCTTTTTCAGGAGGAAACAGGTCCAGGTGTACCACAGAGAGGCAGTGTGGCCTCAAGGTTAAGAGCCTAGAATCTGGAGCCCAACGGTCTGGGTTCAAATTCCTGGTTCCACTGCCTTTCACTGTGACCTTGGGCAAGATACTTAACCTCTCTGTGCCTCAACCTTTTATTGGTAAAATAGGAGTAAGAAAAGTACTTTCCTCATAGACTCCAAAGGAAGAGTAAATGGGTTATTATATGAAAAAGGTTTAGAAAAGAGGCTGGCACATAATAAGTGATCAGCAAGTTTTAGTAATTATTATCAAGGTGAATTCAAAAATACTTTTAGTACATCATTTTCATCATGTTTTAAAGTAGGTATAGTTCTTTTGTTTCTCTCTAATTCGTTTCTCTGTCTCTTTCAAGCAAGTACACTCTTTTGGGAAGAAATCTTCCAGATAAACGCCTCCTGACTGACTTGAAGAATGTCACTTCTTGACAGGGGAGTACAATTCCCAGTGATTGACCACCGGTGATTCAGGTTCACTACACAATCTGTCACTCTTTCCACAGCTCTCAGGTTGCAACCAGGACTGGAGGAACAAAAGGTTTAGGGTCAAACATTTGGAGATGTTCATTGTAATCACTCACTTTGGAACCTCTTCATATAGATCCCACACTCTTAAGTAAACAGTACCCATATGAGTCACAATTGACTCGACGGCAACCAACGGCACCACCCATGTTTGTGTGTGTTTTTCCACAGAATGTCAAGTTCTTCATGGACAAGGACTCGTCCTCAGTTCTCTTTCTCCACAATACCTAGCACATGGTTGACCTAAGACAGGTGCTCAGCAAAAGCCTGCTGAACAACACTTAGTTCTAAAGCTTTGGAATGGAGAATCACTGTTGTTAGGTGCTGTCGAGTCAGTTCCAACTCATAGAGACTTTATGTATCACAGAACTATAACAGAATGAAATATTGTCTGGTCTTACGCCATCCTCACAATCGTTGCTATGTTTGCATCACTAGTTGGTTGATTTATACACATAAGGCAGCAATATAATCTGTTGCAATCCCTGTTGAAAAGTTTCATGGTCCCCCTATGTCTTTTTACTGCAAATTTAAACTTCAGCAGATTTTCCAGAATCTCTCCAATTGGATTTCATGCAATCTAACAAGTTTACGATAACAACAATAACAGCTAATATTTATTGATTGCTTACCAGTGCTAGGCATCATTTTAATAAATTTACTTTAATTATCTCACTTATTCCTCACAGTAATCTTGTGAGCTAGGAAATATTATTATTTTATAGATGAGGAAACTGAAGCATAGAGTTTTGAAGAAACATGCTCAGTTTAATAAATGATGGATTTGGGATCCCTCTGCCCTCAATATGACTCCAGCTTTGCCCACTAAATTACCATTCCACGTGTCTATAGTCAGGCCAGTCTATTGTAGAAATATACCACTATCATTTTTCTCTCCGTACTTTCATACTTATTCTTCCCCTTAGAGTAAGAACCAGGATCTCTCTACACCTCTCCTTTGATGTCTTCTGCTAAGATTTCCCTCAATGCTCAACCCATCTATATTTTTACAAAAACCTTCTGGGCTATATTATACTTTATTATACTATATTATACTTTCATGTATTTCTCCTGTGTTTTCTATTAATAGTCTTATTTGATAGATTTGTCTCTCTGGACATATATTCTTCCTTCCTTGTTTCCATAGTACTGGGCCCACTGCTAAGTCCGTATTCGATACTCAATACAGACTTAAGAATTAGTGGATTCTCAGAGTGTCATTGTAAGCAGACTGAACCCTGAATTTATTATCAGATAGCATCCTAGTGGAATCTTTACACCCACTACACACTAAAACACTGGCACACAAACTTCTTTTAAATCTATATGTGCGTGCCTCCTTGGTGGCAACTGTAGACACAAGGTAGATTGCCGGAGCTTAGGGAATTGGGGAAGACATACACAAGCGATGAGCATACCCCAGTATAATTAAATGCCACCTATAATAGAGTGACAATCCTTGAGTGGTGCAAATGGTTAGCACACTGAGTTACTAACCAAAAGGCTGGAGGTTCGAGTCCACCCAGAAGAGTCTCAGAGGAAAGGCTCGGCAATCTACTTCCGAAAAATGAGCCATCGAAAACCCTGTGGAGCACAATTGTACCCTGACACACATGGAGTCTCTATGAGTTCAAGTCTACGGGACAACAACAGGTTTTATAGAAAATAAAAATAAGAAACAGTTGCCATGGAGCTGGCTCCAATTCATGGCAACCCGATGTGTATCGGAGTAAAACTGTGCTGCACAGGGTTTTCAATGGCTCATTTTTTGGAGGTAGATCACCAGGCCTTTCTTCCAAAGCTCCTCTGGGTGGACTGGAACCTCCAATCTTTTGGTTAGCAGCACATTAACCATTTGTACCATCCAGGGGCTCCTATTTTATAATAGAGTGATGTAAATTTCCACGGAATGAAGAGAAAAAAAATACCACTAATGTCTGGAGAGCCTGTATCTTTTCCAATACCTATTTTAACCTGAAGGATAGGCAGGCTGTGTAACAAAGAGCAAGGCGTCGCAATGAGCAAGGTACACACATGTTCTCTGCAATCAGTTTCCAAAACTATTTAGCAACCTCATCTCAATTGTTTACTTTCTCCCTGGGCTCTGGTGGTAAAAGTGAATTGCATAAAAGCAATACCACTGGATCCAGCATGCTTGTCAGAATTCCCTTTGGTAGTAATTAACCTTTTTTTTTTTAAACAAGATTTTCTTCTGTTGGAGGAAGTGTTGGCTAGAATAAACTACAAAAGTGAGTGGGGCAAAAATAACTGGATTCAAAGTTGAACAAACAATTAAAATCTGAGAAATGGTAAAGCACACTAATCCATGGTGAGTTGTTTCTCCAGAAGCTGCAGTTACTGATAGATTTGCTGTTTTTCGTTTAAACTCAAGGCCAAGACAGATGGGGAACCCCCGGGGTTACCTTTTCCCACTGATTACTCTGTATGAAGTAACAAACACACAAAATAAAAATGCAGGCTCTGCTCTGTAGAGAGACTGGCAAGTGGTTAATCAAGTTTAATGTGGGTTTAGAAAAAGTATTTACAACCTGCTCAAAAAAAAAAAATGAACACGTGTCAAGAATGAAACAGAAAACAGAGCTGCAGAGAAGAGAACTTTAGAGATTCTCCCTGAAGCACATTTATGATGAAGAAGGTTAAATTAAGAAAAAGAAAAAAAAAAGTCTAGTGGGCTTTCAACTAAATGGCCATTTAGCCCAGAGCCAAATTCTTCCTTCTGCCAACTGTATACTCAGGTCTCCCAGTGACCTTATACCGCTTAAATGGTGTTGAAGAAAGCATTGGGACAGGGGTTTATCCAAGAAGAGTGAGAGGTCGTTCTTGGTGGTTAGAAAGCAGAGTGTGCATTAGAACAGGGGTGTGAATGAGCAGGAAATTTGAAAAATGGCCTGTGGGCTTTGTCACTTTGCATCATGGCTTGATTTGATCTCTTTCTTTGAGTTTTCTGACCTCAGGTCCCATTCTCTCTGAGCTTCATTCTGTTCCTCTGCTCACACTTACAATGAGCTCCAGAAACAAAAACTACATTTTCTGTTGCTGTAAGTGAAAAATCGACAAGAGTATTCTTGTGCCACATAATTGAGATCAAGTAGGAACCAAGTAGGAATGATGCAAAACTCTATGTTTAAGTATTTTATTATCATCCTATGACAGAGTTATGCATAACTAGTGACCAGTTGTTGTCAAGTCAGTTCCAACTCATGGCAACCCCATGTCTGTCAGAGTAGAACTGCTCCATAGGGTTTTCAGTGGCTGATTTTTTGGAAGTAATTGCCAGGACTTTCTTTCAAAATCCCACTGGGTGGACTTGAACCTCTAACCCTTTGGCTAGCAGCTGAGCCTTTTAACCATTGCCCTACTCAGGGACTCTGCAAAACTCTAAGTTTAAAAAAAAAAAAAAAAGTTATATATGGCATGAGTGAGAAAAATAGCACTTAGACAAGGATTCAATCTAAAACTCACTGAATCAGACTCACCCAGAGTAGATGTGGGTTCCTGGGAAAGACAGTCTGCATACTACCAATTTCATTAAGGCAACTGGAAGTGGCCTATTCCCTAAGAGTATAAATTACCTACTCTTTCAGCTGGAATAGTCATTCTCATTCATGTTTCTTTGTCTTTACTTATGGTACTTCTCTCTGCACATCTTGATTGTCCTTCCTAATATTCCATATTATCTGTTTATGCAAAAGCTCAATGGTTCCTCCCTCCAGGAAGTCACTCCACTCGAGTTTCTGTCAACCTCTCGCTCTTCTGAACTTCCAAACCACATGATTTCATACAGGAATTATTTACCTTTTTGCGCTATGGTCACTTTGCATTCTGGTGTAACCAAAGGGCCCCTCCTAGAAAGAATATAAGTTTTTTAATGCATAAAATAACATATATCAGATTACAACAGAAACCAATTATATAGAAATACAGTTATTAAAATTTAAAAATAAATTTGTGATATATATGATTCCTTATTAATGCATTTAAATAAAAACGAGATCTAGCAACAAGTCTAATTACTGTAATTTTAAAGTAATGATAGACTTAAATAATATTTTGGAAATATCTACAACACTGTAGTGTGATACGACAGTATCTGGAAATTTAGTGAACATTCATAGGTGTTGCTAAAACCACTGTGTGTGTGTGTGTGTGTGTGTTTCCTTACATTTACAATGGAAGGAAATGCTAAACTTCAGGTAGAGGTTAGTGAAAATACCTGAATCCATTACTTAAAGAAATCCCTTATCATTTGGCTTATCCTGGCAACTAGCTGGGAAACTCAGGGCAAAGATATAGCTTACTCTCTCTTCATTTCTCCTTCAGAGAATGGACCAGTTCTCAGTCCTTGTAGGAGTTAACCAAAAAGTTGTTGAATATAATGAAATTAAATTAAGCACCAATGTATATGTATAACTAAATTGTGCCAAGCCAACCACAAGCATTTTCAGAGTTAGCTATTTATTTGACATAAGCTCTATTTTGCCTTGTAATATATTTAGATGTATGTGTGCCTGTCTCTTCCTGTAAACTGCATATTCTTAAGGATGCACTCTGCATCTAGTTATCTCTATTGGGATAATGAGAGTTTAAACAAGTGGAGGTACTAGTACATATGTGAATAAATGTACCAGTACATATGTGAATAGATTAAGATGATGTTATGAGAAGGAAGAATTAGTATATTTTCAAGAGCGTAAGGACAGCCAAAGTTTGATGCAAGATTTTGGACTAGAGTTTCTTGGAAAATTAATATAAATAGGAAAGCTAAAAACACGAGTGCATTTGAGGGCTGCCAACAAAATGATATTCCATTTCCTTCTATATTGCAATTACTCGTCTTCTCCTTTAGTATACAACACAGTTTGTGATTGCCTGAAACATGATAGAATATGAAAGTACGTAAAATCAACCTTGAAATCATAAAACAGTATTCACATTTTCATGTACTTTGAAGAAACCACACTTTTTTTCTTTACTTCTAATAAGGCAAAAATGAAGAACACATAAAAGCATCATGTGATGGTGAGATCTGTGCTCAATGTGTCAGATTTTGCAGTTTTTGTTTTACTTATAGAAGGTGGGGCGTGGGGGATTTGGATGGGTCTTTAAAACACAGAAGGAGGGGTTATCGTGATAATTTTTCCATATGTAATATGTAGGATTACCCATGCATGTAAGGTAATAAGAATGAAAATATGTATCGCTAAAAAGACTTATGCATGTTAAGTTTGTAGTGTTGAGATCATATTGAAATCAGCTGGGCATTTGTATAGGAAGGAATAAAATTCTAAGAACATTAAACTGTAGCTTCCTTGAAGTCAGGAACTTAAATTTTTTTGGTTTGCCATACAATACTTAGTGCAAAGAACTCAGTATATTAATCGGAGCTTCTATAATGTAGTTGTTAAGACCATAGACACTCAAATTAACAAGAGTGAGTTTATATTTCAACTTACTACTTTACCAGATAAGTAATATACTTAACATGATGCCTGCATCATTAAAAGTACTCAATTAATACGAATGTGTTATTATTAAACAGTCAAATGAGGTCATGGATGGTGATAACAATTTGAAAATCATCCTTTCAGAGGATAGATGACTTCTACGAGAAAAAGTTTAAAAAGAATGAATTTCCTAGGGGTATTGTGAAAAGAGAATGGAATGGACTAGAGGATTTATCCTTGGGGAAGAATCCAAGAGTAAGAGAAAGGGAAACCCGAATAAGAAATGTAAAAGGAGTTATCAGAGAACAGAAATGGATTTATGACAATTTAGTGACATTTAAATATTATATAAGGAAAAGTTTCAAGGAAAATTCAGATTGAGAAATTTCATCGAATTGGAAAATTGGAAGGAGACTGGTAAACCTCGAAAGATCATTGAGAAAAAATATGGGAAAGAGAAGTAATAAATACAGGACAAATGTTTTAACAGTGATTGGAAATAGAAGTATCAGACAGTAGGTGGAGGATGTAGCAGGGTCATGAAAACTTTTTGTTTTTTGTTTTCAGGAAAAGGCAAAGGCTAGACGACCCTTTGGAGAAGCAATAGAGATGACTGGGGATACAAATAAAGATGAGATCATTGATGAAGCAAAGCCCCAAAGGGGATGAGAAGGAGGTGAATTTAGAATTAGGTTGAGGGGTGGACTATAGAAAGGAGGAGGGACACATCTTTCTCTGAAGCAGGGAAGATGGATTAAAACATGAGTGTAGTTAGAAAGAATTGAAGGTCATAAGGTGGTAGATGAAGAGGCTCAGGATCTTCAAGTGAAAAATGGCCTGAGTCTATTCATTAAAGCGTAAGGCATAAAGGAGAGTGTACTGCTGTCCTCTGTGGCCCCGAGGATCAACCTACAAGTGTCAACCTCAATGCTCTGTTTGACGGAAATCCCTGAGACCAAGGAAGCACGGTTGGCACTTAGCTCTCCAGCTAAGGATGGTAGGCATGGGTGAAAGGGACCACGTGTAAGGGATATTTCAAAAGCAGAACGTTATAGTGGCTAGCAAATGATGCATGTGTGTGGATCAGCTAGATCAGGTTTGCCTACTTCACAGTTAAATATACATTCTAAGTGTTAATGAATATAATCATTTAGATTTGAAGTTAATATCATATGAGCGAAGGAAGGAATAGCATGATGGAAAAATTTGCTTTAATCTGGCATTTCTGTATGAAGAAGCCAAGATCTGCAAATACTCCATATGAAATCTAGCCTTTAAAATCCTGAGATCCATTGGACTTCAATAGAATTCTTACACA
Source organism: Trichechus manatus latirostris (assembly GCF_000243295.1). Lineage (NCBI taxonomy): Eukaryota > Metazoa > Chordata > Mammalia > Sirenia > Trichechidae > Trichechus > Trichechus manatus. The sequence goes on from NW_004443958.1 coordinate 10,234,110, forward strand.
TTGGTGGAGAACAATTCTAATCCCATCCGGTTGCTCATTCTTTCTCTTGCATTATGCAGTGTTGACACAGTGACCACATTTCCCAAGAGCTCTCTTTTTCTCAACACAGATGTTGCTAGATTGTGATATTTTGATTGAATATTTCAGATTTATACATTGTTTTCTTTTCATGCTGTGACTAACTCAAACTATGGCAAAAGTTTGACCTAGTCTCTAAGACAAAGAGTCACGTATCTGCCTTGTTGCTCTATCAATGGAGAACTTCTCAAGGGCTGAGGGACCTTCCTTGCAAATAACTAGATAGTCTCCAGTGGCTAGCCAAGTACCAATTGAGATACATATTTTTGAATACAAGTACACTTTGATGTTTTTACTATTCCTGACCTCTTCACCATTCTTTCACCTTAGAGGAAAATGCATTGTATTACCTCCTATATATATATATATATATGCACATATTTTAAGTTTTGTTTTATGCAGCATCTTCCTTCTCAGATTGAAAGAATGATTCTAGTGTATTTGTGATGCTGGCTTTATACAGCATCCTTTGGTTCTTACATGAAGGTACATTTTATGTCTGGCATCTCTCTGGGTCAATTGGGTAGGTCTCTGATCTCTCTTCAGGGTGCAGGCTGGAAGTCTGAATGTAAAATGCTAAGAGGTAGTCACATCCACTGAGATTACTGCTTTTAGAAAAGCACAGATGATACAATGGGTAAAGGAGTGGGGGAAGGTAAAGGAAATTAAGGAAAACAAATGTATTCCAGATGTTGGATGGCAAGTTTCCACTCAGAGAATAATAAATGCAGACACTGGGCTGCCAGATGAGGTTAAAGAGCATGGATACCAACTTAATTTAATAAACAATTAGATGCTCTTCAGGGGCAAAGCCAATGCCAATAGAGACAAACGATGATTACATGAAAATACGTTTTCTTTTCTTTTCTATCCTTTTCCCTCATTAGTATTTGGTGAAAAAAAAAATTTTCTTAGACATGACCAGGATTAGTAAAGACTCCAACTTGGCTGAGCTTTAAATATCCAAGGACTGTAATAAAAAAAAAATTCCAATATGATTTTGGTGCTGCTTCCCTGGGGCTGCTTACAGGCCAGAGAAGAGCTCCAAAGCCCCAGAGGGAAAGAAAAGGGGATAAATTACACAATACGCATTTAACATGAGCACCTAGGCTCAACTGCTATTCTTCTAAGCACATGCTATGTGCCCAGCAAGTGCTTGACTCATTTAGTGGTTATATTATCCCCTTAATGCTCATGGTAGCTCTGTAAGGTAGTTATTCCTTTCTCAGGTTATAGATGGGAAAACCTGAGGGTAGACATACTATGTGATCTGATGAAGGTTATAGTTCTAAGTGGTAAAGATTTTGATCACCAGCTCCTGTACTCAAGTCCAATGTATTATTCCTCTTTTCCACATCTGTCATGTAACTAGTTATCAGTATTGTATTAGTTTCCTAGGGCTGCCATTAAAAAAAATTACCATAAACTTAGTGGTTTAAAACAACACAAAATTATTATTACAGTTCTCTGTTTAAATTCCAATATGGATCTTACTGGGCTAAAACCAAATTGTCAGCAGGTTTGTGTTCCCTTAAGGAGGCTAGAAGGGAGAATCCATTTCCTTGTGTTTTTCAGCTTCCAGAGACTGCCCACATTCCTTGGCTTGTGGTCTCTTCCCTCCATCTTCAAAGCCAGCAATGTTGCACATCTCTGACCTTTCTTCCATGGTCACATTTCCTCCTAACTTTACTCTTCTGTCTCTGTCTTTCACTTTTAAGGACTTTTGTGATAACATTAGGCCCACCTGGATATTTCAGTTTAATCTACCCATTTTTTTGTTTTGAAAATTAAAAATATATATTTTTTACTTTACTGTTTTCCTTCAACTATTACTCCTTAACTTTATCACATCTGCAAAGTTCCTTTTGCCATGTATGTAATATATTCACAGATTCTGGAGATTAGGGCATAGACATCTTTAGAGGTCCATCATTCTGTCTACTACAAGCATACAGCCTCTCAACTCCTCCAATGAATACTCTCTACTACCTTGTCTAACACCATTCCTAAGATTCATCTTGCTATTATGTTTGTGACTTTTCCTCTTTATACAGTTCTGCCTACTGAATGTTATTCTTGAGTCTTATGTCTTTATCCGTGGTTCAAGATGAATTCTCTTGACTGATTCTCTTTATAGCCTGTGTTGTTGTTATATTATTAGGCACAGTTGAATCGATTCCAGCTCGTAGTAACCCTATGTAGAACGAAATGAAACACTGCCTGGTCCTGCACCATCCTCACAGTTGTTGCTATGTTTGAGCCTATTGTTGCAACCACTGTGTCAATCCATCCCATTGAGGGTCTTCCTCTTTTTCACTGACCCTCTACGTTACCAAGCATGATGTCCTTCTCCAGGGACTCGTCCCTCCTGATAACATGTCCAAAGTATGTGAGACAAAGTCTTGCCATCCTCACTTCTAATGAGCATTCTGGCTGTACTTCTTTCAAGACAGACTTGTTATAGCCTGTGAAGAGTGTGATATTACTCAAGGGGAGAGGGATACAGAATGATTTATTTTATACTGACAGTTCATAAAAAAACCAAAACCAAACCCATTGCCATTGAGTCGGTTCACAGATAGTTCATAATGCAGATAATATAGATGGACAACATTCATGTCAGAGGCTGACTTCTAGGAAAGCAGATCTGAGATGGACTTTATTGCACAAGGTGTCTATTAAGGCATTGGAACCAATATTTTAAAAAGGGAAGAGAAGGAAGCCAAAGTGGGCAGAAGGAGAAATAGAGCTGTGAGGCAGGCCTACAAAGAGCCTTGGACAACCTTATGGGGAGCTCTGGAGCTATAATGGTTCTTCAGAGATGTACAAAGTTAGGCAGGAAAGCCAACCTTTTACATACGCATCAGTGTGTCATTGGATGAAGGTTGCCTCACTCTGCAGGTGAGGCAACCTCTGAAGGACCTGGAATCTGTAGGGTGCCTCCAACAGTACCCCCCAGCAGCTGGGCAAGTCCTCCCACGAAGGGGGATCTGGGTGGTGCCTCACAGTGCCCACCATTATTCTCTTCTCCTCTGGCCTCCTTTTTTTTTTTTTTTGTTCTCCCTTAGAAAGTGTTATTTTTACTTCACTGTTTTCCTTCAACTATTACTCCTTAACCTTCAATATTTTTATGTCTCCATAAACTACCATTCTTTTACCTGACTTTGCGTGAATATGTTCATTTTGGGTCATACAGAAGACACAGGGTAACTTTAATGGCTTACATAGTACACCCCTTATTTCAGATATTACATGATCTCATTACAGAAGGTATATATGACCAAGAACCCATTTAGTATCATTTATGGCTCTCCAACAAGTATGTGAGGTTTGAAAGATTGTTGTGTTTAATTTCTTGGATCTTCCTTGGCTGTCTCATAATAGTATGGAAATTTCTCTGTATTTTGTTCATTTATTTGTTTCCTTTTTATCCCCTTAGCCTTCTTCATTTCTCCTCCTCCAAAAGACAACCATTTTAGTGTGTTTAATGTCCACAGTATGTGTGTGTTGGGCGGGGGCTTGAAAGTATTTTGTGCTTTGGGTCACTAAATTTACTAACTCTCTCAGGTAACCAAGTAAGACTTTGGTTCTTCTGCCACTGTTGCTAATGTTCTCTACAGCATCTTCTATGGGGTTTGGGGACTATTAGATGCTGGATAAATTACTGTTGAATTGCATTAAAAATATATTGCTGACTTCACTGAGTTACCTTCGAAAGAAGTTGGAAATTGTGAGATAAAGAGTCATTAAATATTGAGAAATACACCAGAGAAAAGACTACACTTAGAGTATTCATCATCAGAGGCCGTGTTCAGGAACTTCTCAGTCCTTTTCTAAGGCAAATTCATTATTTTTACAGCTGGGGAAGCCTGAGAAAATGTTCTAGTTTGCAAGCTCACCTTTTTAACAGGCTGATGCCAAGCTAAAATAAATTCCATGAAAAAAGAAATACTCTAAAAGTGAACAAGGAAATAACAAACAGAAAATGCTCTTTTCTTTATCCTTGTGAGTTTATTTTCTTAGCATTGATCTTTTTCCTCTCTTCTAGCTTGGTGTCTCTTCATGTTAGAAAAAATAGGCAAAAGTCACACGGTTCATTTTCTGTAGATGCCCAGTTTTCTTATGTCACAGACTCCGGTGTGAGATTATTTATTGCAAGCACTTTTCTACAAGGAACTATTTTCTATATCCATTTCTATTGCTAGTCAAATTAGCATACACTTTTTTCTCTCTTCTCACACAATGTAAGTGGTGATCACATGGTGTTGATGGCCATATTTTCTTACATAAATAGCAGTATTTGGTGAGATAAAATAATATTTAGGTTGATGATTAGGAAAAAATATTGAAATTATGAACATTCTAGTATATTTGAACAGCTTAACTAAACTATAAAATAGCTTTCTCAAAACTCCAAAGGACTCCATAATCTAATGGCAAACATGAAATGTTATGTCCTTCTTAGGGATTCAACATTATTATTAACATTTAACGCTATGAGAAGTTCTTCATAAAAGAAATCTGCTTAAATATTTTCATAATCAGTTTTTTGGTGGTGTTTTTTTTCTTCTATTACTCCCTCATTTTTTTAAATGGACAATTTATTAACTTTTACACGACATTAGAGAGCTCCAGATTTAACCCACAATATGTATAGATTCAGATAACAATGACAAGGATTAGAGTGTTTGGACTGGGGCTGGGGCCTGGGAACCACAGTTTCAGGGGACATCCAGGTCAACTGGTATAATGAGAAAAAAAAAAAGATATGAGAGTCTTAGGAAAAGACAAGCTTACTTCTCATGGAAAATGGGTCAAAAAGCAGACATTACAAAGACGACATGGTGGCTACCTAGTATTGCTGGCAGCATAAGTTCCAATTTTTCTATTCTATCATGATTGTATGTGGCTTTCCTCTTCATGGTCATTTCATTGTCCAAAATGACTGATGGTGCTACAGTCCCTATATTGGTGCTGAAGCCCAAAGAAAGGAGGAATGGCGGGATGACAAGAGCAAGAACATCTTAGCTGAACTCTTTTTAAAGAAATCTTTATAGAATTTCCATTGGACATTACTACTAACATCTCCTTGACTGGTACTTGGCCACATGACTACACTTATTTACAAAGGAGGTGGGTATCGGTGACCATAAAAGAACCATTGTCATCAAGTTGATTCAGACTTGTCAGAGTGGAACTGTGCTCCATAGGGTTTCTAATAGCTGATTTTCAGGAGCAGAACACTAGGTCCCTCTTCCGAGATGCCTCTTGGTGGACTCAAACCTCCAACCATTTTTGTTAGCAGTCAAGCACCTTAATCACTTGCACTAGCCAGGAACTCCTGAGTGATCACATCCCCTGATAAAAGCAAAACTTCTATTACTAAGAAGAAAGGATAGATTACAAGTTGTGGTGTAAAGCTATCAATCTCTTTGGCAATTACTATAAACATAAACTGTTGAGTTAAATTACTATTTTGTTGATTGATTAATTTTCCAGCCTCTTTTTAACCATGCCTTTTGACCTTTTGAATTGCCTTGGCAACAAGACAATAACAAACCAGAAATAGAGACTTAAAAAAATACTTGGGTGTCTCTACTTCCTCTCTTGAACTCTTGCAATGTCATTAGAACAACCACACACTAGCCTCCTCAAAAACGAGAGATCATGTGGAACGAGCCTTATCATCTCAGCTGAGGATATCCTAGAAACAGTCTTTAACCAACCCTCCAACTGACATAAATGCATGAGCATGTCCAGTGAGATCAGCCAAAGCTGACCCAAATGAGCAGAACCACCCAGCTGACTCATAGACTTAGGAGAAATCATAAATAATTATTGTTTTAAGCCACTAAGTTTTAGGGTAGTTTAATACACAGCAAAACTAATTGTAGTTAACTTACATGAAACAGTCATCAACTGTTAATTCTCTCTGCCAAGGAAAGAAGGTGAGACATGACTAAAAGAACTATTATAATAAGCATCTTCTTGGGATATGTTTGGAAATCTGAAGAATAGTTGAATAAAAGTATGGATAACTTTGAGGTACAAAGTATCTGTGGTTTCAACCATCCCCTCCCCTCTTTCCTCTTTCCATTCAGTATCCCTCTACACCTGGTGCTTCCTACTCAAAAACTATGCTCCCATCTCCATGGATGATCTATAAGCTGTATGTCCCATTCTACAATACTGATTTGAATTTACCTAGCCATATCTAGTTCTCCAAGTGTTCTCCACTCAGGTTGGAACCAATTGGTTAATCAAGTAAAGCAGTCTTATTGGAATAATGCTACCAAATTGAAGATGTATCTACATATAACCGCATGGTTCAGGATTTAGGCAGTGATTTTCAAGTTGCACTACATTTTAGAATTTCCCATAGAGTTAAAGTTGCACACATTCCCTTTGTGGATGACCAAAATCCAACGATGGGATACTCTGGTGCACCTTTAATCAGTTCAGAAAGACAGGTGCCTATCGAATCTACCTCACTAACTGAATAGTGGAAAATACTACAAACGTGTTCTTTTCAATAAAGACGATTCATTAACTGTGATTTTTTTTTTTTTAACTTTGACAACTGTATCATGTCAGAATGTTTTTAGTTTCAAGTAAACCCAATCAACAGTGGCTTTTTTCAAATAGCAATGAGTTTAGAGATAGCCAGATACTGGCATTGGTTCAACAGCTCAGTGATGTCAGGGTGACTCTGAGAGGCCCTTGGCCTTTTACTCATGGTGCAAGATGACTGCTGTAGATGTAAGCATCATATCCATGGATTTTAAGGTCGATGGAAGAAAGAATATTCCAGTATCATCTATATAGAGTGAACATTTACCAAGAAGCCTCTATTTGTTTCATTAGTTCGGAATTGTGCCAAATAGCTCTCCCTGTCTGAAAGGGAAGCTGAAGGATATCACATGAATCTCTTAGGGTTTTGTAAAGACGGAAGAACATGAGGAAAATAAAGTGCTTAAAAGACTGCCTAGATAGTAAGCCTACCAGACAAGGTGTTATAAAACCTAAAAAAAAAAGACAAAACAAAACAACCTGTTCAGGTTTATAAATTGTATAGTAGCAATATCAAAGTCTGTCTTTCATTGTATCAGTCCGAATCTAAAAGAGAAAATTTCAGACAGAAATGCATTGAATTCCTGCTATGTGGCAGGCCTTGTTCTTAGGGATGGGAACAAATGAAAACAACACAGATGTTTCTCTGTTCCCAGAAATTATTTTCTGGTGAGGATAAAGAGATAACAAACAAGTAAACAAATAGCTTATATAAATTTAAGGACTGACAAAACAATGAAGACGATATAAGTAGTATAAATGATAGAAAGTGATTTGTTGCTTCCAGAAGGGGCGGGCGGTGTCATGGATTGAAATGTGTCCCCCAAAAATATGTGTATCAATTTGGCTACGCCATGATTCCCAGTACTGTGTGATTGTCCACCATTTTGTCATCTGATGGGATTTTCCTATGTGTTGTAAATCCTAGCTCTATGATGTTAATGATAGGGAATTAGTGGCAGTTATCTTAATGAGGCAGGACTCAATCTACAAGATTAGATTGTGTCTTAAGCCAATCTCTTTTGAGATATAAAGGAGAGAAGCAAGCAGAGAGACATGAGGACCTCATATCACCAAGAAAGGAGAGCTGGGAGCAGAGTGTGCCCTTTGGATCTGAGGTTCCTGTACAGAGAAGCTCCTAGTCTGGGGGAAGACTGATGACAAAGACTTTCCCCAAGAGCTGACAGAGAGAGGAAGCCTTCCCCTGGAGCTGATGCCCTGAATTTAGACTTCTAGCCTACTAGACTGTGAGAAAATAAATTTCTCTTTGTTGAAGCCATTCACTTGTGGTATTTCTACTACAACAGCACTAGATAACTAAGGCAAGGATATTACTTTAACTAAGATGATAGAAGATTTCTCTGAGGCAGAGATAGACTAGAATAAAAAGTCATAGAAAGATATGGAGTAGAGCATTCCAGACAAAAGATTTAGCTAGTGAAAGATTCTTGAGAAGAAATGGATTTTGTGGGTTAGAAGAACAAATTTATGCCAGTGTGACTGAAAAATCTAATTACAGAAAGAATGAAGAAAAGCCAGATGAGCAAATTTGAAGGGACCTAGCTCATTTTAGGTCCTTACAGTTAGGTATACTATAACAGAATACCATTGACTGATATTTTAAGCAGTGGAGTTTATGATTTAATGATTGCTTTTTAAAAGATAATCTTGATTTCTATGGGGAAGATAGAGTGAAGAGCTGCAATAATGGAGGCAGGAAGCGTCTGTGCTGTTCCAGGTGAGAAATATAAATGTCTTAGATTGTGGCAGTGGCAATAAAGAGAAACAATCAGATTCAGGATGTATTTTGAAGGTCCATCCTCCTGGATTTTCTGATTTATTAGATGTACATTATGAAGAAAATAGATGAATCAAAGATGATTCCTAGGTTTTTAGACAGAACGGAGCAAAAGGGAGTGGGGAAAGCTTGTAGGAAAAGTCATCTAGGGCATGTGGAGGAATAAGTATTTCTGCTCTTCCCAAACTAATTTTGAAATGCTTATGGACTCGTAAGAGCAGACATAAAATAAAGCATTTGAATACGTGTCTGAAGCTAGGGAGAGATTTAGATTGGAGACATAATTGAGTTTTGCAGAATTATTTGATGCCATGGAATTTCCAAGGAGAAAATGTAAATAGAGAAAAAAAAAAAACTTTGCGGAAGACAGAGCCCTGCCACCTGCCAACATTTATAGAGGAGGTGGAGGAGTAAGAGACAAAAAAAGATCCTGAGAAGAAGCATCCAGTGAGGTGGATACAAGTTTGAGTCATCAAAACTAAGAAAGAAAACGTTTATAGAGAAAAAAAAAAAAAAAAAATCAGATCATCAACTGTGTCGAATGTGTCTGAGAATTTGAGTAAGATGAGGGAAGGGTATTAACCGTGGGTTCTGACAGGGGGCCCACTAGCAGCCTAGGTGGGAGCTAATTTAGTGAAATGTTTGGGTTAAAAATGCAACTGGAATGGCCTAGAGAGGAAGTGAATGTCAAGAAAGGAGAGACAGGAAGTGAAAGTAAGATTTTGAAGAGCTTTGTTTTCCAGATTGTTGGTATGCTACCCATTGCTGTCAAGTTGATTCTGATTCATAGCGACGTCATAGGGTTTCTCAGGCTGTAAATCTCTGCAGAGATTTAGAGAAACAGAATGCCACTTCATACCGCAGAGCTGCTGGTGGTTTTGAACCACTGGCCTTTGGTTAGCAGTCAAAAGGCATTTTGCCTTCATTTAAGTACAATCAAGCTACCTTTAATTTTTAGCTTTATGGGTGAAGACCATATCAGTTTTGGATTGCTTTTCTTCAAAGTCCCATTTTCTTCTCTTTAATTATAATTAGCTATATTTTAAATTTTATTTCTACATGAAGAAGAGGGAGAAGTTTTGAGATCCTAAAACATGACTCCAGAAACATATCTATCGTGTGTCTTTTTCTCGTGAAACAATATTTTAACAAATTGATCCATAGACATTTAGCTTGAAAAATCTCATCTTTGTTTCTGAAAGTCCAATGCATGTTTTAGCTCCTACGGATGAAATGCCAGAAGCAGAGAGTTAATAGCATACATTCTGAAAACAATTGATTCCTTAATTCTTTGCCCTCTTTTACCACATAGCTTTGTTTCCTTTTTAATAGAGTCCAAATGTAATATAATTTTTGTTTTCTTTTATTGTCCGTCTCTCAGCTAGCTGAAAAGTAGCCAGTTGAATGAGCTGGCGTTAGTTTTCTGCTCTTGTCTCAGAAGCCTGGTACCAGTCGTTTAGCAGCTAATTTAACTCTCCTCCACTCCAGCTTCAGGCACTCTATACAGAACTGTACCTTAGCACCAAGTACTACTTAATCATCTAAAAGGAAAACTCCTGTGCCCATTAAAATTCCATTTGTCAAAGAATACCCTCTTAAATACCATTATTTCTGTTAAACAGTGCCAGCTGGAATAGTTCGGGAACTGTGCATAATTTCTCTGGCAGCAGTTAGCCTCTGTTTCTACACAGAATGTACTATTGGTGCTCCTTTCCGGACATAGATTCCTGTGGAAGAGTGTAGAATGCCAAAGTCCTAAGTGTACTTTCCATGTGGTCTGGTCTGTTCATGAAATAAAGCATTTGTAAGTTATATCAAAATCTCAAAATACTTTCATACTGTTTATATTATTTCCACTATGACCCTGTAGGGTTAAGGTATATCACGCAGTATTACTCTCATTTTACAGGTGGAGAGACTAATGCACAGCTCCCTATCTCAATCTCCTATTTCTCCTGATGCCACCATATTCTCTATGAAGGAGAACATTGGGGTTTCCCTGGAGGTACATCTATTCTTTGCTTTTCAACACAGTCCATTGAACCACCACTACAATTCAGTCTTTTTCCTTTACTTCTGGTGCTAGCATTGTAAACCACACATTTTTCCCCAAAGGTCTGATTAATAACATTCCAGAAGTTCTACCTACTCTCTTCTCTTGTCCCCTTCAGGTTGTTGACAAGCTAGACGGCTATATGGGGATGGGTCTAGCACAAAGAATGTTCCAGACAAAGAGAATGTCAGCTTGGAGTGTTTTTGAGGAACTACGAGATGTTTAGTATCACTGGAGACTGAAGTATAAATAAAGGAGTTGAGGTTAGAGAACAAAGAGGAAACAGGCCATTTAGACATTTATATTCCATGCTAAGGAAGGTGTCATAGATTGAATTGTTTCCCCAAAAAATATCTGTCAACTTGGCTATGCCATGATTCCCAGTACTGTGTGATTGCCCACCATTTTGTTACCGGATGTGATTTTCCTATGTGTTGTAAATCCTATCACTATGATGTTAATGAGATGGATTAGTGGCAGTTATACTGTAAAATATATAAGATTAGATAGAGTCTTAAGCCAATCTCTTTGAGATATAAAAGAGAGAAGTGAGCAGAGAGACACGGGGACCTCATACCACAGAGAAATCAGCACCGGGAGCAGGGAAGCTCCTCAATTAAGGGAAGATTGATATCAAAGACCTTCTTCCAGAGCCAACAGAGAGAGAAAAGCTTCCCCTAGAGAAGACACCCTGAATTTGGACTTGTAGCCTACTAGAATGTGAGAGAATACATTTCTCTTTGTTGAAGCCAACCACTAGTGATATTTCTGTTATAGCAGCACTAGATGACTAAGACAGAAGGTTTATCTTGAAAGCAAGGGTGTTTTAAACATGAAAATAGCGTAATCTAATATGGTTGCTTGAAAGATCACACTCAGAGTATAAAATAAAGAAGACATATTGGTGTATGTGAGGACCAGTGAGACAGGGGATAGTTTGGAAGCCTGTGTCAGTAATCTAGCCAAGTGGTGATGATGGCATTCTGAGTTAAAGTACTGGCAATGAGGTGAATAAAAGTGATTTCTTGAAGAAATATACAGGAAGTAGAATTAAAAGACATGGTTAAAAGACATGACAGGAAGTAGAAGTAGCTATTGAATAATCAAGAAAAATTCATACACTCTGACTGGGAACTAGTATTTAGGTATAAAGTGCCTTTCCCTGAATAAGTAACACTGGATGTAAGTTCCAATTTGGAAATCTTGAGTTTGAGGTGTTTGGAGTATATCCAAATGGCGATATCCCATGGGCAGTTGAATGTACATTGAGGTTCAGTAGCACAGAGATGAACTTAAGTGTCATCAGTTTGAAAGAGCAATTGTTGAATGAATATATATATATAATGGGACCTAGAAGCCCTGGTGGCACAGTGGTTAAGTGCTCAGCTGCTAATTGGAAGGTTGGCTGCTCGAACCCACCAGCTGTTCCACTGGAGAAAGATGGGGCAATCTGCTTCCATAAAGATTACAGCCTTGGAAACCCTATGGGGCAGTTCTACTCTGTCCTATAGGGTCACTATGAATCAGAATCAACTCCATAGCAATGGGTTTTTTTTTTAATAGTACTTAGTTTAGGCAGGGTGCTGCTGACCTCATCTGTCTTCTCTACTTCGGACACTACGTTGAGGTCAAATATATCAAATAATTCTTTACAGCAATATCTAGAGTGGGTAACTTTAATTTTAATAAAACAACAAAAAGGGCAATAGGAAGCAAAAAAAAATTAATGTACATTGTCATGTACTTACATGACAAGACACTATTTTAAATCATTTGTTTTTTATATTATTTAATTTACCCAGAAACACAATAATAGTCACAGCATTACAGTACCTTTAAGGTACAAAATAAAGAACTCTAATTTACTTAGATAGCCAGAGATGGAGCTGACTTTCATATAAAGTTTTCCAAATCAATGTGATTAAGTCATAAATTTTAATTATTGCTATATGCCTAGTATCACACTAGACACTGGGCACCAAAGTCCGTGTTTCATTTATTTTACATTAGGCCACAGTGCATACTCAGTATGATGAACATTATTACAAAGTAAAAAATACAGACACACACACATGCAAATAACCAAATTACACTGCAGTTCATAAACACCTAACCTCAGAGGGTTTCCAGTCCCTCTAAGAACCACATAGCAAGGAGTGCCATCCATCTCCTCCCAGTGCTGCTGGACCTGGGACCAATAAGACCTGACCTGGTAGAATATGTTAATTCCGTTCTCCACTACTGAACTAGATTTAAAAATTTCTGCTGAGTTCATGCCCTGTCTCCGATTTAAATTAGGCCCCAGGCTAACATGTCTGCTGTCCTATGTAAACCCCATTTTTAAGGTGAGTCTACGTGAACGGTCTTTTCAAAATTTCAGTTCTGTTCTGTATCCCTAAGCCATTTCCTTACCAGACTTGTTTAGTTGGGCTCTCATGGTTTCTACCCTAATTCTCCTTGTTTACTCTCACTTGATAGGTGTTATCTTGCTCTCTCCTCAAGTAGTCTGGGTTGTGCTTTATCTGTTGATTTGGACCTACCATCTAGATTGTATACCCTGGCTCCCCCTCTTATTCTAAGAACTATCTGTTCTCTACTCTTATTCCTTCTCTCTTCGATTGAGTCCCTCACAAAGGCATAGGGTCTTGCTATTTGGCCCGTTGGTCCTTCTGTGTTTCCATGAGTTTCTTTAGTCTCTGTGCTGTTCATTTGCCTCTTTGCTCTGATATCCATTCCCCACTGTCTCCTTGCTTTGCTCCATGTCACAGAAGCCTAATCTCAGCAAACTGGCTCCTGGCTAGTTTTAACCAATAAATAGGAAATAGTGGTAGTTTGGGCACAGAGAGAAAAGGAAAATCCAGGGTATTTCTTCTGCTATCTTTCTGCTTTAAGCTGCAGTTCCAGCAGTAAAAGCATGATTCCAGCTCTTATAGGATGGGCTGGCTCTTGGCCTCTAGTACTTCAACCACCTTTAACTCTCTAGCCCCGGGAGTGTTGCTGGCTTGCAGCTGTTGTTAATCTCTGGATTGCCGACTTTCCTCTGTTTGTCTTTTCTACTCGCCAATGTTTTTTACAGCTACTTTGTCATGTTAAATATCTCCCTATCTAGCATGAACTACCTAGTATGAACTGTGTTTTCCTGATTGGTCCCAGATCAGTACACGTTTTCATATATCTCTCGCTGCAGAATCTTCCGGATGAATTTTAACTGGATGTGTATATGATAATGAAGGTGAAAAAAAGTATTTTTTCTATGGCCCTGTCTTGATTCTTGTCTTTTTTTCACATGTCTTGATTTTCCTTAACGTTTTGCTTTCATACCCTCTTCCTGACTACTTTCTTGGAGTTTTCTTAAATACCTCAGATTGTTTTAGCTTTTTTGTTTGGTGTTGTTGCTTGCTTGTTTTTCACATCCCATTCTTTCTATACTGGAATTATCACTCGTTTATATCGTATGTAATATAATTGTCATGATTTTTATTAAAAAGGCTCTCTTTAAAAAAAAACTAAAATTTAGACTTTGTATATACATTTTTCCATAGTAGAGGTCAATTTTACCTTGGGTTCAAATCTGTTTAATGCAGAAAATACCGCTATAGTCAATGCCATAGCATGCTTTGCAAAATTGTTAGCTACAGCTGTCAGCAAATACTCAGGAATCCAGAAGTAACTTTTGGATCTTGGCTAAAAGAATGGATTTTATTAGCCTCCCTGGCTTTTGTAAGGAAAAGAGGCACTTCCAGGCAATAAGTCTTGATTCATCACACTTGCACACATACACACACACACACACACACACACACACACAACAGAACAATAACAAAACAATTTTTTCTGTGTCTACTTTTTCTTTTGCATTATTAATCATTCTGTCTAAGGTTTGCAGTTTTAACCATTTCAGGCATAGCTGTATATACATAACAAAAACATGTACTACATCCTATCATCTAATGGAATTTTGCCTCTTTTTCTCTGTTTCCCAAAAACAATAAACTTGTTGAATACCCTTTGTCTTAACCACATTTGAGTGTCCAAGAGCCCTCCCATAATGCATGTGGCAGATGGCCAATAAATGTTAGTTATATTAAACTGAACCTAAAAGTACTTCAATATAATATGTTAAAAAAATAAGAAAGAATTTATTGCTACTTTGGAACATTTTTAATTAAACTTCTTTTCATCTCTCCTCAGTATATAATGTTATTAAGGCTGTAAAAGTAACAAATACCTCCATAACTTTCTGCTTGAAATAGTGTGTGGCCCACATTCTATAAGATGGTGATGCAAATTTCTTCCAGTACAAAACCTGACACGTAGCTGGAGATCAAGAAATGGACACTGGTTGAATAAATGAATTCCCAGTCCTGGAGACTCTAAGTCCCATTAATCTTTATGACCCCATTTTATTCATATTTTCATCTCTTAGAATTCTTGGCACCAAGTATTTTCTCAGTATGTTTTCATAAAATTGAATGAATAAGTTAATTTTTAGAAGTTGCTTTTCCCCTGATTTGATTCTCTGGGAGTCTATAATTTTTATTGAAGGAGTTGAAAACACTATACTACTCCCTAGGAAGTATTTTTGGAATTCTAATGTCATGGATTCAATTGTGTCCCCCCAAAATATGTGTCAACTTGAAGACGCCATGATTTCTGGTATCGTGTAGCTGTCCTCCAGTTTGTGATTGATCTGATTTTCCTATGTATCATAAATCTTATCACTATGATGTTAATGCAATGGATTAGTGGCAGTTACGTTCATGAGATATACAAGATTAGACTGCTTTAAGCCAATCTCTTTCAAGATGTAGAAGAGAGAAGCAAGCAAAGAGACAGAAGCGAACAGAGAGACACCACCAAGAAAGCAATACCGGGAGCAGAGCGCGTCCTTTGGACATGAGGTTCCTGTGCAGAGACGCTCCTAGACCAAGGGAAGATTGATGACAAGGATCTTCCTCCAGACCTGACAGAGAAGAGAAAGCCTTCCCCTGGATATGATGCCTTGAATTTGGACTTGTAGCCTACTAGACAGTGAGAGATAAATTTCTCTCTGTTAAAGCCGTCCACTTGTGGTATTTCTGTTGCAACAGCACTAAATGACTAAGACACTTACCCTTTAGTACTATGTTTTACAGTAGAATTTTTATCTTATCATTAATATATGACTCATGATCTAACCTCTATCCATAAAGCACAGGTAAAATCTTAGTACATTCAACAGTTATCTACTTTTTTAACATAGTGTATTGTGAGTAGTTGAAGGCAGGAATATCATCCTATTTATAACATGTTTTATAGCTTCAAATCCCACTACACTGCACCAATGCTACCTTGTCCCTCAGAACATATCACAGTGACAGGAACACAGTTGATACTTAGTAAACATTTGCTGAATGAATGAATAATTTAATGAAAGCATGTTGTTGTTGTTGTTAGGTGCCATCAAGTCAGCTCCAACTCATCTCAAGCCTGTGTACAATAAAACAAAACATTGCCCGGTCCTGTGCCATCCTCACAACCATTGCTGTGTTTGGGCCCATTGTTGCAGTCACTGTGTCAATCCATCTCATTGAGGGTCTTCCTCCTTTTCGCTGACCCTCTGCTTTACCAAGCATGACGTCCTTCTCCAGGGACTTGGCCCTCCTGATAACATGTAAAAGTACTTGAGATGAAGTCTTGCCATCTTTGCTTCTAAAGAGCACTCTGGCTGTACGTCTTCCAAGACAGATTTGTTCATTCTTTTGGCAGTCCATAGTATAGTCAAGAGTCTTCACCAACACCATAATTCAGATGTATCAATTCTGCTTTAGTCTTCCTTATTCATTGTCCAACTTTCTCATGCATATGAGGCGATTGAAAATATCATGACTTGGGTCAGGCGCAACTTAGTCATTAAAGTGACATCTTTGCAACTCAGCAAAGATACAGAAGACCTAAAGGACACAATCAGCCAACTTGACCTCATAGACATATATAGAACACTCCATGCAACCGCTGCAAAGTGCACATTCTTTTCCAATG
>NW_004443958.1:10252043-10286771 GCF_000243295.1 Trichechus manatus latirostris
CAATCCCGATCCAAATACCAACAACATTCTTCAAAGAGATGGAAAAACTAATCATTAACTTTATATGGAAAGGGAAGAAGCCCTGAATAAGTAAATCACTACTGAAGACGAAGAATAAAGTTGGAGGACTCACACTACCTGACTCCAGAACCTACTATACAGCTACAGTAGTAAAGTGACATCTTTGCTTTTTAACACTTTGACGAGGTCTTTTTCAGCAGATTTGCCCAATGCAATACATCTTTTGATTTCTTGACTACTGCTTCCATGGATGTTGACTGTTGATTCAAATAAAATGAAATCCTTGGCAATTTCAGTTTTTTCTCCATTCATCATGATGTTGCTTATTGGTCCAGTTGTGAAGATTTTTGTTTTCTTTACTTTGAGGTGTAGTCCCTACTGAAGACTGTAGAATTGCCCCAAAAAGCAAGGGGATGGAGCAGCCAGAAGTACTTCCAGGAAGTAACTGAGAAACACCCTTTGACAGCCACCATGAAATTGTCATGTCGGTCTTGGAGCTTAAGAAATAAAAGTTGAGGCCAAGCTAGCATAGCTCAAGCCAAGTACTTCTTCATTCCTGAGGCCACTGATTGCCTCACTAAATCCCTCACTTTGCTGAATATGTGAAAGCAATTATTATCATAGGGTGTAAGAAAGAGAAATGTTTTGGAAAATTGTTTTTATTAGTAATAAAAGATTATGTCAAGGCATGGACTACCACCACCATACAGCATACATTTTAGCATTGTTTAAATTTAGTTGAGTATAGTCATGAGTGCATTTGACAAATTATATATCCAAATATGTCTCCCATGCCTCTGCATCTTGAACTATCTCTATATTTGAACCAATTTGGTGTTCTTAGTAGGTACTTTCCCACAACAGGCAAGGCTGCTAGGGTCCTATAAAAATCTCTGATTTTTTAGGTTCCCACAGAGTATTAGAGAGTCTCTCCAGGTCTCACCTCATAACTAACTTTGTAATCTTCACTGCGATTTTACTTTTCTGGCTGCTGCCCAGTGTCCCTGTGCCCTGATTCTGGCCCTACAGGCTGATGCTTTGTCCCCACTACCAATTCTTGGCACTGCTCCAGCTTGGTTGCTGCTTTGGAGATTTTCCTGGTTATCTGCTGCCCAGCTCTAGAGTTAGGTTAGCTTTACCTTTATTGTGATGCCCATCCCTGGCCCTTAGATCCTCAACTCTCATCCAATAAAAGTTCAGAGACTCTTTCCTTCCCCAGGAGGAAAGGTCAAACAAGAAGCAGAAAATCATGTCATTCTTCTGTCAACAGTGCTCGGTATCCTTTTCCTCACACCTTTGTCCCCTTTTAAAATCTCTCCCCTTGCATATTTCATCTGTCCAAACTTATTAAATTGTCAAGAATTATCTCAGCCTTCAACTCAGTTATGAAGTTGCTCCTATATGAACCTATTTGTATCTGAGCATTTAAAGCATGCTTTGTTTATACCCTCATTTGCCCCTCATTTCCTCATGTTTCATTTTTTTTTTTTTTGCCATTTACTTTTTTTAATTATTGTAAACATAAATTACTCATGCTTCTTTTTTGTGGCTGCACTCTTTATTTTTTTTGCATCTTTTTTTTTTATTATACTTTCAGTGAAGATTTACAGAACAACCTAGCTTCTTGTTAAACAATTAGTACACATACTGTTTTGTGACATTGTTTGCCAACCCCATGACATGTCAACACTCTCCCTTCTCAACCTTGAGTTCCCTATTACCAGCCTTCCTGTCCCCTCCTGCCTTCTAGTCCTTGCCCCTGGACTGGTGTGCCCCTTTAGTTTTGTTTTGTTTTATGGGCCTGTCTAATCTTTGGCTGAAGGATGAACCTCAGGAGTGAGCTAAAAAGGTATCTGGGGACCATAATCTTGGGGTTTCTTCAGTCTCTGTCAGGCCAGTAAGTCTGTTTTTTTTTGTTTGTGTGTTAGAATTTTGTTCTACATTTTTCTCCAGTTCTGTCCAGGACCCTGTATTGCGATCCCTGTCAGAGCAGTCAGTGGTGGTAGCCGGGCACCATCTAGTTGTGCTAGACTCAGTGTGGTGGAGACTGTGGTAGTTGCAGTCCAATAGTCCTTTGGACTAATCATACTTCATATGTTTAAGCATCTTTTAAAGTATAAATGTACGAACTCACAATAACTCTGTGAATGATTATTATTATTTCTGAGGGCTCTAAAGGATTTGTACTATACAATTCTTGATATCTCACTATACTTGGTAAAATGCTTTGCACATATACAAATTATAAAATGGTACATACATGAATACTTAAAAATTGATATTTTTAACTAATTACTCTTAATATTAGTTTACAATCATACAATGATTTACTAACTTATGCGATCTTCTTAGGTACTAAGAGTATTTCTATATTAAAAATTGAAGTCTTTATAACGCAGGTGTTTTGCCTATATTTTATCCTAGTCTTTAGCTTGTCTTTTCATTTTTTTCTTTTAACCTTGCTTTTTGGAGAGCAAAAGTTTTCAGTTTTGGTGAAGTCCAAGTTATCATTTTTATTAATTTGTGTTTGATGCTCATGTATCCTGTTTAATAAATCTTTACCTAGTAAAAAGGCACAAAAGTTTTCTCCTATGTTTCCTTCTACAAGTTTTATAGTTTTAACTCTTATATTTTAAGTCTATGATCCATTTAGAGTTGTTTTCTTGAATAAGATGTGAGGTAAGAGTCAAGGTTCAATTTCTGCAGGCAGATGTCCAATTATTTCAGCACTATTTGCTGAGAAGATTATCCTTTTCTCTTTGAATTACCTTGACACTTTGGCTGTAAATTAATAGAGTGTATATATAAAGCTATTTGCCTTTCATTTTGTAATAGCAGAAAGATAACTATTTTGGAAGTATAATAGGATTTAAATCCTGTGTCTGTGATATAGCTGTGACTTCTAAGGCCATTTACCGCAAATCAATTTCCCGGTCAAGAAAGTGGTTGTCTTAGTTATCTAGTTTTGTTATAACAGAAACACCACAAGTGGATGGCTTTAACAAAGGGAAATTTATTCTTTCACAGTCTAGTAGGCTAGAAGTCTAAATACGTGGCATCAGCTCCAGGTGAAGACTTTCTCTCTCTGTTGGCTCTGGAGGAAGGTCCTTACCATCAATCTTCTCCTGGACTAGGAGCTTCTCTGTGCAGGAACCTCAGGTCCAAAGGATGTGCTCTTCTCCTAGCACTGCTTTCTTGGTGGTATGGGGTCCCCACGTCTCTCTGCTCACTTTTCTCTGTTATGTCTCAAAAGAAATTGACCCAAGACACACCCCTAATCTTGTAGATTGAGTCCTGCCCCATTAACATAACTGCCACTAATCCCACCTCATTAATATCATAGAGATAGGATTTACAACACATAGGAAAATCACATCAGATGGCAAAATGGTGGATGATCACACAATACTGGGAATAGTGGCCTAGCCAAGTTGACAGATATTTTGGGGGGACACAATTCAATCCATGACAATGGTGATTATTATGTTTAACTTTAGAGATTACTTTAATAATTCTGTAAAATAAATAAGCTATATTAAAATTTTAGCTTCAGGCAGGTGAACAAAAAGTGGTCTTCTTGTTTGTTTTTAACACTTTGTCTTTCCTTCCTAGTTAGATTGGTAGCCTCTTGAAGACAGTGACTGTTTTTTTCTACCTCCACAAAATGAGCCACAATCTCCAGCATAGAAGTTGTGTTTCATGGCAGAAAAGACACTGAGGGGGCTTTGAATTATTAACAAGGATAGTGCAGAGAGTGATTACTGGCTGTGTAAGCAAATTTTTAAACCAACAAAGGCTCAGGGGAGGTCAAGAATGTTGGGATGTGTCTACATCCCTGAATCATATCCATACTGCTTTGTGTTACCCTGACCTCTTCTTCGTTCAACTGAATGGGAAATTACACATAAACTCTAGTGGTATGGACTAAGGTTTTGATGGCATTTTGTTCTCTATAAGTCATTTTATTATTTTCCAGAGTGTATTATCTCCATTTTCACAGCCTGAAAATAAATATTTAATAAGTCCAGCAAAGTTGCCTATTACTTCAGGAAGGGTTTTATGGAGTTAAGAGGAGGGAAGAGTACATTGCTCTCAAGGAATTTGTCTTTTAAACTAGGTGTAGCTATGTTTCAAGGCTAGATTGTTAAACTGGGAGTTGAACTAATTTGGTTCAAATTCCATCTCTGCCTTTGAATAAAAAGGGAGTTGCTTAATTGCCTTAACTTTCAACTGTATTATCCATAAATTGGAGCCAATTCACCTCAAAAGGCCTTTGCAAGCTTGAATGAGATAATAAACGTGAAAGCACTTTGTAATCACTAATATCCAATACAAACATAAGTCATTGTTATTACTAAGACTCAAAATCAACTTTAAAAAAGAATATGCTATTTGTTGATCAATGAAAATGACCCCTGGAGAGCTCTTTCCCTAAATCAACTCATATTCGACTAAGATGTAATACTACCTGTCATTTTACCATGTGTAATGCATTGCTATATGTTAAGTAATCCTTCTCAGGTTTCTGTTTAAAATGGAAATGCCTCTGAGAAGAGTAATAATTAAAATCACAGCTCAGAGTAAATAGGTCTTAATGATCTTATGTCAAATACCTGGTACCTATGCAAAATCTGCATGTCTTTCCCTCCACTCTTTCTGACTAGAGCAGTATAATTTAGGAACACTTAATACTGGAAAACTTGGAAAGAGTAGAAGGGGAAAAAAATAAACCCTGGAAATTGGAGATTAATATGTTAGAGGGTGGTTGAAAAGACTCTATTTTTCCAATTGGTCCAGGGCGAACATATGAATAGCAGACATTAGAGATATATTGCACTGATGATCATCATTGCAGTCTGTATTATTTAACAGGTTTATTGAGGTGTAATTAACATAAAGAAACTGCATATATTTAAGGGTGCAGTTTGATTAGTTTTGGCCTATGTATACTCCTGTGAAACCATTGCCCACAATCCAAAAAAAAAAAAAACAAACCCGTTGCCGTCAAGTCGATTCTGACTCATAGCGACCCTATAGGAAAGAGTGGAACTGCCCCATAGGGTTTCCAAGGAGCAGCTGGTGGAATTGAACCACTAACCTTTTGGTTAGCAGCCATAGCTCTTAACCACTACACCACCAGGGTTTCCTGAAACCATCACCACAATCAAGAAAATGAATACACTCATTACCCACAAAAATTTCATCCCTGCTGCCCTTCATATGCCACTCTTCCCAGACTACCACTGATCTGATTTCTATCGCTCTACATTACTTTGTGTTTCCTAGAATTTTATATGAATAGAATCATATAGTATATACTCGTTTTTTTAAAAAAAATCTGGCTTCTTTCACTCTGCATAAATATTTTGAAATTGATTCATCTTATGGTGTGTATCAATAGTTAATTCTTTTTTATTGCTGAGTATGAATACTACAGTTTATCTGTTCACATGTTGATGGACGTTTGAATGAATCTAGTTTTTAGCTATTATGAATAAAGCTGTTGTAAACATTAGTATACAAGTCTTTGTACAGACACCTACTTTCATTTCTTAGGTAATTATCTAGGAACAGAATGATTGCATCATGTCAGGTGTACACTTAACTTTGTATGATACTACCAACTGTTTTCTAAAGCAGTTGCACCATTTTACTTTCCTATAAGAAGTAGCTCTTCTTTGGGGTTTAAAGTCACTTGGCAGTCAGACAATTTGAGTTGCCAACTTTCGCCCTCCTTGGCCGACTTCTCCATTTTCACAGCCTAGTTCCCACTCCACTGGAGAGAAATATAATTCAACAACAATCTTGAAACCAAAGAAACATCATCATGCCCATCCAAGACTTCAAGTGAGAGTGAGATATACTAGTATGTCACTATGCCAGGACTTAGGGACAGTTGCACAATACATTTCATAAGACTCAACAGGCTGATCATCTGCCAACATAATTTAATTGTTAAAACAGCCAAAATCCTTCAGTTTGAACTTTATACAGCCTAAATATTGTGTTCTCTTTCAATACCCCAAATGGCAGAAAGACAATGCCCTAAGCCATTATGTGCTCTACAGGAGCTAAAAAAACCCAAACACATTGCTGTTGAGTCGATTCCAACTCATAGCAACCCTATAGGACAGAATAGGACTGCCCATAGGGTTTCCAAGGAGCTCCTGGTGGATTCGAACTGTTGACCTTTTAGTTAGCAGCCATAGCTCTTAACCGCTATGCCACCAGGGTTTCCAAGAGGTAAGGTGTACAAAATTCTTTCATTTTATTTTTTTCCATTTGTCTTCTGATTCTTTACAGCCTCATTTGATGATCTTAAATGTGGTCGTATGTTAATTAACTATTTAAATTTCTATTATTATATCTAGTTTGAAATTATTATTATTATTCATTGCCTCATTTGATGGTATAAGAAAATGAGGCTCAGGAATGGTAAATTTGGTTTATTGCTAATGAAATAGCAGGCAATAGAATTACTCTCCCACCTGAAACAAGTAAAAATCCTGAACAAATATAAAAAACAATAGTTTTCATGATACTGGAAATCAAGAAGCAAAGGACGGTGATTCCTGAGAGGTACGAAACAAATGAGCTGAGCCCTGTGGTTGCCCCAGCCTACTGCTTTGAGAGAATTTTCAGTACCCAATGCAGGGAAGGGGTATCCAGTCTGAGTCCCATGAACTCCCTGAGTTGAGGAGATAGAAGACCAATATGCTAGAGTTTGCAGAGCAGAGGACCAGAAAGGAGAGAACTGCACAGAGAACTCGGGAGATTCTAGGGCATTGTAGTAAAGATAAACAAATAAAGTAATCAATCAGAAGAGAGAGTCTAGAAACAGACACACATTTAGACAACTGATTCCAACAAAAGAGATTGGATAGTCTTTTTGACCAATGTTGCTATGAGTAAATAGTTATATGCAAAAACAGGAGCTTTGATCTATACCATGAAACATATACAATGATTAACTCAAAACAGTTACAGTACTAATTACAGTACTAATTGAAAAAATTAAAACCATAAAACTTCAAGAAGAAAACAGGAGAAATTCTTTGTAGTCTTGGGTTAAGAAAAATATTCTTGGATACAACACGAAAAGCATGGTCCAGAAAAGAAAAAAAGATAAATTAAACCGTATCAAAATTAAATTGCCTGCTCTTAAAAGACACTATTAAGGGAATGAAAAGATTAACCACAGGATAGGAGAAAATATGTGCAAATCAAATATCTAATGAAGGACTTGTATCAAGCATATATAAAGATCTCCCAAAACTCAGTAATGAAACAAACAACCCAATAAAAATATGGGTACAAGTTATCACCAGACGTTTCACCAAAGAAGATATACAGATAGCAATTAAGCACCTGAAAAGATGTTCAATATCATTAGTCATGGAGGAAAAGCAAATTAAAACCACATTGGGTTACCATTAAACATCCATTAGAATGGCAAAGATTAAAAAGACAACATATAAAATATTGGCAAAAATGTGAAGGGACTGAAACTCACAAACCCTGGTAGATAGGTAAAATGGAAACCATTCTGGAAATCAGTTTAGTAGTTTTTTAAAAACTAAGCATACACCTACCATGTGGTACAGCCATTCCATCTTACAGATTTACTCATGAGTGAAAGAAGTCAGAGGGAGGAAAAAAAGTGCGTATTGTATGATTACATTAATAAAAACTCTAGATAATGCTAAATAATATATAGTGACAGATAGTAGATCAGTGTTTGGGGATGGTGAGTGGAGAAAGTCATGCAATAGGGACATAGCATAAATTTTACTTAATTCTCATACGGACACTGAGGTAGCCGATTGCATGTATTTTGCAGATGAGGAATCTGAGGCTGAGAAAGGATAAATATTTTGTTCAAGGTCACAGATCTGGCTGGTGGAGCCAGAATTCAGACGCAGATCTGCCTGACCCTTGCCAGTATACTCAACTTCTAGTTAAGGTAGGACAAGATTTTAGATTATGGAAACCATATCTGGAAAAAGTACAGACATCATTCTTATACTTGGAGAGAATCTCTGAAATTATTTGCTTTTCAAATCCCATAAAAATAGTACTAAACCTCCAGCCTGGGCCCTCTCTGATCCTACTCAGGTGCAAGAGCATTAGAAAAGTGACAGGTTATCAGAGATAAGCAGCCCCCAAGAGAAGGCAATAACAGTGCAGTCCAGGATGCATTTTCCATGCCCTTCTACTAACATGTGGTCAGGCAAATGCCAGTCTCTCCCACCCAATGGGCAATGACTTTGAAAGGGAAACCAACCTCCTTGCACTGTTGAATTTAAAAGATCCTTTAACGTTTAGAAGCTTGTAAAGTCCAATGTTAATAAGTGAATCTGTTAATAATTGCAGTTTATAACTTTGTCCCTTTGTTGGTTAACAGTGATACAGTCGGCAAACTGGCACTAGATAGAATCAAGATGTCCAGGAATTTGATTTAGTAATGATCCCAATAGTTAGAAATGACTTCTATAGAACAGTTGAATCAGGAGCTCATTGCCATACATGTTTTGTTCTTGGTTCCTTTCTTTCTTTTCTTTTTTTTTAAAGATTTGAGGCTATACAGCAATTGGGGTAAAAGGGCCACATTGAAGAAAGAAGGTCAGATAGTACTTGTGACTAATACAATGGTCCCTTAAATTCAAGGAATCCCTTCAATTCATGCATGTATTTTATTACTTATTTAACAGATTAACTGAGCACATTTCTATGTTCCAGGCATTCTTCTACATCCTTGGTTGCAATTTTAAATAGGGTGATAAGGATAGGCCTCGGTCAGAAGTGTCATTTAAACAAGTGCAGGAAGGAAGGAAGGAAAGAAGAGAGGGAGAGAAGGAGAGAGGGACAGAGGGAGGGAGGGAGGGATGCAATGCAGGCAGGGCAAGCAGCTAGTGCAAAGGCCCTGAGTTTGGTGTATGACTGCATGGTTTAAGGAAGAGTAAGAAGGCCAAGTGTAGTACAAGACACAGTATGACCTACAAAGCCTAAAATATTTATCTGTGCCTTTCCAGGAAAAAAAAAAAAAAATGCCAGCTTCTGTTGTACATTATGGTAAAAAGATTGACACTTCTGAGTTTCAGCATATTCATTTATTCAACAAAGTTTTAATAAGTGCCTTCTGCATACCAGGTTGTGTGCAAAATGGTGGAAATCAACACTGTCTTTGCTCATAACGTCTCTTTATTTTCCTCAGCTTGCCACTGAAGCAGCCGTGCCAAGATCATTGATGGCAGTTTGAAATGTCACATACACTGAAAAGTCTTTTTTTTTTTAAATTTTATTTTGTTGTTATTATTGAGAATATACACAGCAAAACATACAC
The DNA here is from genome assembly GCF_000243295.1 of Trichechus manatus latirostris. Classification (NCBI taxonomy): domain Eukaryota; kingdom Metazoa; phylum Chordata; class Mammalia; order Sirenia; family Trichechidae; genus Trichechus; species Trichechus manatus. Next base: position 10,261,408 of record NW_004443958.1, read on the forward strand.
CAATTCTACTGTTTCTACACGTACAATTCAGTGACATTGATTACATTTTTTGAGTTGTGCAACCATTCTCACCCTCCTTTTCTGAGATGTTCCTCCCCCATTAACACAAACTCAACTATCTAATCTTTCGAGTTGCTGTTGTCACTTTGATCCCGTATAGATAGTTCGTAAAAGAGCATAACACTCAAGGCAGACATATTTTCACTAGTTAAGCTAAACTATTGTTTGGTTTTAAGAAAACTTCAGGGGGTATTTTTTGTGTAAGGTTGAAAGATTATCTCAGGATAATAGTTTCAGGGGTTCATCCGGCCTTCATGGCTCCAGAAAGTTTGGAGTCCATGAGAATTGGAAGTTCTGTTTTGCATTTTCCCTCTTTTGATCAGGATTCCTTTATAGAATCTTTGATCAAAATGCTCAGTAATGGTAGCTAGGCACCATCCAGTTCTTCAGGATTCATGGCAAAAGAGGCTGTTTTTCATGGACACAATCAGCCATACATTCCATATCCTTCTCCTATTCCTAATTCTCCTTCCTCTGTTGCTCCAGATGAATAGAGACCAATTGTGCCTTGGATGGTCATTTGCAAGCTTTTAAGGCCCCAGGCACTGCACAACGAACTAGGAGGTAGAACAGAAGCACTAAACATGTTATTTGGCCAATTAACTGGGACATCCCATCAAACCATGACCCTAAACCTCCAAACCAAGGAACCAAATTCCATGAGGTTTTTGGTTGTACATAAGCAACCTTAGCAGCGACTCTTTTTTGTTGTTGTTGTTGTAACTGTATCTGTCACACAACTTTTACCAGTTCAACTTTTTACAGGTATACAACTTATTGACAGCAATTACAATAAAAAGTGGTGCAACTCTACCCTTAATCAGCGTGATATTTCTATCACCGTGAACCAACCCCCCTTTCCCCTTCCTCCTTGCCCTGGTAACCACTAATAAACTTTGGTCTTTATACATTTGCCTTTTCTTGTCTTTTTATATAAATGAGATCACACGGTATTTGTCCTTTTGTGATTGACTTATTTCACTCAGCATAATGTCTTCAAGCTCCATCCATATTGTAGTGTGTATCAAGACTTCATTTCTTCTACCGGCTGAGTAGTATTCCATTGTATGTATATAGCACAGTTTCTTTATCCATTCATCTGTTGGGCATTTAGGTTATTTCCACCTTTCGGCTATTGTGAAGAGTGCTGCAGTGAACATTGGTGTACAAGTCTCTCTTTGAGTTTCTGCTTTCAAGTCTTTTGGATATATACCTAGAAGTGAAATTGCTGGGTCATATAGTAGCATATTTTTAGTTTTTTGAGGAACCACCACACTGTTTTCCACAATGGTTATATCATTTTTCATCCCCACCAGCAATGGATAAAGGTTCCAATTTGCCCATATCCTCACTGACATTTGTTATTTTCTTTTCTTTTTTTTCAATCTTAGCTATCCTAGTGGGAATGAAATGGTATCTCATTGTGGTTTTGACAACTTTTATCTTATTTATTATCTTGGCAAGTTTTGGACGTATCTACCCTTACATGTAGATCAAATGAACCCAGCTTCTCAAGACCCTAGAGTCATCTGTCCATTTCTTTTTACGTGGAAAATATAAACTTAACTTTCAAGAAACCAAGAATAATAAAGGATGACTTGTATCTTAGTTATCTAGTGCTGCTATAACAGAAATACCACAAGTGGGTAGCTTTAACAAAGAGAAGTTTATTCTTTCACAGTCCAGTAGGCTAGAAGTCCAAATTCAAGGTGTCAGCTCCAGGGGAAGACTTTCTCTTCTCCGTCAGCTCTGGAGGAAGGTCCTTGTCGTCAATCTTCCCTTGAAACTAGGGTCAAACAAATGAATTATAAAATTATTTATATTTATTAGAAAATGCTTCACTTAAAATATATTTAGTCAAAATAAAAACGAATTTCCTAGTTTGAATTATTTTGCAGTTTTTTTGTAGTTGGTGCTATTTGATTTTTAATTTTCTAATCAGATTGGCCATAGGTTTAGCTTCGCTTGCCTTTATTTAAAAGGAGTTAAAAGAAAAAAGGGAGTAATTCCCAAAATCTGCTTTCTCTGTGAAACTGTATACTTCTGAGAACTTAGCCCACCAAGAGTGCACCTAACAGCTTCCCCCATTAAAAATGAACTTCAGGGTCATCAAGAGAAAGGTGGCAGAGGAAGAATTAAGAGGTTGACAGTTTTATTGTTTGTTACAGATTGTAACACAAGGATGGAAAGCTTATCACAGGGCAACATTGCTTTGATTCTGCTATCATGGGAAACAACTTTTAAAGCTAAAAAATAAGTGAGAAAATGGTAAACTTAAGAAAAAAAATCATCCACCATTTGACAGGTTCTAAGTAAGATGTAAATATAAAAGGTAGTCTGAAAGAAGCAAAGATGTCACTATTGAATAACCTCCAAGAGCTATGGATATAGGTATGGGACATAATATTCTGAATAATTTGAGTGTTTAAAAATATCCCCTGGGTGACTTGGTTGTATAAACATAAATTATTTATAGTCATAGAAATGTGTTCAAAATATGGTTAAATGTGGTATATTATGGAGACACATTATTGCTACCAATTCACCCAAATAAGTCACTTTTTTTTTCTGAGTAATGTAGAGGGTTTGGGTTGGTTTTCCACCTCACCCTTCTTTCATTTTTTACTGTTACTCAATTCTACACATTTCCTGGCAAATAGTATCACCAAAAAAAAAAAAAAAAATCAGTTAATTGAATTCCATTGCACCACTTTTGACTTCTGCTTTTTTCAACTTCCCTGAATAATCTATGGACGCCTCATTTTTGTTCTATTTCCATGGATTCAACTACTATCTATATAATAATAATTCTTGAAATTGCATTTCTAGCCAAAATCTTTATTTCTAACTTCTTCCTAGTCAGTAAATCAAAAACTATATACGTAGTTTTTAGTTATCTATGGACCAAACAGCTCTTCCTTTATTTTATCTTGGTGAGTGCCTTCCAAGCCTTCCAAGACAATGATTTGCAAGTTGTCATGGATTGAATTGTGTCCCCCTAAAATATCTGTCAACTTAGCTAGGTCATGATTCCCAGTATTGTATGATTGTCTACCATTTTGTCATCTGATGTGATTTTCCTATGTGTTGTGAATCCTATTACTATGATGTAATAAGATGGCTCAGTGGCAGTTATACTGATGAGATCTACAAGATTAGATAGCGTCTTAAGCCAATCTGTTTTCAGATATAAAAGAGAGAAGGAAGCAGAGAGACAGGGGAACTTCGTACCATCAAGAAAGCAGTGCCAGGAGCAGAGTGTGACCTTTGGACCTGAGGTTCCTGCCCTGAGATGCTCCCAGACCAAAGGAGGACTGATGACAAGGACCTTCCTCCAGAGCCTACAGAAAGAGAAAGCCTTCCCCTGGAGCCAGGCCCTGAATTCGGACTTCTAGCCTACTGGACTGTGAGAGAATAAACTTCTCTTTGTTAAAGCCACTCACTTGTGGTATTTCTGTTATAGCAGAGCTAGATAACTAAGATAAACCATCCTTTATTATCCCTAGTTTCTTGAAAGTTAAGTTTCTATTGTCCACATAAAAAGAAATGGACAGATGACTCTAGGGTCTTGAGAAGTTGGGTTCATCTGATCTACATATATGGGTAGATTTGTCCAAAACTTGCTAAGATAATAAATAAGATAAAAGTTTTCAAAACTGCAATGAGATGCCATTTCATTCCTACTAGGATAACTAAGATTAAAAAAAAAGAAGAGGAAGAAAATAAGTATCAGTGAGGATATGGGAAAATTGCAGGATATGAGGATAAATAGCTATTTTCCACAATTCCATCCGACTCTAAAATGATAGTAATCTAGATCAGGGTTTCTCTCCCTTAGCACTATCCACATTTTGGGACATTCCCACCTCCACACAAATACATCTGTTTTTATGGCATAGGTGTTCATGTATCTCTGTTTGGAAAAGACCTTTCCTCTTGGCTAATTTTTTTTTTTCTTTATTTACAACTCAACTTATGTATTGCCGTCTGTCATGGATTGGATTGTGTCCCCCCCCCCCCAAATATCTGTCAACTTGTCCAGGCCATGATTCCCAGTATTGTGAGATTTTCCACCACTTTGTCATCTGATATGATTTTCCTATGTGTTGTAAATCCTGCCTCTATAATGTTAATGAGGCAGGACTCAATCTACAAGATTAGGTTGTGTCTTAAACCAATCTCTTCTGAGATATAAAAGAGAGAAGCTAGCAGAGAGACATGGTGACTTCATAACACCAAGAAAACAACACTGAGAGCAGAGTCTGTCCTTTAGGCTCGAGCTTCCTGAGCTGAGAAGCTTCTTGACTGGGGAAGATTGATGACAAGGACCTTCCCCCAGAGCTGACAGAGAAAAAAAGCCTTCCCCAGGAGTTGGCTCCCTGAATTCGTACTTCAAACCTCCCAGACTGTGAGAGAATAAATTTCTCTGATGAAGGCACCCGCTTGTGGTATTTCTGTTACAGCAGCACTAGATAACTAAGACACTATCCTTGGTGAAACCTTCCTTAACAATTCTGGACTCTTAACTCTGGGTTATACACCTTTCCATTCTTAATATCTCTCAATAATCTTTCTATCATTGCTCTTAGCACACAGAAATATAATGACCTGTTTTGATCTGTCTCTCTTCCATTGTATAACATGTTTTTTTTAGAAGCTGTGTCGTGTAATTAATTTTTGTATAATCAATGCCTTGAACAGAGCTGCAAATAAAGAATTCATTGTATAAATCCTTGGTGAATAAATGGATTAAGTTCATCTTAGTATCCTCAAGTTACAACTGATTAATTTTTTTATAATGATACACACGCAAAAAAAATTGTCTTTTTAAAATAATATAGTCTCCCTAACTCACTTAGAAAGTTCTATTCAGCACAAATCTCCAGATGAAAAGGCATAGAGAGTTCAAAAGAAATTCATCACCTTTTTTTAAAAACAATTATACGACACCTTTTTTTTTTTCCTACTGATTGCCCACAGGCAGAATCATCTTGGAGGATAAAGGATGGCATATGTTATTTCAGGGAATTTTAATAATAATCAGAACCAGAACATGACTCATTGAGCCTTTAAGTGGAAGGCAAATAGTTTCAGGTTGAAGTTTCCAAATTAGGTAAATATATAACCCACCTGGAAGACACATGTTTTTAAGCTCTGAAATTAAAGTAAATGAAGGAGCTCTGGTGGCACAGCGGTTGAAAGTGCTCAGCTGCTAACCAAAAGGTCAGATTTGAACCCACCAGCCGCTCTGCGGGAGAAAGCTGTGGTAGTCTACTTCCATAAAGATTACAGCATTGAAAACCCTATGAGAGAGTTCTACCCTGTCCTATAAGGTCACTATGAGTTGAAATCGACTCAACGGCAATGAGTCTGGTTTTTGGTTTTAATGAAGTGAACTGTATTCACATCAGACCTAAAATGATTAAACACATAGTATATAAATGGTTGGGGTCCCTAGGTGGCACAAACTGTTTGCACTCAACTACTAACCTAAAGGTTGGTGGTTTGAACCCACCTAGTGGTACCACAGAAGAAAGAGCTGGTGATCTGCTTCCTTTGAGATTATAGCCAAGAAAACCCAATGGAGCAGTTCTCTGTAACTCTGTAGCATATGGGGTTATCATGAGTCAGAATTGACTTGGTGGCCACGGGTTTGGGTTTTTGGATATAATTGCTTAGGTGGTTCTTAAATATAATCAGAGACTAGAAAAAAAAATTGCAATCAGGTAGGCAAGGGTTTCAAAATGATGTATGTTTGATAATTTATGATTGTATCGGCCTAGCTGCTTTGTCCTGTATGAGTCCTCGGCGACTTCTCTTCTCCACCCCCATTCTCTCTCCCTTGAAAGAACTCTCATTATTTCCTCTTTCCTTTCCAACATGGAGCCCTGGTGGCACAAAGGTTAAGAGTTTGGCTGCTAACCAAAAGGTTGGCAGTTTGACTCCACCAGCTACTCCTTGGAAATCTTATGGGGCAGTTCTCCTCTGTCCTATAGGGTCTCTATGAGTCAGAATCAACTCGACTGCAGTGGTTTTTTTTAATTTTGGTTCCCAGTATGGTCTGAAGACCGCCCTGGAAGTTCTAAGTGGATAAAAGGGAAACTGTGCCACACCTTAGCCAGATAAACTTCTTTCCTGGAAATAAAATCCAAACTTTCACTTGATTATTCCTGTAAATTGAGGCTGAAATGTCATTTATCAATGATAAATAACTACCTAATGATCTCTTCTCAAAGGCACCTTTAGGCTAAGATCACTGAAGCCCAGCATGCATACATATCCAAAAATGATGTAATATGTGAACAATTATAAATGACTCACCATGATCCTCTGCGATTTAAGGTCTTTCTTTTAGGGAAAAAAAAAAAAAATGTTTTCCAATGTTATCATTCCTTTCCCTGCTCAGTAGCCTCCAGGCTTCAGCATTCTACGCCAATCTTCCTTAAGGTAAAAACAAATGCCTGGACTATCCTTGATGGTCATGTTTGGAAACTTTTTGTTATGTTTGAACACCTCTGCTATAATTATCTGGGGTAAGTTGGAACTAGTGTTTCTTAAAAGCCTATCAAAATGTTCGATACCGCATCATTATCATTAATCATCATTATCACAATGAGACTATACGGTACAAATATTACACCCACTTTACAGATGACACTAGAGGGAAAAAACAAAACACACCACTGTGTCAGTAAGAGTCCAACGCAGGTATAGAAACCACTCTACATATTTCCAGCAGAATGGGATTGAATACTGGGCATTAGTTACTTACAAAATCATTTGATGGGCTGGAGGGGTGGAAGTCAGGAAGGACATAACTGTACTATTGAATCCAAAGGCACGTCCTCATAGGTATGATTCAGAGGTCAAGATGCTGCTTCTTCCCTTGCCACTGCCTACTCCCAAAGCCACTCTGTCTTAGGCTGGGTTCTCTAGAGAAGCAAAACCAGTTAAGTGTATAAATATATGTATAGAGAGAGATTATATCAAGGAAACAGCTCACGTGATTGTAGAGGCTAGAACGTCCCAAGTCCGTGGATCAAGGTAGAGGTCTCTCCCAAGTCACACAGCTGCAGAAGCTGGCAAGCCCCAGATCGGAAGGTCGGAGAGCAGGGCTCCCACTCACAGGCTGTGCAGAACAACGAATCCCAGGTTCGGCAGATAAGCTGACAGCTCAAGTCCCAAGAACGGGAAATGAAACAACAGGAAGCAGCCGCAGGATCCAGAGAGAGCAAAAAGCCAGAATGTCTGCTTATATACAGATTCGGGCCACACCCCCAAGGAGAGTCCCTTTCATCTGATTGGCTACTTACAGTATATTCAATCATGAGAGTGATTACATTAAAACACGGAGAATCATGGCCCAGCCAAGTTGACACACAATCTTAACCATCACACACTCCCCTCCATGAGCTGGAGTCTAACAGCTACAAAACTGAATCTGATGACTAAATTGTTTCTAAACAATCACATCTCATGCTATTGTTCATCAGCAGAAACTGCATCAGGAAGGAAGCCAACATCTCACTTCAGCCTTTCAAATCTCAGGCAAAGGAGTCTTGGAAATAACAGTTTTTAGCTTTTAAAAATTTTTTTCTTTTTCTTTTGTCGTAAGAGTTCTGCCTTGATACTTTCAACTGTCATCTGCATACGGCTTCCAACAAATCCCTGTCCATAGATCTGATCTTCTTACTCTAATTTCAAATACATAACTTCAAGAACTATTGGAAATTTCCACATGTATGCTATACCATAACATCAACTCAATATATTTATAGTAGAATTAAACAAAAAACAAAACCAAACCCAACTGTCTCTCCTTATGTGACAATTTTAGTTAGTAATACATTTTTTTTCTGAGTGTTTAATGCAAAATTTTAATCACAGCCTCAAATTTCTGCAACTTTTACTTGATACATGGTTAAATGGTGAAAAATTGAAAGGAGTGAGTCAACAGCGTGGTCTTTACAAACCCCCTTAGCCATTGTTGTCTTGGTGACTCTGACTCATAGCGACCCTATGGGACAGAGTAGAACTGCCCCATAGGGTTTCCAAGGCTGTAATCTTTATGGGAACAGACTGCCCCGTCTTTCTCCCTTGAAGTGGCTGGTGTGTTAGCAGCCTGTTGGTTAGCAGCCCAGCTCTTTAACCACTGAGCCACCAGGGCTCCTTGTGTTCACATAATCTTCCATAAATATCAAATCTCTTAGTTTGGCTTTTCTTCAAAATGGTCAGTAACAACTTGGGTTTATATTCTCTATTATGACATAATGTGCAGATACTCTGAATTACAGTGCACTTTTACATTTAAAAATGTACCTTTGGAAATGCTGACACGCCTTAATGAAAACTGATGAGTCTAATGCAGTGACCCTCTGGATGGAGAAGTTGTTACAACATACAATATAAAATTACTGGTTTTTGAGTTGGATAAAATCAGGGAGATTCAAATTTTATCGTTGACACTAGACGTAAGATCATGGGGAAATTACTTAAAATCACCAAGTCCCTGTTTACTTAACTGTAAAATGGAAGTAATAATGGTACCTGCATAGTAGGGTGGTCCTTATGATGATTAAATGTGATAATACTACAACAAAATGCTTAATGCAGTGCTAGTGGCAAAGCAAATAAAAATAATAAATTTTAGTTAATATTAGTATTATCATTGGTGAGATTGATGCAATTGCTTCGCTCTAGTGAGTATGTTTTAGGATAATTCTGCAACTGCTATGATTTGATAATTATTATTATACCTCTGGAGCCCTGGTGGCACAGTGGTTAAGAGCTCAGCTGCTAACCAAAAGATTGGCAGATGGAATCCACCAGGCACTCCTCGGAAACAGAACTCCTATGTGGCAGTTCTACTCTGTCCTTTAGAGTCGCTATGAGTCAGAATTGACTCGATGGCAACAGGTCAGTTTTTATTATACCTCTTTGTGGATTCACAGGCAAGACACTGATTAGAATCCCTCAGAGACCTGCAGTACAACTCGGTGTAGAATCCTAGGGTTTCGTGTAGGTGACAGATGGGCTATCTTGAGTGGATTGGAAGATAGCAAGACAGTAAGTAGGTCTGGTTCTAGGCCACACAATCAACTTATAAATATTGGTATTCAATGTGTGATTATCTATTGGGGAGTACTTAAGAACTAAACAGAATTTGAAAACCATTGGCCTAAGTCATCACTGAAAATTGTTCTGTTCTCCTGAACATAAAAGTAAACTTGTTTGATATTTATTTTTAAAAATGTGTCACTTGTTTTAAGTTCAGCTACAACATTACAAATATGTTACCCTGAACAGCCTAACAAATGCCCCCTAAAACACTAGAAGAGTTGTTATTTACAATCATTTATCCCTCTATTTCTTAGTTTGGAAAATGGCATTGAGTGTTTGTTAAAATAGGACTGAAGGAGCCAGCTATAATGATTTATTATAAACCACTAGAGATTGTACACACATGTGTTATACTGAAGATATATATTTAGGTCAGAGATTGTGTTACAGAGATATTGCAACGGATAAGATAAGAAGTTTTGTGTAATTCTATACGTGGAGTTTGCTCAATGGAAGTATGTTAAATAAATGAACAATTAACTAATTTGCACTTATTTATCATTATACTTTTCTGCTCCAATTTCAGTTGTATTACCATATGTAATCATTTTTATTTTAAATACATTTATTTCTGCATATTAAGTAACTTCTTTTACATTAGTTTTTGAATAACTGAACTTTGTAAAATGTGGGTAAGTTGCTTTCCTCTCTAAGTCAGCAGCTTTTGGAAGCAATATTCTCCCTCTACCAGCCAGCTCCTAGATATACCTACTTGTGCAGAATTGCCATGCAAAATTTGTGAGGCCACAGAAGAACAGAATTGAAGAAATAAGGATCTCATAGGGAGGAGGACGTCATCACCAAGGCAAGAGCACATGGTGTTCCTCACCACACTGAGTGCCTAACCACAAAGCACGCCCTGAGAAATCCCACTGCAGACATAGTTCTGGCTTCATCTGGGAGCTGCAAAAAATTGACAGTCTCCGCTTCCTCATGGCAGCAGGAGACTTGCTGAAAACTGATATCATTTGGGCTTGTCTCGCTGCAAGACAATACGCATAACATTTAAAGGAGTCCAATATTTTCTCCCCACTGTGACTGTGGGAGGTGGGGAGCAAGCTCTGCCTATTTGGCACAGCCAGCCCTTTAACGGGAAGGCAGCAGAGTTTTGCAAGGCAGGGGAGCTAGGGGAATGCTCTGAAAACCACACCTCTGCCTTTTGGCACCTTCAATCAGCTGAAAAGTGTTCTGTGGGGACTGGATTTTGGAACACTTTTGTGCTCATGACGAAAGCACAAGTTCTGACAGGAGGTCTGTGGCAGAGCTAGGGCTCAGGAAGTGAACTGGAGAGCTCATTCTTAAAGAAAAAGCCTGTAACCTCAAGCGATGGTAGCCCACTTGGAAGGATGATTATGGCTACATTAGGATCTACGCCAGCCAGATGTGGACACTGCCACTATGGAGTGTGTCTTAGTCATCTAGTGGTGCCATAACAGAAATACCACAAGTAGGTGCCTTTAACAAACAGAAATTTATTCTCTCACAGTCTAGGAGGCTAGAAAGTCCTAATTCAGGGTGCCAGCTCCAGGGAAAGGCTTTCTGTCTCTGTTGGCTCTGGGAGAAGGTCTTTCTCATCAATCTTCCCCTGAGTCTAGGAGTTTCTCAGCACAGGGACCCTAGGTTCAAAGGACACCTTCCACTTCTCGCTCTTCATTGGTGGTGGGACGTCCTTCTGCTTTCTGCTTGCTTCTCTCTTTTATATCTCAAAAGATATTGACTCAAGATACAACCTAATCCTGTAGATTATATCCAGCCTCATTAACATAACTGCCTCTAACGCTGCCTTATTAACATCAGAGAGGTTAGGATTTACAACACATAGGAAAATTACATCAGTTCACAAAATGGTGGACATCCACACAATACTGGGAATCATGGCCTATTCAAGTTGACACACATTTTGGGGGGACACAATTCAATCCATAACAGAGTGTGCAGTAGAATAGGTGATAAAACACATACAGTTATAACTTAGCTAGGAAGTAGTGCATGCTGAAAGAAAAGCACAAATCAATTGCCCTATGGAGTCAATGGAAGGAAGAACTTTGGGAGGAATTATTTCCATTTATACAGAGGTGCAACCTGTAAAAAGCACTCAGTAAAAAGGAGCCCTGATATGCAATGGTTAAGTGCTTGGCTGCTAAACAAAAGGTTGGCAGTTGGAACACACCCAGTGGCTCTGCAGGAGAAAGACCTGGAGATCTGCTCCCCTGAAGATTACAGCTTAGAAAACCCCATGGGGCAGTTCTACTCTGTCCCATGGGGTCACTATGAGTTCAAATTGATTCAACGGCACCTAACAACAACAACGACAAATCATAAAAATGGTACACTTAAAAAAAAAAATCTGCAAGGGTAAATTTGAAGTCTTCTCATCTCAGTGAAAATAATTATGTATCGTGTTATTTTACTTTTATTGAATTAAAAGTAATTCAAATCTCATTTAGCTAAAACATCCTATTGGAACTTTGAATAAGATTATATTACATTTATAAATTAACTTGGAGAGAATGGATATCTTGCAAATATTAAGTCTTTGTCTACAGGCTTATCTCACTGAATGAACCCACTCTTTTCTAATTTAGCCAAGAGGAGTGTGTTGGCATTTTTGCTTTCTCATATAATATCCATTTTTCATTGTTCCATCATGCAGTTTGTTTTGTCTTGGTAAGTGTTTAGATTTCTTGTCATTAAAATATTATTGGGATGGGAGTACGGGATAAGACAATATAGTGCCCCTATCCAAAAATAATGTCTGCCTCTGTGGTGAATGTAATAAAGACTATGTAGCCTCGAGACCAAAAATGTATTTTCCAGTGAGATTCAGTCTTGCTGTATGTTTTCCTAACCTTTGCCGCACACTGCTTTCTACGCACACTATCCCTCCTAAAGTTTAAAAGCAAAAAGTTCAGCTTCCTTGATTAGAATGGATTAAAAGGATGAATTAGTGTTGAGAAATGTATTCCCTTCTGAGAGAACGTGTTTCTACCCACCTCACAAGGGCACAACCTTTGAGGCGAGCCATTTCTCTGGGAAAAAGAGATTACAATCAATTTTTAAATTTTGACTGAAATATGTTTAAGAGAGAAAAAGACATATCATTTTTCTCTGAATCCAGAAACTAAGTCTGAATTTAGGTGCCGACACAGAGGCACTACTAGAAAGAGTTAGATGGAACATCTCCATATTGCATGTTGCTGCGTGCCATCGAGTCAACTCCAACTCACAGCGACCCTATAGAACAGGGTAGGACTGCCCCACAGGGTTTCCAGGGAGCAGCTGGTGGATTCGAACTGCCAAACTTTTGGTTAGCAGCCAAGCTCTTAACTACTGTGCCACCAGGGCTCCCTATATTGCAGAGGTATTGTATAAACATGAAATATTTTTATATGAGATTATTAACAGATGCACAGGTACTTTAGAAAAATACACATATATGTTTTTTCGGGATTCAATTTGAGGGGTTTCACTGAGTCCTTGATGTCCATTCTGGGACCAAGAGGCAGTGGATGCCAGGTTAAAATCAAACCAAAACTCATTGCTGTCAAGTCAATCCCAACTCATATCAACCGTATAGGACAGAATAGAATTGCCCCATAGGGTTTCCACAGAGCCACTGGTGGATTCAATCTACTAACCTTTTGATTAGCTGCCAAGCTCTTAATCACTGCACCACTAGGGCTCCAGATGCTAGGTTAGGAAACCATAATCTATATCATTTAAGATTACCTTTAAGGTTTAAGGTTTAAAGATTATCTCAGAGCAACAGTTTCAGAGGTTCAGCTGGCCTCAGTGGCTCCAGAGAATCTAGATTCCATGAGAATCTGGAATTCTGTTCCGCATCTTTCCCCCTGTTGATCAGGATTTCTCTATAGAACTTTTGATCAAAATGTTCAATAATAGTAGCTGGGCACCATCCAGTTCATCTGGTCTCATGACAAAGGAGGTAGTTGTTCATAGAGGTAATTAGCCATGCATTCCATTTTCTCCTCCTATTCCTGACTGTCCTTCTTCCTTTGTTGCTCCAGGCAAATAGCGACCAATTTTTGTAACTTGGATGGCCTTTTGCAAGCTTTTAAGTTCCCAGGCACTATGGAATGAATTAGTTAATCTTTAAACCTAAAACCGTAAACCAAAAATATCCCCTGAAGTCTTCTTTAAATCAAACAATTACCAAAAACAAATCCATTGCCGTCGAATCAATTCCGACTCATAATGACCCTAGAGGACAGAGTAGAACTGCCCCAAAGGGGTTCCAAGGCTGTAAATCTTTACGGAAGCAGACTGCCACATCTTTCTCCCATGGAGCAGCTGGTGGGTTTAAACTGCTAACCTTTTGATTAGCAGCCACGTTCTTAACCACTGCACCGCCAGGGATCCTTAACAATAGTTTAGCTTAATTAGTAAAGATTGCCTGCCTTGAGCATTGCGCTGTTTCAAAGAATTATCTCTAATGGATTAAACTGACAACAGGTTAGATAGGAAGCTTAGGGGGCAGTGAATTTATGTAAGTGGGAGAGAAACCTGAAATGGCGGGTGGGAATGCTTGGGCAACTTGAAGAACGTAATCAATGTCACTGAATTGTACATGTAGAAACTGTTGAATTGGTGTATGTTCTGCTATGTATATTTTCAACAACAACAACAAAAATAAAATAAATTATTTAAAAAAAAAAAAAAGGAATACCTTTAAAACTATTAGCTGTGGATACAAATGGTGGGGATAGACCCAACCCCAGTGTGAGATGATGGTGACGTCTCATGAAAAGTGGAGAAGGTCTGGAGATCAACAATTATGGAATCAAAATAGAACCTCTCCAACATCCCCCACCTCCAAAAAAGAAAAGTTTTAAAATAAGTTGTTTAGACTATATCTATATGCTTTGAAAATAAACATGTATAACACAATGAGAAATTTTGTCAGACCAGATACTTTACACCATGTGTTCAAACCTGGATAGTCAAAAAACAAAGCTAAATTTTAACTGAAAAAAAATAAAAAACAAAAAAAACTTTGTTTTTTATTTTGCAAATTCAACCTTATATATATATATATATGTGTGTGTGTGTGTATATATGCACCATCATATCTTACTCAATAGCGGAAAGGCTGGCCCCAATGTATAACTGCTTTAGGAAAATATGGTATGAATTATTATTATTTTTAATTTTGGTAAAATATAAAACATCCATGTATCTTATTTAGAGATTTCAAATTAGCTTTCATAACGGCTGTTACAATCAAAGCTGAATTTTTAGATGAAAATGACTACATACTCTAGTAATAAGGGACACAGAAAATTATTGGCCAGAAATTAAAACTTCAAAGAGAAAAGAGAAAGATTTGGCTGAAAACTATGGTTTCTTATATGGGATAAGACCTATGCTCAGAGAGAATCTCTTTCAAGTCTTGCTCTCACACCCTTGATGTCAAAATGAAGTTATTGGCAGCATTTCTTTGGTGTACAGTCCAATTTTCTTCATATTCTATCAACCTGCTCCAGCATATTGATGAGGTTAGAATATTTTGAGGCCGAAAATGTGGAAATCCTGATTTTGAGGAGCCCCAGCATTTCTGTCCTGAAAAATAATGAAAATCCTGGAGGAACAGCCATCCAAGTTCAATAAAAGAAACTAAGCTTTCACCCAAAAGTTGGTCAAATTACAGAGACAATCAGTGCAGTAAAATTAATGCTGGCTCTCATTTAGAGCCAATGTCCAATCTGGACTGAGCATGGGACCAATATGAGGAAATCCAAAGGAGTGAAAGGCATCAGGGACAGATCCAGGCTTTCCAGGGTTGAAGCTTATATAGTTTGTGGCGCCCTTGTTTAGAAAACTAATTTAAAAAATCATACTTTTGCAAGTTTGTCGTATATAGCCAAGAACACCATTCTATCGCCCCTCCAAGAGCCTTGGAAAAGGTGCATGTAAGTTAAAGGTCTGAAGCTTAAGATTGTTCCAGTTCTCCACGTAGCTCCCTCAAGATGCAGGCATGATGGAGTGAAAAAATGTATAGGTTAAATAGCTCCCTCATACAACTGTGGGAAGACTGTATGTGATAACATATACAGTGCCTAGAGTATAATTGGCAAACATTTCAATAAACGTTCATTTCTTCTCCCATACTTCCTTTTCTATTTTATAAAGATATCCATAATTGATTAAAAATGGTAGCAAAATGCTGAGAGTGGTCTTTGAAGTAGTTCTGTAGAGGAAAACCCATGATATTCTTACACAGATTAAAAAAAAATAGGGGATTTTTTTGGGAGGCTATGTGCGCTTTAGGTGAAACTGTACAGAGCAAATTAGTTTTTCATTCAACAATTTATACACAAATTGTTTTGTGATATTGTTTGCAGTCCCCATGATGTGTCAACAGTCTCACTTTCCACACCCCAACTCCCCGTTTCCATCTGTCCATTTTTCCTGTCCCTTCCTGCCTTCTCATCATTGCTTTTCGGCAGATGTTTCCCTTTTGGTCTCGTTTACATGTCTGAACTAAAGAAGCACATTCCTCATGGTGTGTTAGTGTTTGTTTTATAGACCTGTCTAATCTTTGGTTAAAGGGTGAACTTCAGAAATGGCTTCAGTTCTGAGCTGAAAGGGTGTCCGGGGGCCATAGTCTGGGGGAGGGGGGAAGGGTATTTTGATATGGTTATTTCAAAGCAGGCATTATAAGCTAGGAATTTCAATATGCTTTAAAAACAGCACTTAACCACATTCAGTGATTTATAAGCAATAATCTCCTCCATTCCCCCTCCCTCCCACCCTTGGTAATCACGAGCAAACTTTACTCTCTATAAATTGCCTGTTCTTGTCTTTTTACATGTTTGTGGTCACAAATATTTGTCCTTTTGTGATTGACTTATTCCACTCAGCATAATGTCTGCAAGCTCCATCCATGTAGTAGCATGTATCAAGACTTCATTTCTTTTTCTGGCTGAGTAGTATTGCATTCTCTGTGACTAACTGCCTCCATGAATAATGTTATCCTTTGCCATGAGATCAGAAGAAGGAGATGGTGCCTGGCTACCATTACTGAACATTTTGATCAAAGGTTCTATGGAGGAATTCTTATCAAAAGGTAAAAAGTGCAAATTCTTATGAAATCCAGACTTTCTGGAGCCACTGAGGTTAGATGACTCCCCGAAACTATTAAGTCTGAGATAATTTTTAAACCTTAAACCAAAAATATCCCCTGAAGTCTTCTTTAAACTAAACAAACCAAAAAACAAAACAAAACAAAAAAAAACCACTGCCGTCAAGCCGATTCCAACTCATAGCAACCCTACAGGACAGAGTACAACTGCCCCATAGGGTTTCCAAGGAGCGGCTGGTGTTTCTGAATTCCAAACTTTTGGCTAGCAGCCAGACTCTTAACCACTGCGCCACCAAGCCTCCAAACCAAACAATAGTTTAGCTTAATTAGTAGAGAATGTCTGTCTTGAGCATTGTGCTCTTTTAAGAACTATCTATATGGAATCAAAGCAACCCTATAGGACAAAGTAGAACTGCCCCATAGGGTTTTCAAGGCTATTATCTTTACAGAAGCCAACTGCCACATCTTTCTCCCACAAAGCAGCTGGTGGGTTCAAACCGCCGACCTTTTGGTCAGCAGCTGAGCACTTAACTACTGTGCCACCAGGGCTCAAACTGAGCCCAAAAGCCTTAATATGTTATTAAAATGTTGAGTTAAAATTAAAATCCTACAAACCTATAAGAAAATGTAGAATTATTTCATGTCTTCCTCTCCTCCATCGACTCGTTTTGTATGTTTTAGTTGGTTTCCCATATAATTTATTCTAATATTATTAAAGACCATTTGGACGTTCCTGACTTGTCACTAAAGTTGAAACAAATCTAATAAGAAAGTAGCCTTATATGACCTGCCGTTGTGGAAATGTGCCATAATTGCCCGTCCTTATTGAAGGAAATGTGCAGTATGGTCTATTAAGTATTACAGGAAATCATCTCTTATTGCCGATGTCCTACTTGGTGAAGAGATGGACTTGTTGTAGAAAGCTTTCATTTCTAATCTCAGTTTTTTTGAGTGAAGTGTTGGGAAGATTAAACAAGGTACCTATTTATGAGTGTCCAAGTTGTTCTAAATAGTCCACATATATCTGTGTTTTATTCAACTGTCACATAATATTTGTTACTGTTTTATAGAAATGCATATTCACAAAAAGATATGTGGTGTTTTGAAAGAGTATAAATCAATAGCAAGTTGGTCTTTACCATATTGTGAAATGGTTTTTCCAGTATTTAAATTCCAAAATAGCTGTGGTTCAAAGTCACCCACCACTTGTATGTCTGATCGATGACTTCTCCAGGGTCACTGTTATCAGTGCAGTTTCTAATTTATACTCTTTTATATTGCAGTTGTGTTAGCAGAGAAGTAAGGAACCCAAACTAGAACTCATGACTGGCTGAGTTTTCCAATGAATGCTATGGAATGTGCTTCTGTTGGTTTACTCTACCTGGAGCAGAATAGCCAGATGCTTTGACTTTATGTATTTCCTTCCTGATACTGAGTCTTCACTTTAATTGAATATATATTTCTCATAGATGAAGCTCCATTCAGGAAAGAACATACTTGAGGATTGCCATAAAAGGAGGTGTATGTGTGTGTGTGTCTTTTGTGTGTGTGTGTGTATTTCTCATTTAGATCCCGTTATGGGTTGAACTGTGTCCCCCAAAAAGGTATGTTGAAATCCTCACCTCCAGTACCTATGAATGGGAACTTATCTGTAAATAGAGTCTTTGTAGATGTAATCAATTAACATGAGGACAATACACTTTAAGAGATGAGGATAGCGTGATATTTTAAGTTTACCCACTACAGCAGTAAATACATACATCCATATACACATAAATGCATACATAAATAAGTAGATCATGCAATCTTAGAGATGAAAGGCTTCTAAGAGTTGAGCTAGATTAAAAGTGAGAAACACTGAATTCAATAATACATATGGCAGAGAAAGAAATTCGATAACATGCAAGGCAAGTTAAGAATCAGGAAATTTATCCACTAGGGTTTTCATTGTCCAAGTATAATATTGTTTCAAGATGACAGGTATGTTTATTCATTTAGAATACCAGTCATGCAAGAGAATCGGTGACTGGGCTAATATCAGTGACTGGGCCAGAGTCATTTGAAGTCTGAACTGGACTCAGTGTCCAAGATGGTTCCTTAACTCACATGTCTGGCACCTCAGTTTAAATGGCTGGAACAGCTAACTGGGCACTGGCAATGCATCTCTCTCTCCACATGGCCTCTTCATGTGGCTAGCTTGGGCTTCTTCAAAGCATGGCAGTGTCAGGGTAGTGAGACTTCTTACATGATGGTAGCTTCTCCCAGAGCATGTGTTCCAAGAGATCCAAAGAGTCACAAAGTGTCATATGACCTAGCCTTAGAAATGGTGTAGCACTTTCACTACATTCTATTTGTCAAAAGCAAATCTAAGGGCTAGTTAAGATTCAAGCCAAGGAGACTACGCAAGGATATAAATATCAGCAGGGATGGTTTATTTGGCGACCATCTTCATTGACTAGCTTCCCCACAATCCAGATTATTTTATTTTATTACACTGCATTTTACAGGTCACTGAAACACCTCTCATTTCTCTTATAAGATTGTTTTCGGTCTGATTAAGAAATTTTCCAAGTCTTTGGCTGTAATACCTCATGTTGTAGGTATTATAATTGCTACTAGTTCTTTCTTTTCTTCCTTCCTTCCTCCCTGCCTCCCTCCCTTCTTCCCTCCCTCCCTTCCTCCCTTCCTTCCTCCCTCCCTTCCTTTCTTCTTTCTCTCTCTCTTTTGCAATCATTATTTTGTTAATTGCTTAATTAATCCAATAAATCCTTAATGAGTACTTATTTTTTGGGGATGCGTATTAAAAGATTACTATGCTAAGATCTACTCCCAGGGTGTGGGGAACCAACATGCTAGTAACTAATTACAGTTATTGTAAGCTGAAAATACTTTTGTTGATCATATATCAGTGATATGAAAGAAGCAATTTGAATAAAGGGATCAAGTTTCTAGCTGATTACATGTCATATGCAAAATTTTATTCGGGGAGTTTGGATTTTGGAAAAGGGCAAACGTGAGAGTCAGCAAAATGTTGAAGAGCTATTAGTGTGAGATGTGGTCCCACCCTGTTAATCCTCCAATTCTCAGTAAGTAACTGAACTGGTAAAATGCCAAGTATAATTTCTGATGGATAGTGGAGGAGCCAGGTTGCATATACACTAGCTTGGGACTGTAAAAAATGGCATCAGGTCATCTGATCTTCTCTAACTTCATGAGGGGGAGAGAGAATCACCATTAGCATCAGCCCAAAGCTGACTCCTATGAAGTGGAGGTCAGACACACCTCCTCTCTCCAATCTTTTTACCAATTCTGACACCAGCCATCCCTCCCATTGCACCCTCTGCTTCTCTTCTAGGTTCGATAATTCCTTGCAGTGGCTACATAGAACTCACAGACAATACTCATAATTATGGGGTTTATTAGGGAAGTAACATGTTACAGTTCAGGATGAGGAATGACTTAAGATACAGTTCTTCAGTCAGGACAGCTTTTTGGCCATGTCCAAAGGCAGGCCTCTTCCTGGCCCTCAGCCTCTAAGCTTTGGCCTCTCAGCCCCATGATTCTTCTACCTCTCTGGCCTCTTGGGCTTTTTGAACTGATCTGGCCTCTGCCCTGCTTCGGTAACTGTTAGAAAGCTGTTTAACGCCACCAATAAGTGCCTGAGAGGCACCCTATTCACCAGTAAGCCTTGGCCCAAAGGCACTCAGCTCTCTCGCTCTGTGAGTCAGCTAGACTAACTCCAGCAATAAGTGCCCGGATGCATCCCACTCCACCAGCAAGCCTCCTGCCCAAATGTGCTCAGCTTCCTTGCTCCATGGGCCAGGAAGCCCACTCTGCTGTCTCCTGCCAGTCTCCTGGTTCTGCTGCTGCCAGTTCTCTGCTGTGCTTGCCACGGCTTCTTGCCCTTGTGCCATCTCCAGTGTTATAGCTCTCTGTCTCCTGGGTCTAGGAGGTTTTCAGTGCAGGAAACTGGTGTCCAGAGGATGTGATCTGCTCCCAGCTCTTCTTTCTTGGTGGTAGTGAGGTCCCCCTTCTGCCTCTCGGATGGCTCATTTGAAGTCTAGTGGGATGGCAAAACTGACCAATTCCATTGTTAGAGTTCTATGCACTTTATTTGCATTATTAGCAAGCTGTCCAATCCCCTTGGTGGGTCGCAAGCACCTTATTTGCATAGTCACACCCAGTCATTGGTGGGAGTTACAATACTATGGCAAGAAAGGCCATATAAAAGCAATCCATTGCACCACAAGACTCAAACAAGACGGAACACTGAGGCTGAAGAAACCATGAAGAAATGTGGAATCCATGAGGAGAGCTTTCAGCTGCTTCAGAACCTGGAATTGGAGTTTGGACCAATTTCACCAGATCTTGAAGCATTAGAGGGGCTTTCAGTAGTCACTGGAGTACATTATGAGGAAGGATACACAGAGTGCACAAGCACAAAGGAGAGAATGCCTGAGACAATTTTGTCACCTTACCTCAGAGGCACATCTTATCCGTCCATCTTATTTATATTAACAATCCAGAGAATGGTACTGATTCAAATTTATTTTTTCCCTCAATAAAACTGATGTGTCTTGTCATAAAATCAAATAAATATGGATATACATGGTGCTTCCAAATGCCTCAATCTCAAGTGCTCCTGGGGCAATGAGTAATGCATTTATCTAAGAATCTTATCTGTTCTTGTGCAAGAACACCACCCTGAGGAGTTTTGGAAGAAAGGGGTGGGGTGGGGAGAAAGAAGCCAGAAGAAATGCTGATGGAAACTTAAAAAGAGATAATACCCCCTCCTGTTAAAAGTAAAAAAGTGAGACAGGATGGCATATTTAATTCCTTGATTTTTGGAATTTCTACTAACATATTTTAAGAGGAATCCAGAATGGGTAACTATCGCCTTGGCAGTGTAACACTGCTATTCCAACTCCAAGAGTTAATTAATTTATTGTGCTAGAATGAGAATTCCAGGATGGCCATGATTATGCCATTTTTCTTGCTTAAAATATTTCTGTAGTGTATGTGGGTGAAGATGAGGGGAGGGAGGAGTACAGTGCTCAGGTACAGAAAGTCAGCTATCCTGCTGTTTTTGGTCTGTACAAGATTTCTCTTTTGTTTTGATTTGGTTTGATTTCCTCATTTTGTCTCTAAACTCTAGTCTCTAGTTCCTCCTAAATGAAAGAAGTGCATGCAAGTGCATGCACGCACACACACATAATCATACATTTTTGGTGTTTTATAGAGTGCTTGTGTGGCGCAAACAGTTAAGTACTTGCTGCTACCCAAAAGGTTGGTGGTGCAAACTCACCCAGAATTGCCTTGGAAGACAGGCCTGGTGATCTACTGCTGAAAGGTCACAGCCTTGAAGACCCTATGGAGCAGTTCTACTCTGCACACATGGGGTAGCCATGAGTCTACCATGACTCGCCTGCAACCAACAACTGCAACCATGCATATATATTTTTAAATACGCATAAATGGTGTTGTGCTATATATCTCTCACTTGTTTTTTGCTCAACACTGTATTTTCGATTTATCACTGTATGTACATCTGGTACCTCTAACCACTGCATAGTTAGGAAACCTCCACATTCTCCTAGTTGTAGAATCCTAGTTTGCCTCCAAGTCCTCGCTATACTTGCAACGTCATGATTAACATACTTGTCCATTTCCTTTAAAGACCCATGTAAGGCTTTTGCTGGGATATAGAGTCAGAAGTAATATTACTGGACTCCAGGACTTGTTCATATTTAATTACACTAAGTTTTTCCAGATAGCTTATTAATTTGATTGCTAAAGTATAAACTGGGGAGACAGAGTTCTTGTCTCCCCAAATCTCTGTCAATACACAGTGATAGCCAGCATTTTAATTTTTTTCCTTTGGATGTGGGAAAATTGCTATTTTACCCTCACTATTTTCATTGTTGCCATCGTTCCACTCCAGCACAGAGCCTAGATTTTAGTGGATGCTCATAAACCTATACTGAACAAGTACACATATGACTGAAGGGTAAAACACTTGATTCTGAAATAAATACTTTATTTGATATGAGTTCAGTGTGAGTAAAGGATTTCAATACTCTGCGTAGTTTAATCTTTCAGAGCCAACTCTTTGGAGTTCTCTGGCAAAAAGTCGAGCTTAGGAGAGATCGTGTACCATTGGGATCCAACGTTTTATGTGCTTTTGACTTTCACAACAGTTCTCCTAGGGGTATATTTTCAATACATGAAACAGCCATGATTTAGTATTAGCTTTATTTGTGTCGGGGCCCTGGTAGCACAGTGCTTAAGCATTTGGCTGCTAACCAAAAGGTCAGCAGTTTGAATCCACCAACTGCTCCTTGGACACCCTATGGGGCAGTTCTACTCTGTCCTGTAGGGTTACTATGAATCAGAATAGAATCAACGGCAATAGTTTTTTGGTTTTGGTTTTGTGTGTGTAGTTGTCTTAGTCATCTAGTGCTACTCTTTAACCAAGAGAAATTTATTTTCTCACAGTCTAGTAGTCTAGAAGTCCAAATTCAGGTTGTCAGCTCCAGGAGAAGGCTTTCTCTTTCTGTCGGCTCCGGAGGAAGGTCCTGGTTGTCATCTGTCTTCCCCTGGACTAGGAGCTTCTCTGCACAGGAACCCCGGGTGCAAAAGACACACTCTGCTCCTGGTGTTTCTTCCTAGTTGTATGAGGTCCCCCTTCTCTGCTTGCTTCCCTTTCCTTTTATCTCTTGTAAGGTAAAAGGTGGTGCAGGCTACACCCTAGGGAAACTCCCTTTGCATTTGATCAGGGATGTGACCTGGGGAAGGGTGGTGTTACAATCCCACCCCAAGCCTCTTTAACATAAAATTATAATCACAAAATGGAGGCCAACCACACAATTCTGGGAATCATGGCCTAACCAAATTGACACATATTTTCGGGGGACACAATTCAATCCATGGCATTCCACTCTTTAGTCCCCCCAAATTCATGTCCTTGCTACATGTAAGACTCATTCACTCCAACATATCATAGCAAAAGTCTTAAATCAACTCCAAGTCCAAAATCCAAAAATTTCTCTTCATCTATGAAATCTAGAATACAAGTTATCTACTTCCAAAGTACAATGGCAGAACAGGTACAAGCTACACTTCTCCACTACAGATGGGGGAGAAATTGGAGGGATAGAAGGCATAACAGGCACCAAGCAAAATGACCAAAATGACAGCAATAAACTCACACCTATCAATAATTACACTGAATTTATATGGCCTAAATGCACCCATACAGAGATGGAGAGTACAGAATGGATAAAAAACAAACAAACAAACAGGATCCATTCATATGCTGTCTACAAGAGACACACCTTAGAAACAAAAACAAAAATTTATTAAAAATCAAAGGATGGAAAAGATATATCAAGCAAACAGCTACCAAAAAAGAGCAGGATAATCTAATCTCAGAAGAAATAGACTTTAAAACACAACTCACCATAAACAACAAAGAAGAACTCTGTATAATGATTAAGGGGACAATCCATCATGAAGACATAACCATAATAAACATCTACACACCCAATGACAGGGTTCCCAAATACATAAAACAAACTCTAACAGCACTGAAAAGAGAAACTGACCGTTCCACAATAATAGTTGGAGACATCAACACACCACTCTCAATAAAGGACAGAACATCTAGAAAAAAACTCAACAAAGAAACAGAAGACCTAAAGGGCACAATCAGCTAACTTGATCCCATAGACACATATACAACACTCCACCCAACAGCTGCAAAGCACACATTCTTTTCCAGTGCACATGGAACGTTCTCCAGAATAGACCAAATCTTAGGCCACTGAGAAATCCTCAACAAGATCCAAAACGTTGAGATAATACACAGTATCTTCTCTGACGACAATGCCATCAAGGTAGAAATGAACAACAGGAAGACCGAGGGAAAAAATCAATTACATGGAAACTAAATAACACTCTGCTTACACATCACTGGGCAATAGAAGAAATCAGAGATGGAACCAAAAAATTCCTAGATTCAAACGAGAGTGAAAACACATCATAACAAAATCTTTGGGACACAGCAGAGGCAGTCTTCAGAGGACAATTTGTAGTAATAGATGCACACATCAAAAAAGAAGAAAAGGACAAAATCAAAACATTTAACTACACAAGTCGAACAAATAGTAAGAGAACAGCAAAGAAAAAAAAAAGCCCACCGCCACTAGAAGAAAGGAAATAATAAAGATCAGAGAAGAAATAAAAAAATAAAAAAAATAGAAAGAATCAACAAAACCAAAAGTTGGTTCTCTGAAAGGATCAACAAAATCGACAAACCACTGGCCAGACTGACTAAAGAAAAACAAGAGTGGACGCAAATAACCCAAATAAGAAATGAAATGGGGGACATTACACCAGACCCACCTGAAATAAAAAGGATTATAATAGAGTATTATGAAAAACTATACTCCAACAAATTTGAAAACCTAGAG
Organism: Trichechus manatus latirostris; assembly: GCF_000243295.1. Taxonomy (NCBI): domain Eukaryota; kingdom Metazoa; phylum Chordata; class Mammalia; order Sirenia; family Trichechidae; genus Trichechus; species Trichechus manatus. The sequence goes on from NW_004443958.1 coordinate 10,286,161, forward strand.
GAAATGGATAAATTTCTAGAAACATACTACCTACCCAAACTACCACAAAGTAATGTTGAAAATCTGAACAGACTCATAACAAGAGAAGAGACTGAAAAGGTAGTTTAAAAACTCCCAACAAAAAAAAAAAAGCCCTGGCCAGGATGGCTTCACTGGAGAATTCTACAAAACATTAGAAGAAGAGCTTATACCAGTACTACTCAAACTATTTCAGAACATAGAAAAGGAAGCGACACTTCCAAATTCATTTTATGAAGCCAGCATAACCCTGATACCAAAACCAGGCAAAGACACCACAAAAAAAGGAAATTACAGACCAATATCTCTCATGAATATAGATACAAAAATTCTCAACAAAATTCTAGCCAATAGACTTCAGCATCATATTAAAAAAATAATACACCATGACCAAGTAGGATTCATACCAGGTAAGCAAGGGTGATTAAACATTAGAAAATCAATCAATGTAATCCACCACATAAATAAAAGGAAAGAATCACATGATCATCTTAGTTGATGCAGAAAAAGCATTTGACAAAGTCCAACACCCATTCCTGATAAAAACTCTCAATCAAATAGGTATAGAAGGGAAATTTCTCAACATAATAAAG
>NW_004443958.1:10297797-10354916 GCF_000243295.1 Trichechus manatus latirostris
AGACTGAGTCCAGTACAGCTAGATGGTGCCCGGCTACCATCACAGACTGCTCCGACCAGGATCACAACAGAAGGTCCTGTACAGAGCTAGAAAAGGATGTAGAACAAAATTGTAACTCACAAAAAAAAGACCAGATTTACTGGCCTGACAGAGACTGGAGAAACTCAGAGAGTATGGCCCCCCGACACCCTTTTAGCTCAGTGGTGAAGTCATTCCCTAAATTCACCATTCAGCCAGGGATTGGACAGCCTCATAAAACAAATCGGGACTTATGAGGCACAGCAGTCCAGAGACAAGGACTAGAAGACAGGAGGGAACAAGAAAGCTGGTGATAGGGAACCCAAGGTTGAGTAAGGACAGTGTTGACATCTAATGGAGTTGTTAACCATTGTCACAGGGCAATATGTGTAGTAACTGTTTAATGAGAAACTATTTCTTCTGCAATCCTTCATCTAAGGTACAAAAAAAAAAAATTATCTATGTGAGATCAAATTGACAACAGCAACTCAGGGGGTTTGATGGGAAGCCTAGGGGACAGTGAGATGAAGATAATGGTGATGGAATAATTTGGAAAAGGATAGTGACAATAGCAGCCCAATGGGAAGAATGTAATCAATGTCACTGAATTGTACATGTAGAAACTTTTGAAATGGTGTAACTGTGGCTATGTATACTTTCACCAAAAAAAAAAGGTCCTCCAAGTTCAAGAAGGGAGAGTGTCAACATGTTGTGAGGTTGTTAACCAATGTCATAAAACAATATGGGTATTGACTGTTTAATGAGAAACTATTTGTTCTGTAAACCTTCATCTAAAGTACAATAAAAAAAGAAAACAACAAAACAAAAGCAGATCATCAGGCCTATCTTCTGAGATGCTTCTGGGTAGGTTCAAACTGCCAAACTTACAGCTAGTAGTCAAGTGCTTAACAATTTGCATCACACAGAGACTCCTAAATATTAAAATCCACACCTATAACATAAATCAACAAACAACATTTAAAAGAGTATGCCCTCAGCTTCTACTAAGTTAGTCAGTAGTCGGAGAACCATCCATAGGGAGGGTCATCAAGGGTTACATGTAAGCTTGGGAAAGGTGGATCAAAAGGGCTTTACCTTGGAGTTTCCTCGGCTGAATTAAATTACTTAGATTATGCCCTAAGAGTATAGAGTCTAGACATTCTGATTTCAGTTAGTCTTCATAAAGTGTGTGACTTTGGTAGAAGAAATATAAATTCAGGAGATATACCAATTTCAGTAGAATAAGCTAGTTTGAGTTGGTTTTTGCTATCTGCAACCAAACTAAATGTAACTAAAAGCTCTTTCTTGCAGAATAAAGTGTACAAATTCATTGCTCAGATGACTTAATATGGAACAGAGAATACAGTAACAAAACCTATGGTGATTCCTTCTAAAACATCCTGATTCACCCTTTGAGTGAACATACCCGTATGTGTACACATAAGCTGTCACTACACAATCAACTGTGTCTGTGTGAATATTTTTAGAAAGGGAACTCTGGTGGTACAATGATTAAGCACTGGGCTGCTAACCAAAAGGTTGACTGTTCAAACCCAACAGCCAATCCATGGGAGAAAGATGTGGCAGTCTGCTACCATAAAGATTACTGCCCTAGAAATCAAACGGGGTAGTTCTACTCTGTCCTGTAGGGTTGCTATGAGTCAGAATCGATTCAACAGCAACAGGTTTCATTTTTTAAATATTTTTAGAATTTTTTTAAGCAAGACAAATTTATTTCCAATAAATGTAATTTTCTTGATTTTCATTCGATGTGTTCTTAAATTTAGTTCTTTGTAATCTCATAGGTAATTCATATATTTATAAACTGTAAATATAGTAGCATCTTTTTTATATACTAGATTTATTCCAAAAAGACTTGCTAAAAACCAAGAAACAAGGGTTAATTAATGGTGGATTTTTGAGAAAGGTAAACATTGAGCTGAAATAAAGTTGTTTAGAAAATGACAGGAGTTTATAAGTTTCAGGAAAAGTAAGTAAAATAATACAGTACTCACCAATCGGGGAGGGAAGAAGGCTGAGAAAAGCAACAAGAGTAGAGATCTGGAGAAAAGCTATTTTGGGGATTAAATAATTATGAGAGTCCTGGTTGATCTGACTATGCATAAGATGAATACATAGTGACAGAGTAGAACTGCCCCATAGAGTTTCCAAGGAGCAGCTAGTGGATTCATACTGCTGACCTTTTGGTTAGCAGCCATAACTCTTAACCAAGGCACCACCAGGGCTCCATATAGTAATGTGAGTATACAAAAGAATAAAACTATTAGATAAGTATGCACTTGTCATGGATGGAATTGTGTCCTCCAAAAATATGTGTATCAGTTTGGCTGGGCCATGATTCCCAGTATTGTGTGATTGTCCACCATTTTGTCAACTGACCTGATTCTCCTATGTGTCATAAATCCTATCACTATGATGTTAATGAGATGGATTAGTTATGTTGATGAGATCTACAAGATTAGATTGCATCTTAAGCCAGTCTCTTTTGACATATAAAAGAGAGAAGCAAGCAGAGAGACTTGGGGACCTCATACCACCAAGAAAGCAGCACTGGGAGCAGAGTGCATACTTCAGACTCGGGGTTCTTGCGTGGAGAAGCTCCTAGTCCAGGGGAGGATTGATGACAAGGACCTCCCTCTAGAGCCAACAGAGAAAGCCTTCCCCTGGAGCTAAGGCCTTGAATTTGGACTTCTAACCTACTAAACTGTGAGAGAATAAACTTCTGTTTGTTAAAGCCATCCACTTGTGGTATTTCTGTTATAGCAGCACTAGATGACTAAGACAGCACTGATTAATAAAATGAAGAGTAGACAAAGAAAAATAAATTGTATTGGAACAAGAAGGTAGGAATTTTGTCACAAACGTATGATCCCTCAGAGCTCCTCTCTACGGGTGCAATAGCATTTGTTAAGAGATATCTGCATAGAATATCACATTTTAATCCTATAAAAAAAAAGACTCATAGCTTAACCTGGGGCTGGCCAAGGAAAGTGTCAATTCCAGAGGAGCTGAAGAATCAGAGAAACCAAGAGAAAGGCCAAGGTCACACTATAACCAAGTGTCAGAATCAAGACTGGAGGCCAGGTCATAATTTCTTCAAATCTAATGCTAAAGGTAAGTAGGAAAGATAGGCAGGTAACCAGGGAACTGTGATTTCAGGAACATAGAAGAAAATAATGAGTGTTATGTGGGAGAAATGAACACATTACTATTAGCCAGATTTAAAATTTGAGTTGGGATCTATTTTAATTTTCTGGGACTTAAATAGCAATCTCTGTGATTTGAAACAACAAATTTTATTCTTTCACAGTTCTGGAGACTAGAAGTCCTTATTCAGGATGTCAGCAGGACTGTAGTGTCTCTGAAGGCTCTAGAGGAAGATCCTTCCTTATTTCTTCCAGCTTCTGGCACCCCCGGGCGTTCTCTGGCTTGTAGCAGCATAACTCCAATCTCTGGCTTTCTCTTCATGTGGTCATCTTCCCTGTGTCTCTCTGTGTCTCTTTTCTTTTTATAACTACACCAGTCACATTGCAGTAGCACCCACCTTACTCCAGTGTAAACCCAAAAAAACAAAACCCATTGCCGTTGAGTTGATTCCGACTCATAGTGACCTTACAGGACAGAGTAGAACTGCCCTATGGTGGGGCAGTGGTTAAGAGTTCGGCTGCTAACCAAAAGGTCAGCAGTTCGAATCCACTAGCCACTCCTTGGAAACCCTATGCGGCAATTCTACTCTGTCCTATAGGGTCGCCATGAGTCAGAATGACTCGATAGCAATGGCTTACGCTATGTTGCACACATATATTTTTTCTCCTAAAATTTAAAAGAATAAGAAAAATAAAAAAAACTGCTGTTACAAAATTTGGGGCAAAAATTTCTATAATATGATAAGGCTTTTTGGCGAAGTTCACTGTCGTTAAACCCGAGGACAACAACAAAGAATACGCAGGCATTGTGCAGTGCCTGGCCCTTGGGTAGTGCAAACAGTTTGCTCTTGGCTACTAACCAAAAGGTTGGCGGTTCATACTCACCCAGCAGCACCACAGCAGAAAGTCCTGGCAGTCTGCTTCCATAAAAATTACAGCCGGGAAAACCCTATGGAGCTCAGCTCTACTCTGTAACACATGGGGTCGCCTTGAACCAGAATCAACTTAACGGCAATGGGTTTGGTTTGGTATAGCCCCTGATTATAATACGATGGGAATATGACTTCTAGTGTATATTTCCATTTATTAATAGTTTCTTAAGCAACAGTCTCATTGACTACTGTTTGATGAATGACTATGTCATCTGCACTCTAATTCTGGCTCAAACCACTAATACTTAATATAATCACATTTATTTTTCTGATTCAGCTGCTCATGAGTGCCATATTACAAATAACATTCTACCCACATATCTCCGCACTGTATTATGTTTCCTTTGTATGGTACTCAGTTTAGAAAGCAAAGATATTTTAATTTTTATCTTGTTTTAAAACTGTAACATTGATATATACTACTTCATTTCAATTTTTCTCTTAAGCCTTTGACCTGAGCTCTTGTTATCTGACTTGTCTATGCTCTCAAGCCGAGTTAATAGCATAACAGGGACTTTTTCTCTAAATATCATGATCTATGCAGTGTGATGCTACTTCAAGCCAAGGTTGTCCAAAGTAAAATTTCCTAACATATCTCCACTAAGAAAATTGTACTGCATAAGCATTTTAGAATGGTTCAAAGATGTTTTTTTCCTTGACCTTTGGTTTGTGTGTGTGCATATGTACGCGCAATTCAAATTTTTCATTCTAACAAAAAAACAACAAAATGTATGCTCTTCATCACTGTCTTATTTTCTGTATTTCCTTTTTTTGTTTTTTTAGCTTCTGTGTTACTTTTCAGCTCCATTCATAGACTTTTTCCACCTGCTTATCTGGAACTAAACCCCCTTTCTATCGTTGAGGTAGCTTTTTCTCACCAGAAGATGAGCTCATGCTGCTTCCTGGATACTGAAAAGACCTCGTTGTGACAGCAGGACCATGTGTGCTCTGAATGCTTTACCAGTTCCCCCACTGGCCTATTTCTTCCTATGAGCCCTTGGGGAAGGAGGACACTTTCTTTGTAATCACAGAGTGATTGAGTCCCAGGATTAAACAGACCACAAAATGATTGCAAGTATGCTCCGATTCTTGTATGCTGAGTTAATTATCCTTCCTTTCGGTTCCCAGAGCACTTTCTCCTTACATCTAGTACAATGCATTCATCATATTGTGTCTGAAAGCATCTCTTCATCCATTTACCAAATATATTTACTGTGTGCCTGCTCTGAGCCAAGAATAAAACAGAGAAAAATCCCTATCTATCCTCAAAGGGCATCTAATCAAATAGGAAGAAAGGGAGTAAACAAGGAAAAGTATGGAAAAGGTCACACATGTCTCATGTCATGTGTTTCTGATAAGAAAACATTGAGAATCACGGTCCTTTCCAAAAGATTGGCTTTCAGGCCCATCTGGGGGTCAGGAGGAAATTCCCCAGGATGAACAATGAGAGTTCTAGTGAAGCTACAGAAGTGAGCTTCTATATAACAGCTGAATCCCTGGGTGGTGAGAACAGTTAAAGCACTCAGCCGCTGACTGAAAGGTTGGAGATTTGAGTCCACCAAGAGGCTCCTTGGAAGAAAGTCCTGGTGATCTACTTTTAAAGAATCAGCCACTGAAAGCCCTATGGAGCACAGCTCTGCTCTGACATATGTGGCGTTGCCAGGAGTTGGAAATGACCAGACAGCCACTGATTTGTTGCGTGTGTGTGTTTTAATATAGCAGCTAGCACAGATTCTTTCACGTTTCCTAAAAACAATTCTGTCATGTAGGTGTTTATAATAGGGTAGAAGAGAAATAAGAGGTTCGCTTGTTAAAATCTCTGTCCATTTGATAAGCAAAGATAGCATCTAATTATTATAATGCATATATTTTAAAAGTAAAACAAAATGAAGATGGATTTGAGGGGAAGAGAATTAAAATAGGAATCAAGTAGTAAATGCAATACATGTTATGTGAGTAATTCAAGTAGAAGCACACTTTTTAAGATGTATGGTTTTTTTAATTGAGAGTCCAGAGCTTACTTCTTTCTTAAGCACCTTGTTTTCCTCAAGACTTAGTCTATAAAAATATACTGTTGTGGTGGTGGTTTTAGAAATTCTGGTCGGCAGAAATACACTTTACATTTGTATACTTTTAGTAAATTACAAAATATGTTTCCAGCTGGAACCCCACTTGTTTGATGGGTGATGTTGCTCTTATTTAAAAATGAGGAGGAGGACACAGGGCCCCCAGAGCATTCAGTGACTTCACCACAGTCACATACCCAGCAAGTGCCAGATCTAAGGCTATATAGGAGAAGAACAGGATCAGTGCTTCTTTTTGCTCTACCTCCTGGGAAATTTCCACATTAGCACTGACTCAGTGGGTAATGAATAGATTCTTTCAGAAATAGAGTTGTCACAGTCTAATCTAAGCTAGCAAGCTTTCATTTTGCTTAGACAAAGAAAGCAAAATGTTAGGCTGGCTTCTCAGCCCGAGGGCCTCAGAGTAAAGGAAGCTCTCTATATCGCTGCAGATCCTTTTAGCTACACTGAACATGAATTAGCAGATAGAAAGCACGCGTTCTGCACGAATATGGGCACATCCGGATTGCTGTTTACCTTCTCTGGAGGGCAGGTAACCTGATGCGACCACAGGCCCTCCAGACTTTAACAGGCAGAGGAGGAGGATGTGGCTCGGACCTTCTGTTTGTATAGCATTGCTTAAGTGAGACGTCCCAGAAGACTGGGAGCCAATAGTCAAAACCGCTGTGAAGATGTGACACACTGGTTACCCATCAGTAAATATGCAGGAGACCCTGACAACAAAGGGCCTCTCTATCCTTCGCAGCTGAAGAGGAAATATCATGAAACAAGGCTCATAAATAATTAGCCATATTTGATTTGGGGTTAAAAGCTCCTGGAAATGATGTCTAAGACCTGAGGGCTGTAAATTAAAACCCCCTGAATTCTGTATCAAGGGAAAATCTTCAAGGTGAGTCTGTCACAGTAGATCCCTTTAGTATTTCGGAGTCACATCCCCCATCACGTCCCCCAGTGTTTTACACAAACATGATCTCGTCTGATTTATGCCAGAATGTAAGCAGAGGAGTACTATTGTCCACATTTTTTAGTGAGTGTTGTTGCGTATTAAGTCAATTCTGACTCATAGCGACCCTATAGGACAGAATAGCTCTGCCCCATAGGGGTTCCTAGGCTATAATCTTCATGGAAGCAGATCACCAGGTTTTTCTCCTACAGAGCCACCAGTGGGTTTGAACTGCCAACCTTTTGGTTAGCAGCAGAACACTTTAACCGCTGCACCACTGGGGCTCCTAGCCGCTCCCTGGAAACCCTGTGGTGCAGTTCTACTCTGTGCTATAGGGTCGCCGTGAGTCAAAATCTAGGAGCTTAGGTCTTGAGTAGTGCAAACAATCAGCACACTCCACTGTGAACCAAAAGGTTGGAGGTTTGAGTCTACCCAGAAGGGCTTGAAAAGAAAGACCCTGGCAATCTACTTCCGAAAATCTGCCATGGAAAACCCTATGGAGCACAGGGTTTTTGTTGTTGTTGTTTTAAATCTGGTCCTTTACAGAAAAGGTTTCTGACCTCCGGTCTACAGGAGTCTTTCTGAGCCTGATTCCCACCTGCCTCATCCCCCATCTCTCTAGCCTGCAGGCAGCTTCCAACTGTGATTCCAAAATGTGCCAGCATCATCCCATTCCCAACCAGCAACACCTCCCCACTGCCCCTGGTCCCATCAACCCCCAACTCTGTCTTAAAGCCCAAACCGGGCCAGACTCCACCCCTCCCCATTGCCTTATAAACATGTTTGGGCTTTGGCCTCTCCCAGCCTGGGGCCAGACTTGGGTCAAGGTGGTCTGAGCGAATCTCTGAGACACCCACACAAGACACAAGACACAACACACTGGGAAAGGGGCTCTGCATCCTTTATCTCACGCGGGGTCAGCGGCCCTCCAGCGCCTGGTCACGGGCAATAACCGCCTTCTCGAACTTGATCATGAGTGTGGTGCCCTTGTTCCAGTGCCCTGTGACCTTGGTGGGGAAGCCACTGTGCATGAGCGCCGCCTCCACGAAGCCCACCATGAAGCTGGAGTAGATGAGTGTGCTGTTCTCCTTGGACGCGAAGATGTAGGTGTTGATGAGCACCTCTTGCTCAGTGATGTAGAAGGTGTGTGTGTCGTTGTTGGCCTGATCCAGCTTGTCCACCTCCTTGTGGAAGAGTGCCTTCACTGTGTGTTCTGCTCTTATACCCAGCGATCATCATGAGTTGGAATTAACTCAGCAGTAACCAGTAATAGGAGTTTAATACAACTGACAAAATATCATATTAACAAATACCACTACTTCCTAAAGGAGGTGGACCCTAGACAAAGGAAATCCATTCTGTTTTACCTGGAAGGATTTGAATATAAGAATTTGAGTCAGGAGTGGAGTGTCAGTCAGTCCTAGAGAGAGCTGGATGGTTTTAAGTAACAGTGAGAACTGGGGAGTTTCTGAGGTCAACATGGAGGAAGGAAGGAGGAGAAAAGCAAAGCATTAAGAAGAGAGAGAATTCCGGAAACCACCTGTGGGGAAGTACCTTGAAAATCTCTGATGGGCTCGCTGAAGGTAGTTTTAAGCTTCATATGCAAGTGAAATTTATTTCTGTTTTTGTGTTGCTGTGATGTAAAACCCTCTTAAACTTTAGAAAACTCAGGAGCTTTTTTTGGGGAGTTTGCTTTAGCGCCTCTAAAACAGAAACCAGGGGAAAACCAAGCAGCTAATAACTTGAAAACTAAGCAACTCCATTCCGCCACAAATTGCATTTATATATTTGGGTAACTTGTGGGATTTGTAGTATTTTGAACTGGTGGTTCACAACAATACAATCTAGATGGCCAGGGACAGGAAGACCCCAGAAAACAACTGGTCTGTACTCAGAGAAACAGTATGCATGCATATGTAGGCTGCCTGAAGAAAGTGAAAAAGTGGGCAGTTTTTCATCCTTTCCCATTCATCTGTGTCTAGGTCTGCCCACATGGACAGAAGATAAAGAATGGAATAAATAATTTATCTTAAAGGATGTTAATTAGCACAATGGGGATGGATCTAATATTCATACTATAAACCCTACCCCCTTCCTCACATGTCACCTAGTCACTTCTGCAGTCTGAAATTGATCAAACATTCAATTCCGAGATGATCTCTAGGGTAGCCCCAACATCTTTTTGTATTAGAGGATCATGGTCTATTCTCATCTTCCCAAATTCCAAATGTTAACGGCTTAAGAAGACATATCTGTTGCAAGAATAACAGATATCTCTATAACCAAGAAGAGGCCGCAGACCCCAAAGCAGCCACAGACCAAGTCCTTTGGAAAATGACATTGCGTGGTGAATAACAATCCACTTCAGTGTGCTGGGGAGTGTTTATCTCATATTGGTTTTAAGCCAATTTTGATAAGTTTAGAACTCATCTACTTTCATTATAGCTAGGTATGTACATGTTTCTTCTCCCTTATTAGCTGTTCATTTTGCTTCCGTTGTCAGTGCTTTTCATAGTACTTGATATATGGTAGATATCCCATAAACAACAACAATAATAATAGCCAATATTTTAGGTACATTCTTTTGACAAAAAAAATTATTTTAATTGTACTTTAGATGAAGGTTTACAGAAAAAATAGTTTCTCATTAAACAGTCAGTACACATATTGTTTTATGACATTGGTTAACAACCCCACGACATGTCAACACTTTCCCTTCTCGACCTTGGGGGACTTTTTTTTTTTTTTTGGTGAAAATATACATAGTCAAAGATACACCATTTCAAAAATTTCTATATGTACAATTCAGTGACATCAATTACATTCTTCCAGTTGTGCTGCTATTCTCACTATCCTTTTCCAAATTATTCCATCACCATTACCTTCATCTCACTGTCCCCTAGGCTCCCCATCAAAACCCCTGAGCTGTTGTTGTCAATTTGATCTCACATAGATAATTCTCTTTTTTTGGACTTTAGATGAAGATTTACAGAACTAAATAGTTTCTCATTAAACAGTTAGTATACATATTGCCCTATGACAATGGTTAACAACCCCATGACATGTCAACACTATCCTTACTCAACCTTGGGTTCCCTTTCACCAGCTTTCCTGTCCCCTCTTGCCTTCTAGTCCTTGTCCCTGGACTGCTGTACCTCATAAGTCCTGTTTTGTTTTATGAGGCTGTCCAATCCCAGGCTGAACGGTGAACTTTGGGAGTGACTTCACCACTGAGATAAACGGGTGTCCGGGGGCCATACTCTCGGTGTTTCTCCAGTCTCTGTCAGGCCAGTAAATCTGGTCTTTTTCTGTGTGTTAGAATTTTGTTCTACATCCTTCTCCAGCTCTGTCCCTACCCTCTGTTGTGATCCTGGTCAGAGGAGTCAGTGGTGGTAGCTGGGCACCATCTAGCGGTACTGGACTCAGTCTGGTGGAAGCCTTGGTAGCTGTGGTCCATTAGTCCTTTGGACTAATCTTTTCCTTGTATCCTGTTCTCGTCATTCTCCCTTGCTATAGGGACATTCTTAACTGGTCTTGAAGAGTTTATATACTTACTATAATATTTTACCACCACTTGTCTGTCATTTTGTTGTACTGTGGTGGCTTGCATGTTGCTGTGAAGCTGGAAGCTATACCACTGGTATTTCAAATACCTGCAGGGTCATCCATGGTGGACAGGTCTCAGTGGAGCTTCCAGACTAAGACCCACTAGGAAGAAGGACCTAGCAAACTGCTTCTAAAAACCATTGACCAGTGACACCTCATAACAGTGGAATATTGTCTGAATAGTGTCGGAAGATGAACTGCTCAGGCTGGAAGGTGCTCCATATGTGACTGAGGAAGAGGTGCCTTCTCAAAGTAGAGTCGACCTTAATGACGTGGATGGAGTCAAGCTTCCGGGACCTTCATTTGCTGTTGTGACATGACTAAAAATGAGAAGAAACAGCTGCAAACATCCATTAGTAATTGGAACATAGAATGTACAAAGTGTGAATCTAGGAAAATTGAAAGTTGTCAAAAATGAAATAAAATGCTTGAAGATAGATATTCTAGGGATTAGTAAGATGAAATGGATTGATATTGGCCGTTTTGAATAAGACAATCATACTGTCTACTATGCCGGGAATGACAAATTGAAGAGGAATGGTGTCACAGTCATTGCCAAAAAGAATATTTCAAGATCTATCCTGAAATACAACACTGTCAGGGATAGGATAATATCCATACACATACAAGAAAGATTGGTTAATGTCATGATTTGAATTATGTCCCCCAAAAAATGTGTGTGTCAATTTGGCCGGGCCATGATTCCTGGTATTGTGTGGTTTTCCTGTATGTTGTAAATCCTGCCTCTATGACGTTAATGAGGGAGGATGGGTGGCAGTTGTGTTAGTAAGGCAGGACTCAGTCTACAAGATTGGATTGTATCCTGAGGCAATGTCTTGAGATGTAAAAGACAGAAGTGAGCAGAGAGACAGGGGGACCTCATACCATCCAGAAAGCAGTGCCGGGAGCAGAGCACGTCCTCTGGACCAGGGTCCCTGCACAGACAACCTCCTAGTCTGAGGGAACACCAAAGAGAAGAAGACTGACAGAGAGAAAAAGCCTTCCCCTGGAGCTGATGCCCTGAATTTGGACTTTTAGCCTACTTTGACTGTGAGGAAATAAACTTCTCTTCCTTAAAACCATCCACTTGTGGTATTTATGTTATAGCAGCACTAGATGACTAAAACAGTTATTATAACTATTATTCAAATTTACCCACCAACCACTAATGCCAATGTTGGGGAAGTTGAAGATTTTTACCAACTTCTGCAGTCTGAAACTGATCAAACATTCAGTCAAGATGCATTGATAATTACTGGCAATTGGAAAGTGAAAGTTGGAAACAAAGAAGAAGGATCAGTAGTTGGAAAATATGGCCTTGGTAATGGAAACGACTCCAGAGATCACATGCTAGAATTTTACAAGATTAATGAACTATTCTTTGCAAATATTTTTTTCAACAACAAACAGTGACTATACGCATGGACCTCGCCAGATGGAATACACAAGAATCAAATCAACTACACTGTGGAAAGAGATGACTGAGAAGCTCCATATCATCAGTCAGAACAAGGCCAGGGGCTGACTGTGGAACAGACCATCAATTTCTCATATGAAAGCTCAAGTTGAAGCTGAAAAAAATTAAAACAAGTCCATGAGAGCCAAAGTATGACCTTGAGTATATCCCATCTGAATTTAGAGATAATCTGAAGATTAGATTTGACACATTTAACACTAATGACCGAAGATCAGACAAGTTGTGGAAGGACATCATACATAAAGAAAGCAAAGCAAAGAGTCATTAACAAGACAGAAAAGAAAAAGAAAAAAAAAAAAAGGCCAAAATGGATATCAGAAGACACTCTGAAACTTGCTCCTGAATGTAGACTAGCTAAAGCAAATGGAAGAAATGATGAAGTAAAAGAGCTGAACAGAAGGTTTTTAAAGGTGACTTGAGAAAACAAAGTAAAGTGTTGTAATTAAATGTGCAAAGACCTAGAGTTAGAAAACCAAAAGGGAAGAACACAGTCAGCATTATCAAGCTGAACTGAAGAGAAAAATGATGCAGGAATCATTAAAAGAAGATGGATGGAATACACAGAGCCACTATACCAAAAAGAATTTGCTGAAGTTCAACCATTTCAGGATGTAGCATATTATCAAGAACCAATTGTACTGAAGGAAGAAGTCCAAGCTGCACTGAAGGCACTGGCAGAAAACAAGGTTCCAAACTGACAGAATACCAACTGAGATGTTTCATCAAATGGATGGCACACTGGAAGCTCTCCCTTGTCTATTCCAAGAAATTTGGAAGAAAGCTACATGGCCAACTGGCTGAAGAGCTCCATATTTGTGCCGATTCCAAAGAAAGGTGATCCAAGAGAATGTGGAAATTATCTAACAATATCATTAATATCACACATAAGTAAAATTTTACTGAAGATAATTCAAGAACAGTTGTAGCAGAACATTGACAGGGAACTACCAGAAATTCAAGCCAGATTCAGAAGAGGATGTGGAATGAGAGGTATCATTGCTGATATCAGATGGCTGAAAGAAGAGAATTCCAGAAAGATATTTACCTGTATTTTATTGGCTATGCAAAGACACTCGGCTGTGTGGATCATAACAAATTATGGATAACATTGCAAATAATTGGAATTCCAGAACACTTAACTGTGCCCATGAGGAACCTGTACATAGACCAAGAGGCAGTTGTTCGAACAGAATAAGGGGATACTGTGTGGTTTAAAATCAGGAAAGGTGTTCATCTGGGTTGTATCCTTTCACCATACTTATTCAATCTGTATGCTGATCAAATAATCTGAGAAGCTGGACTATATAAAGAAGAATGGGGCATCAGGATTGGAGGAAGACTCATTAACAACCTGCAATGTACAGATGACACAACCTTGCTTGCTGAAAGCAAAGAGGACTTGAAGCACTTACTGATGAAGATCAAAGCCTACAGCTTTCAATATGGATTACACCTGAACATAAAACAAATCCTCACAACCGGATTAATAAGCAAAGTCATGATAAATGGAGAAAATACTGAAGTTGTCAAGGATTTTACTTTACTTGGATCCACAATCAATGCCCATGGAAGCAGCAGTCAAGAAATCAAATGACATATTGCACTGGGCAAATCTACTGCAAACAACTTCAATGAAGTGTTAAAAAGCAAAGATGTCACTTTGAAGATTAAGGTGCACCTGACCCAAACCATGGTATTTTCAGTTGTCTCATATGCATGCAAAAACTGGACAGTGAAAAAGGAAGACCAAAGAAGAATCGATGCATTTGAACTATAGTGTTGGTGAAGAATATTGAATATATCAGGGATTGCCAGAAGAACGAACAAATCTGTCTTGGAAAAAGTACAACCACAGTGGTTCTTAGAAGCAAGGATGGCGAGACTTTGTCTTGCTTACTTTGGACATGTTATCAGGGGAACTAGTCCCTAGAGAAGGACATTATGTTTGGTAAAATAGAGTCTCTTAGTTCTCTAGTGCTGCTATAACAGAAATACCACAAGTGAATGGCTGTAACAAACAAATTTATTTTTTCACAGTTTAGGAGGCTAGAAGTCTAAATTCAGGGTGTCGACTCTAGGGAAAGGGTTTCTCTCTCTGTCAGTTCTGGAGGAAAGTCCTTGTCTCTTCTGAGCTTCTGCTCCTGGGCAATCTTCATGTGGTTTGGCATCTCTCTTCCTCCATTTCTGCTTCTCTAACTTGCTTGTTTAATCTTTTTTTATCTCAAAAGAGATGGACTCAAGACCAAAGAAGAATTGATGCATTTGAACTATGGTGTTGGTGAAGAATATTGAATATATCATGGGGTCTTAAAAGCATTCTAGTAACCACCCAAGATACAACAATTTTTCTCTATTCGCCTGTAGCAGCAGAGGAAGAAGAAGACCCAGTAACTGGAGAAGGAAAGGGACTAGAGGTCTAATTGCCTCCATGAGCTACTCCCTCCTTTGCCATGAGACCAGAAGAAACGAATGGTGCTTGGCTACCATTCTGAACATTTTGATCAAGGACCCAATAGATGGATCCTGATCAAAAGGAGGAAAAATGTGGAACAGAACTTAAAATTCTTATGGAAACCAGATTTACGGATTTATTGAAATGAGGGAACCCCAAAATCTGTTGCCTGAAAATAAACTTTAAATCTCAAACGGAACTATCCCATGAAGTCATTAAACTAAACAACAGTGTAGCTCAATTAATAAAGAATGCTTGCCTTGATCATCATGCTCTTTTAAACAATTATCTATATGACATCAAAATGACAACAGTAACTGTAACACACAGATGAGATCTTTATGGGACAGAGATGTTGGTGAAGGTTGGTGAAACAATAAGAGTAGAGATAGTGAGAATGGTAACACATTGTGAAGTATGTAACATTATTGAACTGTACATGCAGAAATTGTTGAATGGGTGTATGTTTTGTTCTGTGTATTTTCACCAGAAAAAAAAAGAGATATATACATAATTTTTTCAAGTGGGGAATCTAAAGGAGCTTCTAACAAGGGTTGTATTGGGGGAATGATAAAAGGCTTTTGGTGGGAAGTTACATCCGAGATGAGTTGTGATTAGCAAATAAAATGGAATTCATGGAAACCATTTCTTGGTAAATCAGTCATGCAGTTAATGAGTTTCAGTAAAGACAGACCTAGACATGCCTACAAACACAGTGAAGTATGTCCTGTATTGGTTTTAAATTACAGATTTTCAGAGAACATGGATTACACATAGAATTTTGTCCACACGATGAAACATTTATGATTAGAACTTTGTAACTGGTAATGATGACAATTAAAAAAAAGAGGAGGAAGAAGAAGAAAAATAAGGAGGAGTAGAAGGACCAGGACGAGAAGAAGAAGGAGGGAGAAGGAGAAAGAAGAGAGGGAATAAGAGGAGAAGAAGAAATCATGTCCTTTATGTCCTTTTCTCATGGAGAATTGTGGCTTTAGCAAACATGACTTAAGATTACTATCTTTGTTCTAACTCCCCCAATAATTATAGCATATCATCAGAAAGAATTGACTGTCAAATTAATTCACAAATTAAACTGCAGCATAACAGATCTCTCTGGGAGCTAAAGAACTGAGACACCTAATTTTTTTTATGACATTAGAGATCATTTCATCCAACTTTCTCATTTTACATATAATGAAACTAGGGCTCTGAGAGTTTAAATGTCAGCTGCCAAATTATACAGTGGGTTTGCAGCAAAGTCTTATTAAAAAATAATAATGGTATTCTATGGAGATATGGCATTAAAATACAACAAGAAATGAACTCTGGGAAACAGAAAGTGTGTATTTCTCTTTCCATTCTCTAATATTATTCCTACAGACAACAAAGTCTTTGAATATTTTTTAATGGTCATATATTGGCTTTTTTTTTTTCTTTTTCCCCCTTTGTTCTATTTGTTGCCGCAAATAATTTAGAACACAGCTTTCATTCTACAACCTTTTGTTATCTTTCCCATCTTTGATACCAACAAGGTTGTAAATCTTCTTTATGGAAGCAGACTGCCACATCTTTCTCTTGCGGAGTCGCTGGTGGTTTCCAACTGCCGACCTTTCGGTTAACAGTCAATCACTTTAACCACTGAGCTACGAGTGCTCCTTATAGATATATATAGATATATATATACACACTTTTCTTTCTTAAGTTATCAGTAGCCTGAGATATTACCTGGTTTCAAACTTGATGCTATGTAGAGGGTAGCACCTACCCTCTTAAAAAAAATGCCCTAATGTTTTTCCAAACCAACTAGGTCAGCTTTGTCTTTGAAGTTTCTCTATAATTATAAAAGGTCACATTTACTGAGAAAAACAATGGAATCCATAAAGATGCTTTTTTTTTTAATGCCCCAGGATTATGCAAAAATTTTTACATGCTTTGTTTTATTTGAGTCTATTTATTACAGGGGAGGTAATTTCATTTTAAAGATGTGGAAATTGAGGCTCAGAGACAGGATCACCTTACATTAAGTCACACAGGTTCCTTTTGCATTTAAAAGTAAATCTCTTTAACTTGGCTTATGTGGTCTAAACCAGTTGCCATAGAGTTGCGATGACCCCATGTGTATCAGAGTAAAACTGTACTTCGTAGAGTTTTCAATTCCTGATCTTTCAGAAGCAGATCAGCAGGCCTTTCTTCTGGGGAACCTCTGGGTGGACTCCAACCACCTACCTATAGGTTAGCCGAATGTGTTAACAGTTTGTTACCCAGGAACTACTTGAATTATTGACTGATTTACAGTTATTTGTTATTTTCTGTATCTTCATCAATAAGGAAAAAATCAGGAAATAGAAGAAGCAACTTATAAGGTCATGTGTCAGTGAGGATGTACTAGCTTATGCTGCTGAAACAGCATAACTTTGGCTGAGAATCACAAAGCAACATGTCCATTGAAGATCTTGCTCACGGTGGTCACTTAGCATCCAGGCAACAGAGCAGTCCAACATCTTAACCACTGCCGTCTGTCCTGCTAGAAAGAAAAAAAGAAAAGCAGTGCTGAGTGATCTTTTACCAGTGACACCCTTCCT
The DNA here is from genome assembly GCF_000243295.1 of Trichechus manatus latirostris. Taxonomy (NCBI): domain Eukaryota; kingdom Metazoa; phylum Chordata; class Mammalia; order Sirenia; family Trichechidae; genus Trichechus; species Trichechus manatus. Next base: position 10,315,059 of record NW_004443958.1, read on the forward strand.
TCCCACTCACAACTCAAGGGCCAGAACTGGACACAGGATCGCACACAACCATCAGAGGGCCAGGAAGTGAACACCAACATTGTCCAGAAAGAAGGAGAACCTGAAATATTTGTGGAGAGAAGTGAGGACTCCCATTGGGAGAATGAAGGCTGAGAGAAAAGAAGAGAGGAAGGGAAGGAAAACAAAACCAAGAGAAGAGGTAGACGAAGAGAGTGAAAATAGCAATTGAGGATTCAGACTGTGACAGCAGTTTTGATGTCGTGTATCAACTTGCGTGGGCTAAAGTCCCAGTTATTCAATCACACACAAATTGAAGTGTTGCTGCGAAGGGGTTTTGCGGATGTAATTAAAGAATTTCATCAGTCGACTTTAAGTAAGGGAGATTATCTTGGATAGTCTGGGTGCGTCTGACATAATCAATTCGTAGGCTTGAATGCAGGGCTGAGTCTTCCATAAGAGAGAGAAGAAATTCCACCTTATCTACTCTTTGGGGTTATAAAGTATAGAGATTAAGAGCATGGCATTTGATGTCAAGTAGCCTGAGGTTGTAATTCCATGTGCTCTATTTGAGGGTTGCATGACTTTGGGCAAGTTATTTTAACTCAACTGTAATGACATCACATCACTGGAGTTTGGTGAGAATTAAGGAAAATGGAACTTGCCCAAATGTCCTGTAACAGAGCATTGTCATACACTGATTAGAATAGAGTTAGCCCTTCTCTACCCTCAGGCCTATAGTGAATACAGAAACATATGACTATTCCATCTTTTTTATCTAAAATATATTTCTTTAGTATAACCAGATAATTAATAAACTTCATTACCACTAACTTTAAGAGTGATTTTAGAGGAATTTTTGAATAAATCAATGCCAAATACATAGGTGTTTTCTTTTATCCAGATCTTTAACATTTGTGTAGCAACAAATCCTGAATCATATGCATACACACACGTATATACACTTATATATACATGTACTTCACACATGCTATTCATGTTATTCAAAATACATGCACATATATTATGTATGAACATACACACATATATATACTCATAGGTATATACATATACATACTCATAGGTATATGTGTATATGCATATTGTGTGTGTGTATGGACAAGTTCCAGGTACTGAAGAAACTGTATGAAAAAAATTATTTAATTAATGCAGGGTAAATGTAGTATAATATATTGTCAAGTGATGATAAGCATTTCAAAGAAAATAAAATTAGATGATAGTGAATGGAGAAAAGGTGAGAAGGAAAGATTCCTTTGAATTGATAGTATTTGAACAGAGATCTGTGCGAGGTTTCTCTGCAAATATCTAGAAGTTTATTCTGGGCAAAAGGAAGAGCATGTGCAAATGCCCTGAGGTAGGGATTAGCTCGACAATTTCAAGTAACAGTAAAAAGCAAAGTAGATCCAGAAAAGAATGAGCTAGGCAGGGGATGACTTTCCCTAGTGATGTCTGAAAGCCCAGGTGTCCTGACAGTCTAACAAGTTCAACTAATTTTACCCTGGTTCAACTTCTGTGTTCTCCACATTTTGCCTAGGCTGCAGGCTAAATGATGTGATGTGTCATTTTGGAGTGGAATCCCTAGATGGCATAAATGGCCTTCACTTAACGTTTTGCACTCTTTTCAACACCTCTGTTTCGCCTCTTCGTGTATTACTGTAATGGGCCACATGAAACTAACAGATGTAACATGTATTTGTTTATGTACTATGGCCCTTTTGAGGTCCACAAACCATTGTAACATCTAAGCTTTTTTCACCCACCCAAGAACCAATTTTTATCCCAGGAGAGCAAAACCACCCCCATCGAGAATGTATGATATAAATAAATGGATGTGACAGTGTTCCAGCAAAACCTTCTTTATGAAACAAGTTTATCTAGTTTACTGACCTCTTATGGAGAATACCAACACCGTATCAAGTAGAATAGCTCCATAACCATGTTTTCCTTCAATCAGAACAAAACAGTTTTCCGTACCACTTAAATATCTCATCGAGGCTTGTATTAATTCACTTAATACTAAGTTAATACAATAGTAAAGTTATACAATTGATATATTTTCTTTGTAGTAACCTCCCAAAACTTACAAGAACAATGATAGCTTCCATTTTTTAAATTCTATCATGTGACTAAGGTGCACCTGACCCAAGCCATGGTGTTTTCAATCGCCTCATATGTATGCAAAAGCTGGAAGATGAATAAGGAATACCGAAGAAGAATTGACGCCTTTGAATTGTGGTGTTGGCAAGGAATATTGAATATACCATGGAATGCCAAAAGAATGAACAAATCTGTCTTGGAAGTACAACCAACCTTAGAAGCAAAGATGGCGAGACTGCATCTCACGTACTTTGGACATGTTATCAGGAAGGATCAGTCCCTGGAGAAGGACATAATGCTTGGTGAAATAGAGGGTCATCAGAAAAGAGGAAGACCCTCAATAAGATGGATTGACACAATGGCTGCAATAATGGGCTCAAGTATAACAATGATTGCAAGGATGACACAGGACTAGGTAAGTGTTTCGTTTTGCTGTTCATAGGGTCGCTATGAGTCGGAACTGACTTGACGGCACCTAACAACAACATCACGTGCTAGTTATTCTATTAAATACTTAAGGAAGTAGCTCATTTAAAATTTAAAGCTTACAAGTTTTATATATATATATATATATATAATTCATTACTGTTGAGTCATTTCCTGCTCATAGTGACCCTATAGGACAAAGTAAAACTGCCCCATAGGGTTTCCAAGGCTGTAATCTTTACAGGAGTAGCCCGCCACATCTTTCTCCCTTGGAGTGGCTGGTGGGTTTGAACCGCCAACCTTCCAGTTAGCAGCCAAGCATTTAACCTTTACACCACCAACACTCCTTAGTTATGTAAAGTAGGTACTATTAATGCATCTTGGGGCCCTGGTGGCACAGTGGTTAAGAGCTCAGCTGCTAACCAAAAGGTCAGCAGTTTGAATCCACCAGCCATTCTTTGGAAACCCTATGGGGCAGTTCAACTCTGTTCTATAGTGTTGCTATAAGTCTGAATCAACTGGACAGCAATGAGTTTGGTATTTTTTGGTTTTATTACTTCATCTTAAGGCAAGGAAACTAAGTCAACACATAAGTTGACTAACTTGCAAAAGGTTGCACATGTAGAATTGAAACTTGTGTCTAAAGCTAAAACTTATGAATTTCCATAACTCCCAATAAAGACTTGAGAAAATCACTTCAGTTCTAATCTGTTGAATAAATAAACTGCCTATCTTCCATGAGGGAGGCATTTTGAACAAATTTTAAAATTTGGAGAGATTCACATATTCAATTCAAATCACCCAATGATTCTGCAAAAAGTCAATATCAATTGAACACTCGGTCACAGTATTTTATGAAATTGATCAAATGCAGTACAAGTAGAATAAGCAAAAAACACAAAACAGGAAGTTGTGAGAAGCAATCAGGGAAGCTGAGAAAATATTTCTCTTCTCCTCATTCTTCTAAAAACAAAAACCAACTTTTTCTCAGGGTTGTTCAGGAGAAAACCCTTGGGATAAATTACCCCAGCGCCCATTTCTCACTGTCTGCCTTATAGAGATTTGGCTTTGGGAGACTTTAAATCTAGAAGCTGCCAAATTTTGACTCATTTGTCTTGGCAAGTGGTGTAGAGACAGACTTCTGGGGATGACAAACCCTGGTGTTTCAATTCAGGAGAAGATTGTTTGGTGAAAAGGGGCCTGTTGGGGCCCCTTTCCCAGGGATGTATCAAAATGGGGTCTCAAATGTCCTGAGCCTTCTGAAATGCTGCTGCCCTCATAAGAAGGTCAAAACAAGGAGAGAACAAGGAGGAAGGGCCAAGCCAGGCAGAACTGGAAATGAAAGGACGTCAGAATGTGAGACAGCCTCCTTTTTGTGAGCATCACATTTGGGAAACAGGCCAAATTAGTCTTAAGTCTCTCCTGAGTAGAAAGCCCATGGTGTGCTTTGCTCAGGGACAGCAACTGAATGCACATTCTGGCACCCACACTTATTTAGCACTGGTCCAAAAATTGCATACTCCCTGGGCCCTGAGTTGTATGGCAAAGAAAGCTGGATGTATATGGGCCAAGTAAGTGCAGAGGAGGAAAAAGGAAAGAGGCTTGGCTTCTAGAGAAAGCCAGCTTCTCACGGGCCATGTCAACCTTGCTTTGTCACTGTCCCCAGTAGTCCTCAAGGCATTGACTATCCCTACTAGAGGCAGTGTTTGGGAACAATAACTCTCCCTTGAGTTAGCATTAAAGCCTAGATGGCTCATGGTGATGGGGAGAAAACTTGCAGGAGCAACCTGAAAGCAGACAATTTCTTCAAGGACTAAGGCGACTTTGTATCTGCTTTGTATAAAAGGAGAGAGGTATAAGAGCAGAGGGTTAGGTGTTAGATGCCCAATTCACCAACTAACTTTTGTTAAATATTTGCCTAGATCAGGGATTGGAAAATTATGTCTCCTGGTCCAAATCTGGTCCACCACCTGTTTTTGTAAATAAAGTTTTATTGGAGCAGAGCCACATTCATTTATTTATATACTGTGGAGAAAAGTTGCCAAGGATTTCATTTTACTTGGATCCACAGTGAACACGCATGGAAGCAGCAGTCAGAAAATCAAAAGACATTGTATTGGGCAAATCTACTGCAAAAGACCTCTTTAAAGTGTAGAAAAGCAAAGATGTCACCTTGAAGGCTAAGGTGTGCCTGACCCAAGCCGTGGTATTTTCAATCGCATCATACGTATGCAAAAGCTGGACGATGATTAAGGAAGACCGAAGAAGAAACAATGCCTTTGAATTGTGGTGTTGGTGAAGAATATTGAATATACCATGGAATGCCCAAAGAACGAACAAATCTTTCTTGGAAGAAGTACAACCAGAATGCTCCTTAGAAGGAAGGATGGTGAGACTACGTCTTACATAAGTTGGACATGTTGTCAGGAGATATCAGTCCCTGGAGAAGAACATCATGCTTGGTAAAGTAGAGGGTCAGTGAAAAAGAGGCAGACCCTCACCGAGATAGATTGACCCAGTGGCTGCACCAATGAGCTCAAGCATAACAACGATTGTGAGCATGGCGCAAGACTGGGTAGTGTTTCGTTCTGTGGTGCATAGGGTCAGTAGGAGTTGGAACCAACTTGACAGCACCTAACAACAACAACAACGTGCACGGCTGCTTTCACACTACAACTGCAAAGCTGAAAATACTACCATTGGGCCATTATAGTATATGTTTGCTGATCCCAGGGCTAGATGTTAGGGCCGTGTGGAAAAATAAAATACAGCTCTTTTCTTGCCCACAAAGACACAATGAATTTGAAATGGATTATTTTAAAGTAACCTAATGCATGCTACGAAAAAAGAAGATGAATTCTTAGATCAGCCAGAGTAAACAAGAAGCCTTTTTTAGAGGAGCTGGTCCCTGTGTGAGTTTGAAGGACAAATAAAAATTGTTCAGGCAATGAGAGTGGTATGTTTAAAGTCATACTGTCTGTTAAGTAAAAAGAAAAGTAGATAGTATTATTGGAGTGTAATAATATTATTGTAATGCTGATAATATTAATACCTGAAAAATATTATTATAGTGTAAATATGAAATGGGTAAATGCAGACGGAAAGAAGGTATGAGACTGATCAGGGAGAGCCTAGACTAAGAAGTTTGGATTGTATTCTGTAAGATGGGGAGCCATTTAAAAAATCAGAATGTGTGGTTGTGGAGTTAACCCAATTGGATTTTTGCTTTTCTCTAGATAAAATTGGTTAAAGAGAAAAATAGCAAAATTGAGACTGGCAAGGTACTACAATTAAAAAAAAGAAAAAATTGCTGTTGAGTCTATTTTGACTTGTGGAGACCCCATGTATGACATAGTAGAACTGCTTCCATGATGTTTCCTTGGCTGTAATCTTTACAGAACCATATTGCCAGGCCTTTCTTCAGTGGTACCATTGGGTGGGTTCTAACCACCAATCTTAAGTTAGTAGTTGAGGGCAAACCATTTGAGCCACCAGGCCAGTGGAAGAGGATCTGAACTGGAAGCAGAAGTAGTTAGGAAAGAGAGAACAGTTTACAAAAATACTGAGATTAAAATCAGCAGGTCTTGGTGATTACTGGTATAGGAGGATTCAGAGGTAGGTGGAGGAATACGGAATAATCAAGGATAAACCCTAGATTTTTGGCTTGGGCGACCCAATGAGTGGTCACATTGAAAATACTAGCCTAAACATTTTCGATTCTAAATATTTAATTTTTTTCTTCCATTATTTCCTTATTAAATATTTCAGAATTACATACACACACAAAAAAAAAAAAAGACTATAGAGAACTAAATAGTAATCTTTCTCACATTTTCCATCTTTCTAGTTACTCTGTGGATACTCGCTGATCTCTTCTCTGCCTTAATCATCAATATAATAAATATCCTGAATTTAAAAAGTATTTTTCCCAAGTATGTCTTTCTACATTCAATGTAAATGTATATGTTCCTAAACAATTTCAGCTATGATTTTACATGCTTTTAAACTTTACCTATTGTATGCATCCTTCTGCAACTTCCTTCATTCATTTAAATTTATGTGTTTGATATTTAGCAGTGCTTAAATACATGGATCTATTTCATCCCTTTTTTAAATTAAGTTCCATATGGTATTCCGTTGAATGCGTATTCTACATTTTTTATATATGCTCCCTTTATTGGAGAGGTTGTTTCCATTTTTTCCTACTGCAAATAAGATTGCTATGAATTGTCTTGTGCATGTTCCCTGGTGTACTTTTAAAAACATATTTTAAACCTACTTCTGGGTCAAAGTGCATATGAATCATGACGTTTACTACATACTGCAAAATTGCTCTCCAATGCAATTGTGTAATTCACAACCAAACTAGCAAGATACAAGAATCATAATGTACCACATCTTGCCAACAATTTATATGGTCAGATTTATTTAAGTTTTTCTCAACGTGATCATCACGAAAGAGCATTTTACTGTGATTTTAACTTGCAGTTCCCTAATTGTAACTGAGATTAAGTTGTTTTTCATATGCCTATTAAACGACCTAGATTTCCTCTTCTGGACTTGCCTGTTAATATTTTGTGTATATATATTTGTTTTTAATTATTGATTTGCAGAAGTTTTCTGTGTGTATAATGAAGACTATTACTTTGTTAGCTGAGAGAGAGAGAAAACAGAGGTGATTTAAGCTCCACAAAAATGGGCTTTTTTTTTCCTCTGTTTGTTCACTGATGCATGTTGAGTATTTAAAAAATAATTATTTTTATGTAGAATATTTGACCTTTGTAAGTAGAAAATGGTATGTTCATGAGTAATACAAGTTTTCTTTCTTCATTTCTAGTCTCTGTTTTATTTTGCTTTATTTTATTTTGTTCATCTCTTGTCTGTCTGAGATACTTAGAACTTTAAAACAATGGAAAATTGATGTAGTTAACGGTATGCATTTTGATCTTCTTAATAAGAAATGCCTCTAATTTCTCAAGTCTCTTTATTTTAAAATTCATAACCTTCAACAATCTTACATGTGAGAAATGAAATATGTTTCTCACGTATGACTTTCATTTGTTCAATATTAACGGTTTTAAGTAAATTTTCCAGTGTTTAATTGTTCTTGATATTTCCTCTTTTATGAATTCCCTCTTTGTTTTCTTGTCCATTCTTTTTCTTTGACATTATCTGATTTATTTTAAACATACTTGCTTTTTTTGCTACAAATGTTGAAAGCCGCCCAAGTGAATGGCAAGTTAGATGATACTCACTGATGATATGATGATATATAATACAAATACAACTCCTAATTTTATGGAGCTAGCAAATCTACTGGTAGAAATCGCTATATCTGGGGTATTGCCAATACTGTGTAGCTGTTGTAAACAATTTCCTCAGTTTGTCTTTTTATATTGTTTATGTCTTTCCTTCCCTTCCTCCCTCTCTCCCTTCTACTTAACTTTTTCTCCTTCCCTTCCTTCCTTTATTTCTGTCATTATTTCTTTTTTCCCTCTCATCATCCATTCCCTCACTCTAATTATTCATTTCTCTTATTCTGTTTCTAACCTTCTCTAATTCTTTCTAGCTTCTCTCATTTTGTCCAACTCTAATTTTTTTTTTTCCCCTTTTGGTGTTTCAAACACTTGTTACATATATATATATATAAATGAAATTTATCCTTAGTTTCATATGTGAATTGTATGTTTTAAGGTATGCTTAGAAAAACATACTACTCTATGATAAAATACTAATTATTAAATATAAGATTTTCTGTTAATAATTCTGTGTACACGGAATGTTTTGGTAGATATAGATTCAGCAGTATTTTTTTCGTATGTTTAGCCAATCCTTTATAGCATCATTTATTCTGTGACTCACTTTTCCTGCATCATATTGGAATTCTGTTTTTGATTTCTGTACTTATTTGGGTCTAATGCTTAACACCACTAAGTTTTATTGATCTACATGTCTATTCTTATGCCAGTTCCTTACATTTAACAATTACTGAAGTTCTAAAATATGTTTTAATATCTGGCAGGTTTTTTTCACTTTCATTACTCATATTTCTTTAATTTCCATTTTTTCTTTCATGTTTATTTTTACAAGTGCACTTTAGAATAATAAGGTTATCAAATATCTCTCAAAATGCCTTGATTCAGTAATTTTACTTTTAACTTATGGACAAATACAGAGAAAACTTGACATCTTTACAAATTTACATTCTCCTAATCAAAATCACACACACCAGCAGTTTTATTTTCTAACAATATAAAATACTAGGTGTTCAGAGAAATCCCCTAGGTATAGAATACTAAAAATGTTCAATGAAATGTTAGAGAAAACATTTAAAATCATATTGTTGAGATAGCATAAAAAAATAAACTTTTCAGAGAAGAGAAATGTGAGAACGTACCAATTTGGATACGTGAACAGTCATTAAAGTTTGCATTTGTCTTGGTGCTGTTAGATTATCCTTATTGGATTAACCTTGGTTTATATGATCTACACCTCTAGAGAAGAGTCCTGGTGGTGGAGTGGTTAAGCACTCAGCTACTAACCGAAAGGTCAGCAGTTCGAACCCACCAGCCACTCTGTGAGAGAAAGTTGTAGCAGTCTGCTCCCGTAAAGATTACAGCCTTAGTTAGAAATGCTATGGGGCAGTTCTACTCTGTTCTATAGGGTTTCTGTGAGTTGGAATCAACTTGATGGCAACGGATTTGATTTTTTGGTTTTTCAAGGAGTTTAAATACCACTAGTACCTGTGTTATGCAGATGACACAACCTTGCTTGCTGAAAGTGAAGAGAACTTGAAGCACTTACTGATGAAGATCAAAGACTATCACCTTCAGTATGGTTACAACTCAACATAAAGAAAACAAAAATCCTCACAACTGGACCAATAAGCAACATCATGATAAACAGAGAAAAGACTAAAATTTTCAAAGATTTCACTTTACTTGCATCCACGATCAACCCCCAGGAAGGCAGTGTCAAGCAATCAAAAGACGCATTTGTGCTGGGCAAATCCTCTGCAAAAGCCCTCTTTAAAATGTTAAAAAGCAAAGATGTCACCTTGAAGACTAAGATGCACCTGACCCAAGCCATAGTGTTTTCAATCGCCTCATATGCATGCGAATGCTAGACAATAAGTAAGGAAGACTGAAGAAGAATTGTTGCCTTTGAACTGTGGTGTTGGCAAAGAATATTGAATACACCACGGACTGCCAAAAGAACGCGCAAATCTGTCTTGGAAGAAGTACAGCCAGAATGCTCCTTAGAAGAAGGATAGTGAGACTACTTCTCACATATTTTGGACATATTATCAGGAGGGATCCATCCCTGGAGAAGGACATCATGCTTGGTAAAGTAGAGGGTCAGCAAAAAAATGGAAGAACCTTAATGGTATCGATAGATTGACACAGTGGCTGCAACAGGGGGTTCAGGCATAACAATTGTGAGAATGGCGCAGGACTGGGCAGTGTTTCATTCTGTTGTACATAGGGTCACTATGAGTCAGAACAGACTCGATGGCACCTAACAACAACAACAAGTACTTGGAAACCCTATGGGGCGGTTCTGCTCTGTCCTATATGATTGCTATGAGTTGGAATCAACTAGATGGCAACAGGCTTGGGTTTTTGGTTTTTTTTAGTACTAGTATGGCAAGTGTGTATAAACTTTCAAACTAGTAAAGAGAAAAAATAATATAATGAAAAAAAGGACTACATCTTTAAAAAATGCCCATTAATTAAAGACAATGAGGCATCTTTTTCTCAAGGGTTCAAGTTCAACTCCCTCTCTGGCTGACAGACTACCTCTTCTCTCTTTGCTCTAATTTCTTACTTTCTTTTCAGCCTAAATTAGGGTCTTTGGGTGTAGTCAGATCCCACTCACTGAGCTGGTTTACCCATGAGTTTGAGTTTCCTTCCAACACTCTGTCCAACTCTTGCATGAAGCTTTCTAGAAGTAGAATCAAGTGGCTTGGATGTCATCAAATATAAGATACAGACAGCCTGGGAATGTGAAACACTTTTATGTCTCTCTTTACAAACAGACAGATTCCACTATGCAATGTGAGTTCTTCTGTAAAACCTTTGAAAAAAACTACCCATGGGGAAATGAAGTCTGAATTTACTAAGGGAGTAACATACTAAAATAGTAGCAAGAGAAGCATCATGAGAAGAACAAATCTCCAAGCAGGACCATTTGGCAGGGATAGATTCTGCCTGTGATGATGAATCATGTCTTTATAACAGACTATAAAGTGCCTTGCTGGGTTGCCTGCAGTTTTTCATCTTCCGTATGCAAGAAGGAAAACAAACTCCATGGTAACTCACTGAAACTCAAGCGTAGATTCCCACGTTTTTCTCTTGTTGTAATCTAACACTGTCACCCTAGAATTTTTTCACCAGTCAGACTTCGGTTTCTCCATTTCCTTTCAAGATTTCTGACTACATGGCTTCATCTAGAACAAGTTGTGAAATCCAATCTATGTTCTCCACACTGTCTAATATGTTGTCTGATCTGTACCTTTCAGTGTTGTCCTTCCCGGCCTAGCAGTATCGGTGGTATCTCAGTAGAGTGATTAGGAGTTCAGAAGATGGAACCAAATTGCTTAGGTTTAGATCTGACCTCTGCAATGTACCAACAGTATGTATAATCTTGAGTCAAGCACTTAATCTCTCAAATATCAGTTTTCTCAACAATGGAGAAAATTATATTTTAAATGATTCTATTAAGTTTAAATGGGATAATTTGATAATAAATAGTAACTATTATTGTTATTGTTTAACAGAGCCTGGGTGGCATAGTAGTTAAGAGCTCATCTGTTAACCAAAAGATGGCCAGTTTGAATCCAGCAGCTGCTCCTTAGAAACCCTAGGGGACAGTTCTACTCTGTCCTATAGGGTCACTATGAGTCAGAGTCGATAACAATAATAACTACTATTGTTACTGTTCAGTACTTACCATAGTCCCAGTCCAACCTTAGACCCAGATAGAAATGGGAGTTTAAAACTATGAACAATAAGAAGAAGTGTGTAAGTTTCCTTAGTCATTAAACAGAGTGGGGCCCTTGGATCAGCAAGTTCCAGCACCTGTAAACAAACATAATGGCACCTGTCTATCTTTTGTTCTGGAATTTTTCCTTCTCTCATGTTCCTCATAAAACCAAAAAAATAAAAAAACCAAACTCATTGCCGTCGAGTCAATTCCAACTCATAGCGACCCTCTGTAAAACCTGCTGCACTTCTGTGGGCAATGCTTTCTCCAAAGTTTATGTTTTAGTCTCACTGAAGGTTATGGATTGTGTGTGTTTGTGTGTTGTGTCCCAGTATCCTCCATACCTCTCGGTGGTTCAACCACAAAAGGGTTAATGCCTCTTGTGGCAGGAGGCCTCCAGGACCCTGCTCCAGTTCTTTGGCCAATGTCCATTGGAAAGATGAGAGTCAATGACGGCAAGCCCTTCAAAAGCCCTGCCTCCAGGACACCACCATAGACTCCTCTTAGAGCTGAGTAAAGGTCTGGGAGGGGTGAAAGATCCCTAGCCCACTTTACACTGCTCAGTTCTGGCATGTGCCAGCCACAGTCCATCAGTAATTCATGGTTTATGCTGGCTAGCTCAGTCCCCATGTGTCCCTCTGGCTAAAATTCCTTGAATGCTTGAACTGGGAGGGTGTAGTCACATCATCCTTGGTGCTCTCAGAGGTGGCATTGGCACCACTGTAGGCAAATACCCATCTCTACAGGTTTTGAAAGGTTTTTCTCACCCTTCAGCATAAGATATATTTTTTCACGTGCATTATATATTATATATCATTCAGTGTATGTGCCACACACTATTCTAGGTGGTTAACATGAATTATCGCATTGGATCTTTAAAACTAGCCCGTGATCTAAATACTACTATGGTCCCCATGTTTGCAAATGATCACAGTGAAACTAAGGGAGTCCCACAACTAATTAGTGACAGATATACCTGACTCCAAAGGCTATGCTCTTACTATCTCGCTAATTAACATTTGTTCCTAAAATCTAAATTATAAAAAAAAAAAAAAAGATGACTAACCAATGGACGGACACAAACTAGCTTGGATACCACTGCAGCCTTCTGGGATCCTAGGAATCAGTTTAGTATAAATCAAGGACTTCAAGTTTGGCTCAGCCATGCTCAAGAGAACAAAATATCATGATTGTGAGTCTTCATTGTTGAGATCTACACAGTCTCCTGTTGTTGTTAGGTGCAGTCAAGTCGATTCCTACTCACGGTGACCCTATGTACAACAGAATGAAATACAGCCCTATCCTGCACCATCCTCACAATGATTGCTATGTTTGAGCCCATTGTTGCAGCCGCTGTATCAATCCATCTCATAGAGGGTCTTCCTATTTTTCACTGACCCTCTATCTTACCAAGCATGATGTCCTTTTCCAGGGACTGGTCCCTTCTGATAGCATGCCAAAGTATGTGAGATGAAGTCTCACTATCCTTGCTTCTGAAGGAGCACTCTGGCTGTACTTCTTCTAAGACAGACTTGTTGGTTCTTCTGGCAGTCCATGGTATATTCAATATTCTTCGCCAACACCATTCAAAGGCCTCAATTCTTCTTCAGTCTTCCTTATTCATTGTCCAGCTACACATTCTCCTAGATTTACCTATTACCTGATTTTTCCAAGAATTTCATCCATGAAAAAAATCCCATGATTGAGGTGGAGTCAGGTCGAGGAAGGGCTAGGGTACTGACTCAGTTATTTAAGTCAAGGCTTCCCAAATTTTGGATTTCACTCATCAGAAAATTTCACAAGCAAAATAGAGATCTACTTAGAGTTGCCAAAATTTATTTGTTCAGTCAAGTCACTAAAACATCAATCATCTACTTTCACCATCAGTTCTTAAAGAAAAAGATGTTTAACCCCAATATAGCAATAATAATAATTCAGAATAAAGAAAAAAAAATTTTAACTGAAAAAAAAATTGACTTTCAGGAAAATTGACTGTCTCTTTTAGTTTCTTCCATTCTCATAGCAGGCTTATGGAAATGTTGCCATAGGTCTGCAATTTATCATATGTGAAATACTGATTTGGGTATTTCTCTCCTATTTGTATCTATTTCTAGCAAATGGAAAGAGAGAGAAAAAGCATTTATGCAACTGAAGAAAACGTAACCCTAAAAAGAAACATCAGCTGGGATAGAAATGTAAGCAAAATTTAATGGAGACAGTGAGTTTTAAGCATTCTGGCATCTTAGAACTAAAAGGTGCCTGACCAATCTTCTAGGTCAGTAATTCTTACCTTAGGGTGCCCATTGCAATTACCTGGAGAGTTTTAAAAGAAGTACGATATACTAATCCCATACCTAAGGATTCTGATTCAACTGGTCTTGTGTAGTGCCCAAACATAGATATTTCTTTAAGAGTGCCCCTCAACTACAGTTGAGTCACTGACTAGTCAAATTTTTGTTGCTATTGTTAATAACAGTTAATAAAAAAAGTATATTGTATTTACCTTTAGAAATACATTTTTAAAAAAGTAAACAGAAAATATTAAAGATTAGGGTTTTCAGAAATAATATCCAAATATCTCATTTTTTTCTCTAAGAAACTGAGGGTTAGGGAATTTAAATAGCTTATCTAGAGTCACAGAGCTAAAGTAATACAGTCATATCAGTGTAAAATATATAGACTTTTACTTTGCCTGTGCCAATGGTGAGTATTTCTCCTAAATATTACAATTATAAAGGTATCACTTGAAATGAATGAGCTGGTCTCTCAGGAAAGACCATCACTAGAAAAGGACATCATGTTTGGTAGAGAGCCAATGAAAATGAGGGAAACCCTCAATGAGAGGGATTGACACCATAGCTGCAACAATGAACTCAAACACGCCAACAATCATGAAGATGGCACAGGGCCCACAAGGTTTTGTCTGTTGTACATATGGTCACCTTGAGTCAGAGCCACTCAATGACAAAGAACAACAACAGAATTTCTCAAAGTGTGATACTATAAATCACACCTATGTTAAACTCACATGATAGTCAAAAATGCAGAATCATTGTCTGGGAATGGGGCCCAGAAAAGTGTCTATGTTACAACTCTCTTTGTGTTCTTATTTAAACCAAAATTTAAGAACCATTGCTCTAGGTCTGAATCAGATGGTCCAAGTACCATACTTTGAAAAACTGGGCTCTAAGTTTATGGTACATTTTTAAAATTATTTTGTTTGTTTATTTGTAAACAGCCAGCTGTGCTTACATAGGATTTGGATGAAACATTCTGCACGTGGCACCTTTTCTGAGCAGTTTTAGCTGCAATGTGATTCATATACAGAAGTGGTGCCTTAGAAATCTCAGTTCCATTACTTAAGGTAGCTGGTGCTTACTGATTTGGGAAATTTATAGAAGAAAACACCAGCTTTTAATCTTTTCTAGATTTTGGGGCCCCAGATCTGCCAACAGAACTCTTCCTCTCCCATCAAAATAGAAATAAGGAAGCTTAATTGATGTACAATTCTATTTCTGATTTTCCTATGGCTTTTTAAATTCATATTAGGACTTGGCCCTCAAGTAGCTGTTCTCCAGTCTTTGAAGGGGCTGTATTTCTACGCTGACAGTAAGAACATTCCAAAGCTGAAAAACTATTGCAGAAACAGTTATATAAAAAATGTGGAAATGATATTTTAGGAAACCATCATAACAACTGAAAGAACAAGCCCAACCTGACTATAATCTCTGCTGAAATGTTGTGGAATACCTTTATATCTTTTTTTTTTTTTTCAGGTAGAAACTTAATCACATGCAAGTATTTAGAAGAAATGTATTTAATTAATTTTTCCACAGTCAAGACAATTGTGTTTCATATCTCTTCCCATAAGAAATTTTCTGCTCTAACCAAGTGAATATATATTAGACTCCTGGATGTGTAAATTTTATCCATATTTTGCAGTTTCTTCTCTGCCTTCTTAAGTTTGACTTCTTCAGAGTCCAGTTTAACCTACAACCCGCACACAGTCTCATCAAACTTTCCACTAAATCTGACACAGTTTGTGTTTCCAGGAAGAATTCTGATAGCACAACATCTTACTTCTGTTCAGAGTCAGAAGTAGTGATATGGTGAGTGTAGGAGATTCTATCCTAAGCAGGCTGAACTGAATATAAACTAGTATAACTTTTTTCTAGATGTGAACTTAGTAATATATATTACAATCCTGAAAAATGTCTATAATATTTATATACACAATTCTACCTTTAAATCAGTATTAAAGAAATTGTCATAGAGGCTATCAACATTTTAATTGCAAGGATGTTCGTTCACGTTTAATAGAAAGCAATTGAAAACTTCTAAATATTCAATATTAAAGGACATTTATTTGAATTATGTTTTATTGATTTAAAAAATGTTTATATGACTTGTAAAATGAAACTCAATAATATTCAGCTACTTGATAATTTCTCACCATATAATATTAATAAATATGCAATAGAAAATTATAAATATATTTTATCCTAATCATATTAAAAGTACATACATGCCTGACACTATTCTGAACTCTGGAGATTCAGCAAAAATCAAAATAGACTCCACTGTTAGGGGTTTATATTCTCGTGAATCAATAAGGTAAGGAAATGGTGGGGAAACAGACAATCACCAAGTAAAACTATAAATAAGAAGATAATTTCAGATATGAACATTAAATAGGATAATAGAGAAAGGATTGCTGTATGCTTTAGAAATGCAGGTCAAGTAAATCCTATCTAATACAGTGGTCTTTAAATCAATTTTACTAAAGTGTGATTTGCATATAATAAACTACATCTATTTAAAGTGTATAATCTGATGAGTTTTGATAGATATCTACACCTGTGAAACTACCACAACAATCAAGCTATAGATTATATCCATCATCTTGAAAATTTTCCTTGTGGCTTTTTTGATGCGATCTCTCTGCCCCAAGATCCTTTCAATCACTTATCAACTTTCTCACTATAAATATCATAGTATTTCATTTTCTAGACCTTCATATAAATGGAATCATGCAGTATGGACATTCAGCATGCTATGGTTGGTGCCATACCTCATTACTTTTTATCACTGTGGTGTTCGATTGTATGGATATACCTCATTTGTTCATTCTTTCCCAGCTGATGCAGCTTTAGCTTGTTTCCAGTTTAAAGGCATTATGACTAAAGCTTCTATGAATATTTATGTACAAGTCTTCGTGTAGACAGATGTTCCTGTCTCTTTCCTTTCAAATATTCATAGGTATTTGGGGGACTATCACAAATAACTGGGTTGTGATGTAGTATTAGGTTAAATTGTTGTGTTTTTTAAAAAATAAATTTCCAAACAGTTTCCTAAAATGTTTAATTTTTTTATTTCCAACAGCAGTGTGTGACAGTTTCAGCTCCTCCGCATCCTCGTTAACACATGGAATTGCCAGTCTTTTTCATTTGGGCCCTTCTTGTCATTTGTCATTCATGAAATACTGACTTAGGTATTTCTCTCCCAGGTGTGTAGTGGTATGGCACTGTGGTTTTGATTTGCATTTTTTAGTGAATAATGATGGTGAGCATTATTTTATGTGCTAAGGTCATTTGTCAGCTTCTCCCATGAAACATCCTAAAGATCAATCAACTGGGAGTGAAGTCTTTGACTATTGTTTTTTTTAATTGGGTCAATTGTCTTTTTATAATTGAGTTGTAGGGTATATATATCCTACCACTATATAGATATATATATACACACACACATATATATGTGTATTTAAAAAGAACACACTGCAGTCACGTCGATTCTGACTCATACAGACCCTATAGGACAGAACAGAACTGCCCCGTAGGGTTTCCAAGGAGCGGCTGGTGGATTCAAACTGCTGATCTTTGGATTTGCAGCCTTAATGTTTAACCACTGTGCCATCAGGGCTCCATATATGTGTATATATGTATACTTACATATACATACATATATATATATATATATATATACACGCATACACTGGCTAGATCTTTGCAGATATACATATATTGTAAACATTTTCTCTGTGACTTGCGTTTAAGTTTTCTTAACATGCCTTTCAAAGAGCAACAGTTTCTAATGTTGAAAAAGGCAAATTTGATGCTTTTTTTCCTTTTATGACTTAGGCTTTTGTGTCTTACCTATGAAAACGTTGCAAAGCTTTTATTTTTATGATTTATTCTAGAAATCTTATAGTTAACTGCAGTTGATATTTAGGTCTATGTTCCATTTCAAGTTAATTTTTGTATATACTATGAGTAATAGTTGATATTCATTTATTCCTATACACTTATATAAATCCTGGAACTCAATTATAAAAAGACAATCCAATTAACAAAAAAACAACGGGCATCATTTGTTGAAAAGACTACCCTCTGCATTTTGATAGCCTTGATATCTTTTTGAAAATCAATTGATTATATATGTGTGGCTCTATTTTTTGGATGTTTTTCTCTTCCATTATTTGCTATGTCTATCATTTTACCATAATTGATTTTTATAGCTTTATAAGTCTAGAAATCTAACAGTATAAGTCCTTCAACTTTTTTTAGTTGGTTTGGCAATTCTAGATTATCTGAATTTCCATATAAATTTTTGAATAAATTTGCAATTTCTACCAAAAAAAAGTGCTATAAATTTTATGGAGATTGCTTCAGATATATAGATCAATTTAGGCAGAATTGGTGCCATAATAATACTGAGTCTTCCAATCTATATTTTTCCCATTATTTAGGTCTTCTTTAATTTCTTTCAAAAATGATACGTGATTTTCTGTGTAGAAATTGTGTATTTTTTGTTTCATTTATTCCTAAGTTCTTTTTTTTTAATTTTTGGTACTATTATAAATAGAAAATAGAGAAAGTATTTAATTTTATTTTTCAGTGTTTTTGCTGTTAATATATAAAAAATATAGTTGATTTTTTATCCTGACCTTGCATACTGCAATACTGCTAAATTCGTTTATTAAATCTAGTAGTTGCTTTGTAATTCCTGCTATTTTCTGCATACATGGTTACAGTTATGCCAAGGGCAAAAAGAGACTTTTATCTCTTTCCATATTTTATGTCCCTTTCTTACCTAGGAACTCTGGCATAGTGGTTATGAGCTTGGCTGCTAACCAAAAGGTCAGCAGTTCAACCCACCAGCCGCTCTCCAGGAGAAAGATGTGGCAGTCTGCTTCCATAAAGATTAAAAACCCATTGCCATTGAGTCTGTGCCATTGTCCATAGTGACCCTACAGGACAGAGTAGAACTGCCCCATAGGGTTTTCAAGGCTGTAATCTTTATGGTAGTAGACAACCAGGTATTTCTCCTGCAGAGCAGCTGGTGAGTTCAAACTGCCGAGCTTTGCTTTTATTAGCAGCTAGGCGGTTAACCATTGTGCCACCTTGGAAACCCTATGGGGGCAGTTCTACCCTGTTCTACAGGGTCGCTGTGAGATGAAATCCACTTGATGGCAATGGTTTTTTTTCTTTTTTTTTTTGGTTTCCTACCTTAATAACATGTTTACATTTTTCTTTCTTACCTTACTGCACTGATTCAGACATCCAGTAAATGTTGAATAAAAGTAGTGTGAGCAAACATTTTTGCCTTTTTTCAATTTTAGGGAGAAAGTAATTAATATTTTACCATTAAATGTGACATTAACTTTAGATTTTTAACAGATCAACTTTATCAGGCTAAAAAAATTTCCCTCTATGCTTATTTTTCAGTTTTTATCAAAAATTAATGTTAGATTTTGTTAAATGTTTTTCTGCATCTATTAAGCAAATTATATGATATTTTCTTTCTTTTGTTAAGATGCTGAATTACACTGTTTTATATTCAAATATGAAGCCAACATCATATGTCTTAGTCATGGTATATTAGAGTGTGTGTGTGTGTGTGTGTGTGTGTGTTGTTGAATTTGACTCACTGACATTTTGCTAAGCATTTTTATATCCGTTTTTATGAGGAATATTCGTTAGTACTTTTTTTTTTTAATGTTTTCATCTTGTTTTGATGGTAGTGTTGTGCTGGCTTCATAAAATGGGTTTGGATGCGTTTCCTCTTCCTCTATTTTTTTAAGAGAATTATGTAAGAGCCACATTGTTTATTCTTTCCATGTACCAGAGAAACTGCATGGATCGGTAGTTTTTTGGGGGGGAAAGTTTTTCCAATTAAATTCAATGTCTTCAATATTTATAAGGATTTTCACATTTTTATTAAGTATCAATTTTGGTAAGTTGAGCAACTTTGGTAAGTTGACAAATAACATAATCATTTCACCTAGATTATTAAGATGATCGACATAAAGTGCTTCATAATTATTATTATCTTACTAATGTCTCTAATATCTGTAGTGATAAATCCTCTTTCATTGTTGATATAGATGCTTTGTTTATTCTCTCTCTCTTTTTTTTTTTTTTCTTGGTAGTCTAGGTAAAGTTTTATAACTTTTGCCATTCTTTTCAAAGAGCAGCATTGGACCTTGTTAATTTTCTCTATTGTATGTCTTCTCTTTATTCTGGTTGATTTCTGCTCTTATCTTTATCATATTCTTGCTTCTACATACTTTGACCTTCTCTTCTAACTTTTTAAGGAGTAGCCTTAAGTCATGGATTTTAGAACTTTCTTAAATTCTAATATAAGCATTTATAGATACTCCCACTAGGCAATGTTTTAGCTACATTCCACGAATTTTGATATGTTGTGTTTGGATTATTCTATTTATAATATTATACTGTGGTTTGGTCTTGGACTCATGAATTATTTAAAAGTGTGTGCTTAATTTTCAAAAACAGATTTTCTTAAATATTTTATTAATTTCTAATTTATTTCTTTGGTGTTCAGAGAACATGCTCAGTATAATGGTATATCTTATACATTTATTAGGGTTTATTTTATGGCCAGCATATGATCCATTTTGGTGAACTTATCATGTGTATATAAAAGAATGTGTATTTTGAAATTGTTGGGTATAGTACTCCACGAATATCAATTAGGTTAATGTGGTTGAGAGTGTTGTTAGGCCATCTATGACTTTATTTTTTTTCTAGTTTTTCTATCAATCGCTGAGAGAGATGTGTTAAAATCTACCGTGATTGCTGGATTTAATTAATTATTTTTTTGATAATTCTGCAACATTGTTTGTTTTTTTTCAGGCTCTCTTATTAAATACATATAGACATTCCTAAGACTTGCTGATGAATTGACCCTTTTATCATTATGGAATTTCCCTCTTCATATAGGGTAATACTTTTTGCCTTGAAGTCTATTTTACCTCATATTAAGAAAGGCCACTCCAGTCTTTTTAGGTGAAGTACTTTTATGGAGTATTCTTTTCCATCCATTTATTTTTACTCTGCTGTGTCTTTAAATTTGAAACATGTCATTGGTTTACAGCATATGGTTGGGTCTTGCATTTTTATCTATCCTGAAAATCTCTCTGACTTTTAATCAGAATGTTTAGCACATTAGTATTTAATTATTGGTATGAGTCTACTTAGATATAATTATTAGTGTGAGTCTTTTTACCTCTACCAATTTATTATTAGTTCCCTGTTTGTCCTTCTGCTGCTTTGTTTTTCATGGTTTTGTTGGTGTTTTTGTCATTGTTGTTCCTCTGATCCCATTTCCTAACATCTTTTGGAAGTATTTGAACGATTTTTAGAAGTCTAGTTAAATTTTCCTTTTAGGTTATTGACTATACTTTGCATTATCTTTTTAGAGGTCATTAACTTTTCCTTGTGTATGTTTAATTAATATTGTAACACTTCACATAAAATATAGAAACCTTGCAAATATATAGGTCCATTTACCCACACTCACTTTTCTTTCTGCTTTAGTTGGCAGTTCTTTTGTCTTTAGTTGAAGTTCTTGGAATCTGCTCCCGGAAATCAGCCAAAGAGTGAGGCAGAGTTTACACACAAAGCCTTGGACTCCCTCTCTCTGTCTCTTTCCTTCATAGAATTTTCTCCTCATTTCCTAGTATGCTTGGCTGTGAGCAGCTGTGTCTGCTAGTCACTCAGAGATTCAGCCTTTCTGTGCCATATTGCAACTGTGGCCCACTGAGGTAATAATCTTGAATCCAAAATAATATGCATGGAGTTATGTGAAGGCCCAGGGGAAGAGCAA
This sequence comes from Trichechus manatus latirostris, assembly GCF_000243295.1. NCBI lineage: Eukaryota > Metazoa > Chordata > Mammalia > Sirenia > Trichechidae > Trichechus > Trichechus manatus. Next base: position 10,336,713 of record NW_004443958.1, read on the forward strand.
ACAACAAATGAAAGAACACATACAAAAACATAACGAGAACTGAGCCAGGCAATTCCAAAAAAAAAAGACAGAAACTACTAAGTCTGACTCATAGTTATGCAAAATCGACTGTAGAAGAAATTATACATAGACACGCATACAATTAAGAGATTATAAGGGAAAAACAACAAAATATCTCTTAGTCGTGGGCAATTAGAAGTAATTTTTATTTCCTTTTTTATATGTTTTCAATGTTTAAGCATTTCATTTTAGTTTAAAAATAATTTAAATTTTTTTAAAAAGGCAAGTTGACTAAATAAATGGATGACAGCTTTCTAGAAAAAGAAGAATGGATAATGAATTGTTATAATGGAATCAATCCAATGGAATATGCATCTCTATATTTGTGTTATTGATGCTGTGACATCAAACATTCCCCCAAATAGACTGTTAAGCTGCCATTCTATACTGGTGATTTTTTCTGGAGTCTATGAGATTTTGTTCAGGACTCCTTGAAGTTCGATGTTTTAGGATGGTATTCCTATATTAGTACTCTGAATAAGGTGGACCAAGCTCGGTTTAAGCTATTTATTAGCCTCAAATTTCCAAAGACATATGTTAGTTTTCTAGGCCTAAATTATAGAAGACATCTGTTGGAGGTAAACATCAGTATGTCCACCCAATTTGTGAGCTACCCTATTTACCTAGGCTTATTTTATTCTTTCCCTGAGGCTGATACTTCTCTTTTACTTGTTGCCCAAGGCTGAGTTTTTCCTCACTTTATTCCAGAAATACACTTAATAGTTAAGACTAATTCCATTTGTCAAATCTTTCCTGAGCAAAGGAGATGAGAAAGAAAAGAACACTTTAATTCTTTTAATATAGTGGATCTGGAGTCCTGAGAGAGCCAAGGACATTATAGAATGGTGTAGGAAAAATGTCCTAAGTAGACCTCTCCTTAGACCAAACATCTCAACAAACATTCAACTTTGTCAGCCCACAACTCAGTATCTAGACATAATCACATACTCCTTTATGAGAGAGTGCCCTGGGTGACAAGCGTGCTCAAGAGATGGGTTAGGATATAAGGAATTTTAGGCTGAAGAAGAGAAGATTCTATAGGAATGATTCTTCAAATCCTAAAGCCTCTCATTTGGAAGAGGGTGTGATGTGACCTTCTGTTATGTGCCTGATGGAGCCAACGAGTTCACATTAAAAACAGATTTGAAGATTTTTAGTTCCAATGCCTTTCTGAGATGCAGTGGTTCTAATTAACTGAAGAGACAAAAAGAATATAAACTACGTAGATGGAAAAAACAAAACTTTAGCCTGTACAAATATAAACCAATTTTGTATTCTCCAGCATACACATGTAAGTCACTATGTCACCAAATTATTCTCAGTCACCTCTATCCCTCTCTTGATGTCACTGCTATCACTGTGTTATATAAACTTAAGCACTATTTAAAGCTATCCATGACTTTTATCTTTTCCATATCTACCATAACTAATGGATAACCAAGTCTCCAAAACTTTCTTATTGCAGTCCTCTCATATCTAACTTTACTGTTAGTATCATAGTTCAAGCTCTCAAATTCTCTTGCTTATACTTAGCTGTTCTCCTTACCTTCCTTCCCTATAACTAAGCCCTCCACAAGCAATCTTTCTAAAGTGCACATCTCAACACTTAATCGTGATGCTTCATATAATTTGAAACCTTACCATTACCTAAAACAGTTGTTTGCAATTTTTTTTTTAATTTGATTAATGAATACCAGTGCTTAACAGAATGAGTCTCCATTGTCGTCAAGTCAATTCCAACCCATAACCACCCTATAGGACAGAGTAGAACTGCCCCCATAGAGTTTCCAAGGAGTGACTGGTAGATTCGAACTGTTGACCCTTTGGTTAGCAGTCAAGATCTTAACCTCTGCTCCACCAGGGCTCCAACACGATGAGTAGCATCTAATAATTACTTGACAGATGCCATCTCTTTTTACATAACATAATTTCCAGACCTCTCCCTCTAATATTATAGTGATTATTGTCATTGTATCCATTCACTGAGAAAATGGGTATTGAGAAAATGAAGACAAAAACAACAAAGGATTTTGTAACGAGTCTACATTAATCCTGGAAGCATCTATACGTATTTGAGAAATAGTAAATCCAATGTGTGTGTAAACCAGTACATGGGCAATGCTTGGTGCACCCATGCAATAAGTCTTTGCCCACAACCTCCCCCCCGCCCACCACACCACTCTACTGTAAAAAGAATCATTAGATTATAGAGGAGACCCACAATTTCTTAACACATTATCGTAATTTCTACCCAATTAAACCAGCACCTTTCAACCCATCTCTAACATTATTCACTTTCTATGATATAAGATCTCAAGCTGATCATGGATCACTTATTTGCCTTTTAATTTTTTTTATCTTTATGTAAGATCCCACAGAATTTGTGCTTTACGTAATTTATCACATTATAGAGTTAACACGTGTTTATTCATTTGTCTTTTTCCCTGTAATGTAGAATCCACTGGGGCAGAATTGCAGCTTTTAAAATTTCAAATATTTACCCACTATCATTTCTTGGCCTATTTAGTACTTTGTCCCCAGGACTGTATTGTACGCAGGGATCGTCATACTCAAACACACAGCCAGTGAAAATCATTTGAGCAAATAAATATTAGAAAGAGTAAATAAAATGTGTCCACTTTTTTTTTTTTTTCAATTTGGGCCATTTCTAATACTCATCTGGACCACTCTTATTTCTTTTAGGTGCTAGAGAAGGAACTAATGTTTAATTTTAAGACTATAGTACACACTATGAATATTGATAGTTCGGATCTGCTTACCAGTATTTGTGTCCAATATGACTTGTTATGGAACTGATGACAATTTTTCTTTCTGCCAGAAATGGACATTTGTCCTGATCCCACTCATGGTAGGAAGCCAAAGATGGTTGAAAAACCCCATGCCTATGATGAGACTCAGAAATAAAATGTATTGAATAATGTATGGGTTTTATTAAGTTCTTACCATCTATTCTTCATTACAAAATGACCACATACAATTTGACATGTTTGTGCAACGTAATTAATAGCACCTGCCCTAAAAATACTTGCTCAGCAAAGCCCTACATGGGTCCCAACACCAGCAATGAATGACATGAACTCCAAACACTGAACGTCCCTCCAGAAAATGCAGATGAAGACCGACTAGACAATTGAAGGATAATTTCCCTCTAAAGTTTACAGTGAGTCAATAGAAAAGTCATGTGAAGAATGACTATACTTTGAAATCTCTGATGCGCATAGACTTTCATTGTGAAGTAAACTATTTTTATAAAGGAAACAACATACAAATAATAATTTTTTTGAACATCCTCTTTGAACAAAGCACTGAGCGAGGTCTATAGAAAAGAGAAGAATACAAATATTCAAAAACAGTAAGAGAAGCAGCCTTTGGTCCCCTGGGACTTCCAGTCTATTAGTAGTCTTTATGCCCACTAACTTCGTCCTATCATCTCCCATTCACTCTTTACTAAGTGCAATCGAGTTCTGGCCCCTGCGTAATGGTAGACACTGCAAATTGCCTAATTCAATGTCTGTTTTTTCCCTTTCTGTACTATTATCAGAATCTCAATTTTTATCTGACTTCACACCTTATGTAAAAATATATATACATATATATATATATTTTCCCAGGAATGTTTGGAGACTGGGACATTAAAGATCCTTTACAAGTTTATACATTTTCCTGCAAAAGTGGCTAACCTACATGTGGGTAGGTAGGTGATGGATTTCGTGATTGGATATGAAGATCATCTCTGAAATGGCACCCTTGCCTAAAATTCCCATTGGGTCTTGTGGTTGTTCTGTTACAGTGTCTAAAATGTTACCACTCTTGACACATTCCTTTGGATTAAAAAAAAAAAAATGTACTCATTGTCCAAATTCAAATAAATATGAATGTGTTACTTTTAACTGTTATCAGTAATAATGTATAATCTCTTATTGATAAAATGAAGGCAACAAAGGAAAATTAGAGATATTCTGACCAATCCGAAATATTCTATTATTTTCTTCCTGAATTTGAAATATAAGATCTTGGCTTGGTCATGTACTACGGGAAAAAAAACAAAATCTAAAACTGAAAAAATAAGAAAATACTTCTCGTTTTGTGTGTATGTGTGTGTGTGTGTGAAATGCAAGTATTAGCAGCTATAATGGGGAAGAATCCATTGGGGTCTCAGATGAACTACATTTTAGTCTGAGAACCCTAAGTCCTTAGAAAGAATGGCTACTGAGGAATCTGTTTTCAGTGCAATCGGCTAGAACAGAAGGGTGAACCTTCTGTCATTGTGGTAGAGTAGAAGTGCTTCCTAAAGATAAATCATATTTTAGAGGTCGGATTTTTTATAATTTTTTTAAAATTTTTAGTTATGTTGTTGATGTTGTTGACTTATCCTTTTATTAGTATTATTATTATTAATCATAGTCGATTCTGACTCATGGTGACCCCATGTATGTCAGAGTAGAACTGTGCTCCTAGGGTTTTCAATGACTGTTTTTTTGTAAGGAGAGCATCAGGTATTTCTCCCAAGATAAGTCTGAGTAGACTTTTCAGTTAGCAGCTGAACATGTTAACATTTGTACCACCTGGGGACTGCTAAGAAGGGATTAGCAAATATGTATTACGCTGAAAATTTTAGAGACTAAAGAATATATTCATGAATTTCATAGGATTGTGTTTACTGAACCATTGCTGGGAGGACACGGCTTGTACTTCAAATAAGGAGAGATGGAAAAAAAAATGATACACAATTAAGAGCTAAGTGGGCTACTTTCAGGCAAATACAAGATTGAATCAGGCCAGCCTCCTGTTTTCAAGGATTTTAGATTTGTTTAGTTCGGATATATTTTTCCCCATTTAGTCCATCTCTTTCATACTTTTTAAAGAAATTTCTAGGAGGCATAGTCAATCTTTGATGGCAACTGCTGTGACAATTCCTTTTTTGGAATTTTTTTCTTTTTTTATTGTGGTAAATATATAGGTAACAAAACATTTGCCATTTCAACAATCTTCACATGTACACTTCAGTGACATTAATTATGTTCATCGTGTTGTTCAACTATCACCGTTAACCATCCTGAATTTTTCCATCACCCTTAACAGAAGCTCAGTGTCCCCTAAGCACTGTATTTTCTTTCACCCCTTCCTCCCACCTGCTCCTGTAAACCACTAATAAACTTTGATCTCTTTGCCTATTCTAGATATTTCATATAAGTGGGATCATACAATATTTTTACTTTTGTGACTAAATTATTTTACTCAGCATAGTGTGTTGAATACCCTTATTTTAGAGAAAAAGCCTTCAACCACATTAAACTAGAGAAGGAATACATTTTAAAATGAGAATTCATAACTTTTGGTATTTGGTAATTGAGAGAAGCAATATATTACAATGGAATGATCCCAGGACAGAGGACAAGGATATCTAATCCTTTAACTTAATTAAACTATAACATACTAGACATGTCTGTCTAGAAACCCTAAGAGTTTGAAATACTTTTTCCTTTCTTCTCTCTCTCTCCCTTCCTTCCTCTTTCTCTCTCTCTCATTCTCTCTCTCTTTCCCTTTCTTTCTTTCTTTTTTGTTAACCAGTGGTAAACAGTACCTTAAAATATGTAGTGAAAGTGGCCGTGTATTTATACAACTTTATTTTGCATGTACCGCATGAGTCATTGTCTTAGAACATTAACTTGATGAACAGAAATATTTAAAATAGAGGATTATGAAAGGTGTTGTAGTTGTGCTTACCTGAGAAGCAATGCCTTTGAATCAAATGTTAGCAGTTTCCCTGAATAACTCGGTGAACCTATAAAAGGGAATGTTCAATTTGCCAAATCTCTGGTATTATAGAAAGAAGAATGTCACTAAATGAAATAGATCTCAATTCCAGACCTGTCTCTGCCACTTGTAAGCCATGTGGGCTTGGGCAAGTTATTTAAATTTCCTCCTTCTTCTTTTCGTATCTTTAAAATGAAGATACTAATGTTACCTTTCTATGATGAGGTTAATGTTAAACATCTATTTGTGATCAGCTCAGTGTTTAACACATAAGAGGGAAACAAAAAGCTTCCTTTTCTGCAAGAAGCAGTCACTTACATTCTCTAGATTTAAATTTCACGGTATGTGATATGATGTGTTTTTCTAGACTAAGCTCAGAATTCTACAGCTAGTTGATGTAACAGCCAGTTTGGACTTTGTAACTGTTCTGCATTGCTCACGTATGTGCAATTTCCTTTAGCACACGAGTATCACTAAAGACAGAGAACAAATCAAGTTCCCATGCATTTTATCAGGGTCTGTAAGCGGCAGGAAGAACTGCAGAAACTGATTCTAAAAACCAGGCAAAGTTTAGGGTTCTTTAAATACCCATGGAAAGAAAGAAGTCATTGCAGAATCAGTGTACAGTACTTTCCATTAATTTCTATCTCTCTATCACGGTTTCAACAACACCCTAAGAAGTCTTCTTTTAAATCACACAGTTTGAAAACTGCCGTATAAAATTAAACTTATGCAGTAAGACTTGAACATTACCATGACTTACTACTGGAATTCATCTTGCTTTGGTTGGAATGTATTCCCTGGGCTAATTTTTATGTTCAGAATTAGCTGTGAGCCTCAACATTTCTCACCCGTGAGTTAGGTATCGGTATGACACTTAGAGACTTTCCAAAGAATATTTAGTTGCCCAACACTGGAAACTAGAGAAGAGGTCATTTGTTTCTGCCTAAGGTGTGTTAGGGATTCCCATGGTGAAACATTTATGATCTGAAAACTGAGATTTTCGTGTAGCCTTAGGGAACGCTTTGCCTTTGGATTCTTTGGGGGAATCCATATGATTCGTTACCTGAGAGGACATTTTAAAGTAGTTGATGCTTATAAATTTTTGTACGGGAAAAAATAAAAAAATAAAGTAGGTAATGCATAGTGATAAAATGAATTGAAATATTGTCCATTCTCGGTATTTATATTCTCCTATAAAGGAGTCTCTGGGTGGCATAATCGATTAGGTGCTGGACTACTAACCAAAAGGTTGGCAGTTCAAATCTACCCAGTGGTGCCTCAGAGAAAAGCCTGGTGATCTGCTTCTGAAAGGTTACAGCCACTGAAAATCCTATGGAGCAAAATTCTACCCTGAAACACATGGAGTCTCCATGAATCAGAATCAACTCAAAAGCAACTGCTTTGGTTTTGGTATGGTCTAAAAAGTTGTCGTAAACACTGAATTACTGAATTTCTCTTAGTAGAAATACAAGATTAGGTTCCTGCAAGCCTCTGATCACATTTTTGTAAACCAATAAATACATAATCTTGCTTTATGTGCATTTCTATTTAAAGACACATTACTTACTATTTATTGTTGATTCATTAATGTTGAACTCAAGGCCAACAGCACTATAACTCATGCCTGAACTAAGCTTATCTGACACACGTATTTTCTCTGTAAGACATATCACAGCCTTGTTGTGCTTAGGAACACTGGACAGCACTTTAAGGACATTCTAAACAGAGATATCAACAACAAAATGTGAAAACATGGCAATAAATAGACTGAAAGAAGAACGTTTCTAACAATCTGAGAGCTGAAACAAAAAGGCAGAGTGTAGTCTTTTTTGACCTCAATTGGGAAGATGCAAGATGGGTGACTCAAAGTTTTGGCTGCTCTGTGCATGTCCACAAATGAGCACAATAGTGCACAAATATTGATTTGGGCTTTACAAATACATTTTAGTGAATAGGCAAATTTTCAAATACGGAATCCACAAATAATGAGGACTGCCTGTATTGTTGTTGCTCATCTCTGCTTGGAATCAAAGAGGACCATTTCTGTATGGCAACATCCAATACTTTGTTGAAATACAATGCACTTGGAACCCAAAACCAGTGTGTCACTAGCAGAATTACTCTGGATTTTATGCTAAGAAAGGAAGATGATTAGATATTTACCATTCAAATAAGGTCCAAGAGAATCTCGACATGCTAGAGGAAATAGAGGTAGAGGGTGAGAGAGAGATGAAGAAAGGGAAAAATAACTGTAGAAACTTAATATCTGCATGGCCTTGGGAACGTCAGCCTCTTGAAATTCAGATTTATATTGTTTAATTTATTTCTAATTTATGTTGTTCTTTGTTGTTAGTTGCTGTGGAGTTGATTCCAACTCATGATGACCCCAATATGTGCAGAGTACAACCGCTCCATTGGGTTTTCAAGGCTGTGACATTTTGGAAGCAGATCACAGGCCTGTCTTCTGAGATGCCTTTGGGTGGGTTTAAACTGCCAACATTTTGGCTAGTAGTTGAGCGTATAACTATTTGTGCCTTCCAGGGACCATTCTAATCTATAAAGTAAGTAAATTTGAGAGCTGGCCATGAGTCAGTTCCTGTTTTTCAATTCTGCTCAACCTTACCTTATTTCAAAACCCTGGTGGCGTCGTGGTTAAGAGCTACAGCTGCTAACCAAAAAAGGCCAGCAGTTTGAATCTACTAGGCGCTCCTTGGAAACTCTATGGGGCAGTTCTACTCTGTCCTATAGGGTCCCTCTGAGTCGGCATTGACTCGACAGCAGTGGGTTTGGTTTTCTGGTTTTTACTGTGTTGATGATTTAGAAACTTCTTCTTTCATCTAAAAATTGTCTTCTTTTTTAAAAATGAAGTATTTTCTGGGTGTGGAGAGCAACGTGGACAGTACGTATTAGAGAGAGAGGTAAATTTATAATCAGGAGACATTATTGTCTTTTTCCCAGCTCATCTATCAGCATGCACATTATGTAGTCTGTAACTACTGGCTTTCTTATATGAGGAAACAAGCCAATCCTTCAAAAGCAAATTCATCAAAGCACCATCTTGTTGAAACACTAACTTGCTGAATGTATCAATCTACCAGAATCTGCTTCAACCAAAAACCCATTGCTGTCAAGTTGATTCCGAGTAACGACTATTTTTTGATAGTCATAGATGTACAAACTTATTATTAAAAGAAAGTTTTGAATATATTTGATCAATATAAACTTTAAAAAGCATTATTAAAGGAGTTCAGTTTGTCAAACCTGAAGATTACTGGGTGACTTGGTTTTTCTCTTAAAAATATTTTTCTTTTGACTAGCTAAAATTTCAGCATTTCATATGTGGAGATGTCATTTTATATAAATATCTCTCTTTTTAATCTTTTTAAAGCTGTTTCTTATTGTGTCGACATTTTAGTGTTTTTTAGGATACTTTCCAAATTTTGCTGATTGAAAAGTTTGCCAGATTTCCATATTTACCTTACAATAATAATAATAATAAAACTCATTCATTTCAGCTATTGAGACAATTTACAATAATTGAAATTCATCTGGGTGGTTTTAAACGTGTTTGAAGATTTCTGTAAAGGATTAGTTGGCCGGTTTTTATTTTGTCACCACAACAGCTAGCTAAGAAAACTTCACTAGTCTCTGCAGCTCCCTGGTGATGGAACGGAGAAACCTGTGCAGAGCAAGAGGCCCCTCTGCTGGTAGAAGGACAAGAGATTCAGCTCAGAGCACTGTCTGTCTGTCCTGCCTTCCCAGAGAAGCTTAGGTGCAGAGTGGAAATCGCAGGGGAAGAATGCAAGGTAGGGAGACTAGAAACAAGAAGAGAGTAGAACACTGAAAAAAACAAAAACCCATTGCCATCAAGTCAATTTCTACTCATAGAGACCCTATAGGACAGAGTAGAACTGCCCCATAGGGTTTCCAGGGAGTGGCTGGAGAATTCAAACTGCCAGCCTTTTGGTTAGCAGCCAGGGTCTTAACTACTGAGCCACTAGGGTGCCATTTTCAAATCATAGCTCCACACCCATTAGCTCCACTCACATTAGTCCTGCCAATGCATTCCACCTGCATTGCTGTAGACTTTATAAATAGATTAAAGCATACTTTTGGGTAAACCATACGTTTGGTGAATTAAGTGAATTGGTTGTTTGGCTAAATTATTCTTTAGGCAACAGATCTTTCAGGAAATCAGTTGGTATAATTTTATTTATAAAATAAAAAGCTAAGATTGCTAAAATTTTATATCTCGAATCAGCATCCCTTTCAGAACTTATTTCATATTTGTTAAAACAATCATTTCAGCACCTTATTAAGTCATTTATAAATTAAGCAGGCATGTCTTGAGTACTTATTGTGTGCCAAGTATTATTTTTTGGGTGACAGAATGCATGTTATGAAGGTATCTTAAAGTCATTTTAATGTTCAGATAATATGGCAGAAATCTGCATGGAGTACAGAGAGAGGAAAAAAGATGGTATTGGTGAATTACGTTGTACCAGTACTAGCAGGAATCAAAGATATGGGATGATGTTCAGAAAAAGTTTCATAGAAGAGCCAGATTTTGACCTGATTCTTGACAGGTGAAGTTAGAAAGTGGACCCCAGAGGAAACATAGTTAAAAGAAGTAACAACATGTAGTGGATATGATTTAATGGCAGAGTGGAGATGAGAGAATAGAAGGGAAAGAAGTAGCATAGTTAGGGAGAATCACGGGGTGGGTGTGAGAGGTTTTGAGTGGGAAGAAAATAATAACAACCATTTTGATTGTGGGAATTCAATATTTTCAGGATTGTGCTAGGATAGGTTAGAATGGGCTGTAGTAAAATCTGTGTTGCAATAGGTTATCAGCGATAAACTAATGCAAACCCTCCATGTTGCCATGTAGGGACTGATAGGAGGGATGTTTAGGGGGTGGTCAAGGATGATGTGTGGTTTATAGCATGGTCCAACAACACAAAGAAATGAATATAAAATCATTATTAGTTTTATGGGAGAGAAACTTTTTCTTGTTTGGATATGTTGAATGTAAAATTCTGTGATATACTGACAAAGTCCACAGACTATCTATTGGTTACTTACCTGCCTACTGAGACAGCCATGGCAAGTGACTTTGTATTTAAGGAGATGACCAGGAACTTGTCTACATCACTTTTACCCCCATCCTACTGCTTCAAACTTAGTTATATGACCACACCTAGCTGCAAGGGATCCTGGGAAATGTCTTCATCAGGATAGCTACATATCCAGCTAAAACTTCCTTTATTAAATGGAAGAAGGAACACTGGGAAAAATGAGCAAAAATGGTTATTTCTTAGGACATATAAATAGAGCTATCCAGTGGCAAATATTTCACACCATTAAAAAAAAAGACTCTGATATCTTTGTGTAATGTTAATTAAATACTTAAATTTCAAAATAAAATAAACATTGTGACCAAACAAAACAAGATGAGAGGAAGGTGCTGCTTCGTTTTCAAATTACCACCTTACCCTGAGATTCTAATCTACTGGAATCCTTCAATGATCTCCATGTCACTAGTAAATTTAATATCTGCACACAGTATACATAGTATACAGTGTCTCTAGCACAGAAAAGAGAGCCAGCCCAGAACTGTACAATATGTAATATGTACAGAAATGATATATATACATATTTCCTATTTCTGTATATATATGTATAAAAATAACCATAAAAACCATGTATAATTATATAAATATATATATGTATGCGTATGTATGAGCAGATAAGATCATATATAGAAAATGTGAGAGTGAAAAGACAAGAATATCAAACACAGAACTCTTGAGAACTTAGCTCTCAGAAAAGAACTTAGCTCTCAGAAAAGAAAAAGGAGAATAAACTAAGAAGGAACAAAGTAGAAGAAAAATTGTGGTTCATGGAAATCATCCACTGAGAAGAGATTTTGAGAAGTTCCAGAAGCCACAGTGAAGCCAAATTAAATGAGGACTGAAAGGGATCTACTGGATGAAACAATTCTCTGGTTATCAGATACCTTAATAAAAGCATAGTCAATGGAGTATGGAGCCATGATTCCAAAGAGTTGACGAGTGAATATAAAATGATAAAGTCAACTAAGCATTTGCAGAGGTAGCTTCGGATTAAATGAGCACACACACACAGTCACACGCACACACTCATACATACACACACATCAACATACTAAAATACACCAAGATGTGGTGGCTTTATATTTGATTTATAGGCTGTAGAAACATGGCAGATTTCTCTTGCTAGGTTTTACTACATTTTGGTATGGACTTATTCTGATGAAGTTAATGTTTTATATTGGAGAGGGAATTTGGAGACGTTTTCTGATAAACTTAGACCTTTTTCTCACACATAACTGAGCTAGAAATGTTTTTGCATCAAAAATACCCAAGGCATTCTGACTTCTCGTAGTCATGGCTATGCTGTGAAGAGTGAGTTAACACAGTTAATGCAGAGTAACCTTTTAAGGAGCCTAGCTTTAAAGTCAAGGAGAGGGGGAAGAAATAGAAGGAGGGAGACAGAGTTTCAAGGGAGGTTTTTTCTATCATCATTATCATCATCATCATCAACATTACTACTTTAGGATGACAATGTGTTTATTCTCTGAGAAAAACAAGCCAGTTAAGGAGAGGTATAAATAAAAGAGAGAAAGAAAATGAGTGAGAGAGAAAGTGGGAGAAGGAGAGAAGAAGGAAGAGGGGAGAGAGAACAAGCAAGTAATCAATATCCAGAAGGAAATTATTGAGTGTTGAACTGAAAAGGCTAGATGAGGAGAAAGGTTTAACAGCTAATAAAGGTAAGGGATAGTTTTTTTCTCTGGACATCTCTACATGGATTTCATCGCAAGAATATCATGCCGTTCATCTCAATACCTTCCTTCACAGATAAGAACACTGACACCCAGATAGGTTCAGGGACTTGTAGAAGGACAAACAACCAGTAAATATTTGAGATACATTCTTTTAGGCTTTGTGTTAGGCTGGATTCTCTAGAGAAGCAAAAACAGTGAAGCTTATATATTTGTATGTATGTATAAAACCAAACCCATACATGTATGTATGTATGTATATTTGCATGTATATATGCATATTGTGTGTATATATGTGTATAGATATACATATACACGCATATACATGTATACATACACATACTTGTATACATACATGTATACACATATACGTATATACATATATATGTGTATATGTATACACATGAAGAAAGGTTTAACAGCTAATAAAGGTAAGGGATAGTTCTTTCTCTAGAAATGTCTACATGGATTTCATCACAAGAATATCATGCCATTCACCATCTGTATATATGTATACACATATACATATATGTATATGTATGTGTATATATACATATATATGTGTATATATGTATACCCATACATATACTTATAGATATAGATATGGAAACACTGGTGGCATAGTGGTTAAGAGCTACAGCTGCTAACCTAAAGGTTGGCAGTTCGAATCCACCAGGTGCTCCTTGGAAACCCAATGGAGCAATTCTACTCTGTCCTATAGGTTGCTATGAGTTGGAATCTACTCAACAGCAACAGGTTATATATAGAGAGAGAGAGCGAGAGAGAGATTTGTTTCAATGAAATGGATCATGCAGTTGTAGATGCTGGAAAGTCCCAAGTCCATGAGTCAAGGGTCAGGCTGGAGACTTCTGACTCACATAGCTGAAGGGGCTGACGAACCCAAGATCGGCAGGTCAAATCGCAGGCTACTGATTCACCAGCTGTGGAGGCTGATGAATCCAAGATGGGCAGGTAAGATGGCAGGCTGCTAGCTCAAGTTCCAAGAACTAGAGCTCAGATAAAGAGGAGCCAGATGCAGGATCCAGAGCAGAGCAAAAGCCAGGGAGCTTTGCCAGAAAGTCCATACATATTGGATGCAGGCTATATCCCAAAGGAAACTCCCTTTCAACTAATTGGTTGCTCATAGCAGATTTCATCATGTAGATTACATTATATCAGATCTCATCAGAGAGGTAATTACATCATTATATAACTGCCAAACTACATCATTAACTGCCAAACCACTGAGAATCATGGCCCAGCCAAGTTGACACACAACCTTAACCATCACAGGCTTCTTTAGTGGTTCCTATATTTTTAATGGTCTTTGTCATTTTTCTTTGAGTTCTTTCCAGTTCTTCCCGGCCCTACTTAAATTTTTGTGTCCTCCATCAGTCATGAGTCTCTAATGGAATTCATTGACTAGAACGCTATGGGGCAATAAGGCTGTGCTCCTTTTAACACATCTCCTGCTCACTTTTTTAGTTTTTTCTGCATTAGCCCTCTTAGGATTGATTACCCTTATAAATAAGACATAACCTATCCACGAGCCTTCAAAGCGCTCCTTGTTATCAGGCAATATTTAGATAGCGTTCAGGCTGAGAAACTCTACAGGATGTCCTGTGCAGCATCCAAGTTAAACACACCAGGCATTATTGCTCTCAGCAAAGTAGGGAAGAAAGAAACAATGCCCTTTGCATGGCCAAATAAAAATTAACTTTTAAGGACAATGAGAGATTATTTTCTCCTTTTACCAAAAAAGAAATCCTAGCCCTGTTTTCTTGAACTCCTTCCCAGTGACTCATGTTTTTTACAGGCTTGCTCATCAGTTCTTTGTTGTTCCCCATTCCCCAACATCTGAAACACTCACCCCTTATTCCACCCTGAGGGACTTCTCAGGAAATGTCAGACAGCAGCAAATGGGAGCTGTTGAGACCCAACTCAGATCACTGCCTATACAAACGTGAGTGTCATGAAGAGAGCAGTGCTCAGCTATGATTTTCTTACTGGGTAAAGACTAAACCATCGTAAATGGAAAGGACATTGACAACAAAGCATACTGTTCTTGCCATGATTGCTACACTATCCAAAGCCACTAAAGTGTTACCAAGAGAAAAATCTGTGACTGGTTTCAATCAGGATCTACCATCATTCCGGTCCTTGGCTCTTATCCCTCAGTCATGGGGTGGGCTTGGCTGCAAGTGCAAACAGTTGGGCTGTTATTCCAGAGGATTCTAGGTGTTATTTCTACAACATGAAGTTTTGAGCTGATGAAGGCCCAGACAAAAACAAATGTTATTGTTGTTGTTAGTTGATATCAAGTGAATTCCAACTAATGATGACCCCATGTGTACAGAGTAGAACTGCTCCATAGGGTTTTCAAGGCTGTGATCTTTTGTAAGCGTATTGCTAGGCCTGTCTTCTGAGGTGCTTTTCAGTCGATTTGAACCACCAACCTTTGGCTAGTAGGCCAGTATATAACCATTTTAGCCACCCAGGATCTCCTATAAGAACAAATAGCCAGAGAAATACACAATCTTTTCGAACATTGTTTAGCACCCCTGGAAGTGGGTCAACACAGTGTATCCTGCTGTGCCCATCTGCCAGAGAAGGGCTCCTGCTGAACTAAGCCTAGTCATCTATTTCATCTCTGAGCCTTTGGATTTTTTTTTCTTCAATTTATGGACTTCTTTTCATTTGTTCTAATTTTAAAAATAAGTTAAAAATTAAAAAATAATGATAATCAAATTACCTCAAACTCAACCCCAGAAATACACTTTATAAAAATGTTAGTGCATTTTTTTCCCTCTGTTTCCTTCTCTTTTACTTGAAGTAAGAGAAATCATGGTACATCATAAGAAGGGCAGGTAGTTCAGTGTGGTGTGACAGAAATTTTAGAGTATAGATTGGAAGCATAGCACTGTTTCAACTTTTCTTCTCCAGGATATAAAAGAATATTATGAAAGAGAAATATTTTTCATCTATTAATAAAACTTACAAATCAAAACGAAAAATATGAACATTTTAAAGCTCTTGATTCATACTGCCGAAATGCTCTAACAATATATTGTTGTTGTTAGCTGTGGTCGAGTCAATTCCAACTTATGGAGACCCTGTATGTGCAGACTAGAATTGCTCCATAGAATTTTCAAGGCTGTGACTTTTTGAAAGCAGATCCACAGGCCTGTCTTCCAAGGTGCCCCTGGGTGGGTTTGAACTGCAATCTTTAGGCTAGTAGTTGAATACTTAGCGGTTTGCACCACCCAGGATGTAGCATTGTATAGTATTGTATATGTAGTATATATAACATATACTTTACATATATATATATACACACACACACACGTAGGTATATTTGCTTTTCCTTGTTTAATGATGTGTGCGTGTGTGTGTGTGTCTTATCTATTCATGCTCTTTTTCTCCATTATTTTTTTGGCATGAAAATGTTTCTATACTTTGATTCAGTAAATCAGTGTTTGGGCATTTATTCTAAAAGTATATTCAGAGATATGACCTGAGAAACATATATTCACATTCACCATCAATCACAGAAATGGCCAAAACCTCTGTGTTTTGAAGTGGCTGTATGTTTTATTTAGCCATAGATTTCAGGATAATCAGGCAGCACATTTTGACATAACTAAGAGACATGAAAATCATCTGGACTTTTTAAAAAGAGTCCAAACTGTACTGCATTGTGCTCTAACTACTGCTGTAATGAAGGCTTAAATTCAAGCACATAACAAAAATTCTGCGACAAGGAAATGAGAGGTCTGGCAAGTCATTATGGGGACATTAGGAGTGAGAGTTGGTCTCACTGTAACATTTTCTATTTATCCTTAATTCATTCAAATGTTGAGTTCAAAACTTGTGGGGGTTTTCCCTCCTCCCCACCCCCATAGAAACGACCAGATGACAGTGTTGGCTGTCTTCATCTGTGCCCATGGAGACCCTCCAAGATTCCCCGACACTATGCAATCCTCAGCTAATGCAGGCTGCTGATGTAAATGCCAAGTATTGTTTGTGAGACAGGGGCAGGATTGTGGATGCCCCAGACCCATCTGTGGCTTTAGAAAGTCTGTTGTTTTAAGAAATGGCCTTCTCTGTGACCTGCTTGCTGTTTCAAAGGGACGGTATGTCAGTCATCATCAAGAGACTTGGCATCACCATAAAGATGCAACAGCTGAGTCGGTGAGCTCATTACTGGAAACTAGGAATCACTGTGGTGAAGTAGTCTCCCCGCTCAAGTAAAAAGGCGCCTTTGAAGACGACTCTGATTTGCAAATCTTGGTTGAGAATGTGCCCTTTGAGGTGCTCTTTTGGAGCTGAATCTTTATGAACTGCTGAAAACAGAACCTTAAATAATAATTGTAGTGCTTATAAGAATTTTTTCTTTCCCGCCCACAAATCAAGTCTAGTTCTAAATGCTATCAAATTCACTCACTTCTCAAAATTCCCTGGGTTTGCCACTTCTTATCATAGATTGGTTCTTCTTCTCTCCTTTTGAACGTATGTTGGTGTTTGGGGCATTCAAAATCTTTTGAAAGTAATCAAGTTAATAATAGCAAGACTGAGTTGACAGCACTGTATTGATAAAGGTCGTTTTGTGTATCTATAATGTCCTTTCTTTAAGGAACCAAAAACTCAAATGCTGGGACTTCCATTAACCTTGAAGTTGAATATCTTAAAAGAATGAAAGATATTGTTCAGTTTATCTTTCTGGGTAACATTCCAACACTCATACATCCAGTGACAAATAATTATAATCTACTATGTGCCAGGCATTGAGATACAAGCATGAATAATAGAGGAAATTTCAGCAAAGAGAAACGGTCATGCAAACATATAATTGCTATAGAACACTAATGGTACCGTGTTGTTGTTGTTCTTATGTACCTTCAAGTCAATTCTGACTCATAGCGACCCAATAGGACAGAGTAGAACTGCCCCATAGAGTTTCCTAGGCTGCAATCTTTATGGGAGCAGATCCCCAGGTCTTTTCTCCTGTGGAGCTGCTGGTGGGTTCGAACTGCCAATCCTTCCAGCTTAACCTATGCTTAATCACTGCACCACCATATAGAAATACATATGCAGTGGCACTTAACCATTTTCTGTCTCCAAAACACATGAAGGGTAACACAGAACTTCATCTGTGACTGTTTCTCCTGTGGGCAAATACAAGGTGTAAAGCAGAGAGAGCAGTGTACTCAGACATAACAAGGTACACAGGAACAACTAAAACTCACTCATCTGGCTGGAACACGGCAGGAAGGAGAGGAAGAAGGGGCTGTTAATTGTGAGGAGGCTCCGTTAAAAAAAAAAAACAGTTGCCATCAAGTCAATTCTGAGTTGTAGCAACTCCATAGGACAAAGTAGAACTGCCCCATAGGGATGGATTTGAACTGCTGACGTTTTGGTTAGCAGCTATAGCTCTTAACCACTGCACCACCAGGGCTCCTTCATATGGAGGATCAGCGGGCTATAAATTCTGAAGCATCTTGTAAGTCATCATAAGGAGTCTGAGCTTGACTAAGGTAAAT
>NW_004443958.1:10356116-10356768 GCF_000243295.1 Trichechus manatus latirostris
CCCAAACTTCCAAGTTTGGCATAAGAGGTTCCAAGTTTATCAGTGCTTACCTTCAGCTCTTCCCCCTTTTCACACCTTTGAGATTTTCTCCCTAAAGTCAATCATTTTTTTACCACCTTTGTGCTAATACATTTCCCTAGAAATGCTTAATTTAAATTTAGAAAGAACATACATTTATTTAATCAACCACTGGACTAAGCTCTGTGATGGTCTCTGAGGATAACATTGAGCAGAAGATAGCCACATTGTCTATCCTTACATGGCACTGTATTCTAGTAAGGGAGACTAATATTAAGCAGTTAATTATACAATTAATCATTTAATGACAATTTAGGAAAAAATGTGGAGATATTATGACAGTGTATACCATTGTATGGAGAGCTGGTGGTACAGTGGTTAAGATTGACAGCTGCTAACCAAAAAGTCAGCAGTTCAATTCTCCAGCTGCTCCTTGGGAACCCTATGGGGCAATTCTACTATGTCCTACAGGGTGGCTATCAGTTGGAATAGACTTGACGGCGATGGATTTAGTTTTATACTCTTGTACTCACCACTGCTTTTTATTCTATGAGCAATGGGAAGCCATTGAAAGATCGACTACATTGCCTGTCACAATCACATGGGTGACCAGTTCAGGACTATTTTTGGTTTT
>NW_004443958.1:10357966-10359387 GCF_000243295.1 Trichechus manatus latirostris
CGTTTTGGTTTTTCTATTGTTTGCTCCAACCATTATCTCTTGTCCCAGGCAGCAGTGATAACACATTTGTCTTTAAATGTTTTTGACAACCATTCCCCCAACTAACTGGCTCTCATCTGAGAGAAATCTGAGTTACGTGAAATAAAGGCAAACCCTTTGAGCTGTATTTCAGGGAGGCACCAGAAACGTTAAAAGAAATAACCACAATTCTTTGAGGATAACATCTGTTCTGTTCCTTCCACTACCATGAACTGGGAATGTGCGCTTTTGTCTTAAGGCCACCGCTGACCTGGGAGTCAGGGTAAGTTAAACCGCCATAAAGTTTTGTTACTGAATTTTAGCTTCTTTTGTTTGTTTTTTCTTGATTAAGTTTTTGCCTGGTTGTTGTAAACTTTTAATTAATTTTCAAAGTTTTGATAGATTTTATTTTGATTGTTTTTTCCAGTTTATTCACTGCTTTTGTGGAGGGATAGGCCTTTGGAGTTCTCTACCCACCCTTTTCGCTGACACCACTCCAGCTTTCTTTGGATCCATGTTTGCATCTATATTTCTCATTCTTTAAATTCTCAAATCACAGATACAAGAAATTCAGAGAACCTCAAGTAGGATAAATACACACACACACAAAGATGACAATATAAATGTAGTTATCTTTCTGGGCTTTCTACTGTTTTCTAATTGTATATTTTTCTGTTGTCAAGGTAACATGATACTGTCTCAATTACTGTGGTTTTAATCTAGATCTTGAAATTTGGGTATTGTAAACCTTCCAACATTTTTCTTCTTAAAGATGTCTCAATTGTTGAGTACTAGGAGGAAATGTCTACAATCCAGACCACATACTGCAGGATTTCTTGGTGTTTGTCCACACAGCAATAATGGTGAATGACAACGGCATCAACCACTGCCATCAAGGTATATGAGATCTCAGACCTCTCAGGAATTTAGGTCTTGGTCCTTCCACCAGGCAGGCAACATAGACAAGCTAATGGGTAGGCTGAGGGTGAGAGAACTCTGGATTGCTTGGTGGAATGGAGACATGTTTTAGTCTGGGTTCTCTAGAGGAGCAAAACCAGTGAAGCATATATGGATATATAGAAAGAGATTTAATTCGAGGAAATGGCTCACAGAATTGTGGGGGCTGGCAAGTCCCAAATCTGTGGTTCAGGCAGCAGGCTGAATGCTTCCCCTGATTCATGTGGTTACAAGGGCTGGGGAAAAAAAAAAAAACTTGTTGCTGTTGAGTCGATTCCGACTCATAGCAACGCTGTAGAACAGAGTGGAACTGAGGTTTCCAAGGAGCGCCTGGTGGATTCAAGCTGCTGACCTTTTGGTTAGCAGCTGTAGCTCTTAACCACTACACCACCAGGGTTTCCTGCAGGAGCTAAGGAACACAAAATCTACATGTCTGGCGGCAGGCT
>NW_004443958.1:10363443-10394003 GCF_000243295.1 Trichechus manatus latirostris
AACAACAAAGCCTGGATGACAGTACATCTGTTTACAACACAGTTTACTGAATATTTTAAGCCCACTGTTGAGAACTACTGCTCAGAAAAAGATTCCTTTCAAAATATTACTGTTCATTGACAATGCACCTGGTCACTCAAGAGCTCTGATGGAGATGTACAAGGAGATTAATGTTGTTTTCTTGCCTGCTAACACAACATCCATTCTGCAGCCCATGGATCAAGGAGTAATTTCAACTTTCAAGACTTATTGTTTAATAAATAAATTTCATAAAGCCAGTGGTTAAGAGCTCGGCTACTAACCAAAAAGTCAGCAACTCAAGTCCACCAGCACTCCTTGGAAACTCTATGAGACAGTTCTGTTCTGTCCTAACGGGTCGCTATGAGTCAGAATCAACTAGATGGCAACAAGTTTTTTGGTTTGGTTATAACTGCCATAGATAGTGATTCCTCTGATGGATCTGGGCAAAGTAAATTGAAAATGTTCTGGAAAGGATTCACCGTTCTAGATGTCACTAAGAACATTTGTGATTCATAGGAGATCAAAATATCAGCATTAACAGGAGTTTGGAGAAGTTGATCCAACCCTCAAGGATGACTTTGAGGAGTTCAAGACTTCAGTGGAGGAAGTAACTGCAGACATGGTGGAAACAGCAAGAGAATTGGAATTAGAAGTGACGCCTAAAGATATGACTGAATTTCTGCAATCTCATGGTAAAACTTTAATGGATGAGGAGTTGCATCTTATGGTTGAGCAAAGAAAGTAGTCTCTTGAGATGGAAACTACTCCCAGTGAAAATGCTGTGAATGTTGTTGAAATGACAACAAAGGATTTAGAATATTACAGAAACTTAGTTGATAAAACAGCGGCAGAGTTTGAGAGAATTCACTCCAATTTTGAAAGAAGCTCTACATGGGTAAAATGCTATCAAACAGCCTCACATGCTACAGAGAAATCTTTCATGAAAGGAAGAGTCAATCGATGTGGCAAATTCCATTGTTGTCTTATTTTAAGAAATTGCCACAGCCACCCCAGCCTTCAGCAACCACTACCCTGATCGGTCAGCAGCCATCAACATTGAAGCAAGATCCTCCACCAACAAAAATATTAGGACTCACTGAAGGCTCAGATAATATTCAGAATTTTTTAGCAATAAGTATTTTTTAATTAAGGTATGGACATTATTTTTACACATAATGCTATTGTACACTTAATAGATTACAGTATAGTGTAAACATAACTTTTATATGCACTGGGAAACCAAAAAATTTGCATTATTGTGGTGATCTGGAAGCAAACCCACAATATCTCTGAGGTATGCCTGTAACCTAAACAAATCTATATCTATTAAAGTAATTAAACCAATAACTAATAAATTTTCAAAAAAGAAAGCATCAGGCCCAGATGGCCTCACTGGTGAATTCTACAAAGTATTTGAGGAAGAAATGCCAATTCTTCACAATCTCTTCTAAAAAATAGAAGCAGAGGGAACACTTTCTAACCCATTCCATGAGGTTAGCATAACCCTGACACCAATACCAGACAAAGACATCTCAAGAAAAAAACTATATACTAGTATCTCCCATGATAATAGATGTAAAAATCTCACCATAATGTTAACAAATTGATTCTAAAAATGTATAAAATAATATACACTATGACCTTATATGATTTATTCAAAACATGCTAGATTGATTGACCAGTCTAAAATCAGTCAATTTAATCTACTATTTCAATAGGATGGAGAAGAAAAATCACATAATCATATCAATTGATTTTACATTTGACAAAATCCAACACCCATTGATGATAAAAAACTATCAGCAAACTGGAAATTGAGAGGGACTTCCTCATCTTGATAAAGGACATCTATGAAAAAAAAAACCTATAGCTAAACCATACTTTGGTGAGAGAGATTCTTTCTTCCTAAGATTGGTAGGAAAAAAAAAAAGAATGACGTTTGTTACCAACTCTATTCAGTATCATGCTAGAAGCCTAGCTAGTACAGTAAGACAGAAAAAAAGAATAAGTTTACAGGTGGTAAATTAAGAAATAAAATTGTTTGTATTCACAGATGATATGATTATTGATGTACAAAATCCCCCCGAAATAACGCCTGGAGCTAAGCGCATAAAGCAAGGTCACAGGATACAAAGTCAATATAGAAAACCAATTACTTTCCTGTATACCAAAAAATCTCATTGCCATCTAGTTGATTCTGATTCACAGCAACCCTACAGGACAGAGTAGAACTGTCCCATATGATTTCCAAGGAGCGACTGGTGAATTCGAACTGCCGACCTTTTGGTTAACAGCTGAGCTCTTAACCACCGCACCACCAGGGCTTCCATATACCAGCAATTGTAATTTCAAATTAAGAATAAATATCAGGAGGGACTTCTGGTTCTGCCAAGATGGAGAAGCACCAGTCCTCCCAGATCTTCCCTACTACAATTGAAAAGACCTGGAACATAACACAACAAGAAGCATATACAGACTCTGAAAGGTGGAAGGTAGAAGGCAGGCTGCCTAGGGACTTTCAGACCTGAGGAACAAAAAAACAATGAGTTTCCAGGATTTCCTTAAAGCCTCTCATGTATCTTCAATACCAAAACCAAACCAAACCCATCACTGTCAACTCCAACTCATAGTGACCCTATAGGACAGAGTAGAACTTCCCCATAGGATTTCCAAGGCTGTAATCTTTATGGAAGCAGACTGCCACTTTTTCTCCCACGTTGCAGCTGGTGGGTTCCAACAGCCAACCTTTTGGTTAGCAGCCTAGCACTTAACAACTGTGCCACCAGGGCTCCTCATATATTCAATAGAGCTCTCCATAAGCCTTCAACCTGGAAACACCAACAAACACAAACAACTAAGAAAGACCTATTCCCCATAGTCAACAGACCGAGAACAGTATGAAATAATTTCAGAGAGCTTTTTTGGCAATACCCACCCTACTCCAGCCAAACACCAATGGAAAACTGCACCCTGCCCTCAACCTCCCCCCTGCAGTTTCAGCAGAACTGAGCAAAGATTTAATCTTTCACCCTAACACCAGCCCCACTGAAACAGTTGGTTAAACACTTTTACTCTGAATTCCCCACTGGTTGGTATTGGCAGAACAAGCTATCTTCCATACAAAAATAAGCAGTGTTTCAATTAATCCCCTTCGGGGATAGTGTCAACATGGTTGAGCAAGGAGCTGATCTTCCATTCTCTGCCCAGCAGAAGCAGGCAAATCTCAAATAAATCTCAAATTCCCCTGCCAGGGTACTTTCCGTGGAGTTAATTGCAAGCTCAAACTCCATCCCTCCCCCTCTACCAACAAAAAGACTTAGGAAGGAAGTTAGAGATGGGCTAGTCACCCCTAGGCTTCACTCCTTCCCACCTCAGCAGGGCCCAGTGGGGAAATGAATCTCCACGTGCACCTGGGGAATGAGGTAGTGGGGAGTGAGGCTAGTTGGCACTCTGCCCCACTCCCGCCAACCACCACCACTTCCTCTGTCCTGGTGTCAGCAGGTCCCAGTTGGGAGCTGAGCTGATTTTGGCTGACAGACAAATAATAGAACAGAATAAAGAACCTAGAAATAGACCCACAGAGTTATGCCCAACTGATTTTTGACAAGGAATCTCTGGGTAGTGCAAACAGTTAATGCATTCAGCTGCTAACCCAAGGGTTAGAGGTTTGAGTCCACCCAAAGACACCTTAGAAGAAAGGCCTGGCAATCTTCTGAAAAACTAGCTATTGAACATCCTACGGAGCACCTTTCTACTCTGACACACATGGGGGTCACCATGAGTCAGAATCTACTCAACTGCAACCAGTTTGGTTTTGGTTTGATTTTTGACAGCGGTGCAAAAGCAATTCAATGGAGGGAGGATAGCCTTTTCAATAACCATAGGCGAAAAAAATGAACCTCGACCTAAACCTCATACCTAACACAAAATTCACTCAAAATGGATCCCAGACTTACACATAAATTGTCAAACGTTAAAATTTTAGAAAAAAAATTGAAAATCTTTGGTCCAGAGCTAGACAACAAGCTCTTAGACATGACACAAAAAAGCATGATCCATAAAAGAAAAAAAAATTGATAAATCGGACATTATCAAAATTTTTTTTTAAATTGCTTTGTGAAAGCCCTGGTCAAGAGGATTTAAAAAACATGCTACACTGATATTTGCTAATGGCATATATGACAAAGAACTAGTATCTAAAAGCTATAAAGAACACTAAACCCAGCAGTAAAAAAAAAATCCAATTAGAAAATTGGCAAAAGACATTTCACTAAAGAGGATATTTAGATGGAAAATAAGCACACGAACAGAGTTCAACGTCAATAGCAATTAGGGAAAGTCAAATTGAAACCAAACAACATGCCACTACACACTTATCTATCACAATGGCTAAAATTAGAAAAAAGTGACAACAGCAAATGCTGGTGAGGATGTGGAAAAACTGGATTACTCATACATTGCTGGCAGAAATTTCAAAAGGTAAAGCCACTCCAGAGAAGTTTGTCAATTTCTTATAAACAAAACATATGCTTACCATACTACCCAGCAATTGCATCTTGGGGCATTTATCCCAGATAATTGAAAACAACAAAAACCTGTACACATGGGTTCATATCAGCTTTGTGCATGATAGCAAGAAACTGGAGACAATCCAGATGTTCTTCAGGGCATGAATAGTTAAATACATTTTGGTACAACCATATTGTAGAATAATACTCGCAATAAAATGGAATGGACTACTGATACACACAGCAACTTGTATGAATTTCCAGGGAATTATGATGAGTGAAAACACCTACCCCAAAACATTACATACTGTATGTTTCCATTTATATAACATTCTCGAAATGATCAAATTATAGAAAAATAGGAGAGATTGGTGGTTTCCAGACCTGAGGGACATGAGAGGGATGTGGGTGAGGTAGTAAAAGTGCAATATGAGGAGCCTTTTTAGTGTTGGAATTGTCCTGTGTCTTGACCCTATCGATGTCAATATCCTAGTTGTGATATTATGGTAAAGTGTTCAAATGGTACCCTTGGGAACAACTGGATAAAGGGTACAAGGAATCTCTTTGTATTATTTCTTAAAACTTCATACAAATCTATAATTATCTCAAAATAAAAACTGCAGTTTAAAAAGAGGTAAGATTACAATTTCAAATTCACAAATTTGACTCCATCAAACTCTGTGTTTGTAGAATTTAGATTGATACTCTCAATAGCAAAATAACTAATCTTCCAGGTCAAAGAAAATTTTCTTCATAGAACTTATCCCAATTCACTGTCTATAAAACTAAACTTACATTAATAAAAATAAATATTTACTGAGCATCTTTTTTTTTCAAAGCTGAAAGTTGAAACTAAGTGAAATATCAAGTAGACTGAGTAAGAACTATATATCCACAAAGAGTGTCTATCTATACCTGACAATCTAAATTTGAAAGGTGAACAATGTAAGATTTAAGCAAATGAAACAGTTAGTGTTTGTGATATGAAATTATGATTAATGTCTTCAGGACACAGAAAAAATTTCATGAAACGGCACTGTCTTTATTCACTGTATTCGTTATTCTACACTGAGAAGGTAGATTGTTGGGTCAAGTGTCTCAACTTATGACAGAGGGTATATCGCCATACAGCTTCTGCATTTACAATTAGATTTCACATATGGTGAGATGATGATCCTCTCATAAAAGAGGTGAGGGACAAGAGGAGCAGTCCAAAGGAGAAGACAAGATAAGGCATCTTTTCTTGATATTATGAAGAAGGGAGTTTCAGAAGCTACAGATGATCAAATAACGCGCATATGATTCTGATCATATGTGGAACATGATTCCTTGCTTCAGGAAGACAATGCAGCAAAATCTGTGATGTCAGATAACTACCCTGGTTTACTTCATCAGCTCTGACAGAGAAAAGCCCCTGAACCTAAGTATACAGTGACTTCCTGGTTTCATACAGGTAAAATTCCAAGCCCTACAGTCCTCAGTTATTCAAAAACAGAACTTTATACATTTGTCCGCACCTTGTAAATAACAGGTCACCAATAAATCTTTGTAGAAATGACAATGTATTTGTACCTGGCCAAAATCCTTCCAAGGGGACAGCCCCAATTTAGGATGAAAGAAGCAATATTTGGGCCCAGTTAGTAGGTGCCATGAAAGACACAAAAAGAAAGTTAAAATAGACAAAATTTAAGAAATCTGGATTAACCTGTATGAAGTTGTCAAAGCATTCATGGACTGTCTTAGTTATGAGGTGCTGCTGTAACAGAAATACCACAAGTGGATAGCTTTAACAAAGAGAAATTTATTCTCTCATAGTCTAGTTGGCTAGAAGTCTGAATTCAAGGTGCCAGCTCCAGGGGAAGTCTTTCTCTATCGACTCTGGAGGAAGGTCCGCGTCATCAGTTTTCCCCGGTCGAGAAGCTTCTCAGAGCAGGGACCCTGGGTCCAAAGGACGTGCTATTTTCCTGGCTCTTTTTTCTTGGTGGTATGAGGTCCCCCTGTCTCTCTGCTCATTTCTCTCTTTTATATCTATGAGAGATTGACTTAAAACACAGCCTAGTCTTGCAGATTGAGTCCTGCCTCATTAGTGTAACAGCCTCTAATCCTGCCTCATTAACATCACAGAGACAGGATTTACAACACATAGGAAAATCACATCAGATAGCAAAATGGTGGACAATCACACAATACTGGGAATCATGGCCTAGCCAAGTTGGCATACATTTTGGAGGGACACAATTCAATCCATGACATGGACAAACCAAAAGAAAAAAAAAAAAAACTATTGCCATCGAGTCAATTCCAACTCATGGCGACCCCATGTGTTACAGAGTAGAACTGAACTCCATAAGGTTGTCATGGCTATACTCTTTATGGAAACAGATCACCAGACCTTTCTTCCCTGTTGTGGCTGGATGGGTTTGAACCATCAATCTTAGTGGAGAACAAACCATTTGTACCACTCAGGAACCAGTGGGATACAAATAAGCATGGTGGCCTGAATGAGACAGGTACTGAGAAATTGATAAGTTTCATAAATGTGCCCCTCAACTGATCTACACAGTTGACATACTAGATCAATCACTCATTTTCAAGAAAGGGAAATTCCATGAAGCTAATGGGTAGGTAGTCTGGTCGATTCACCAAGGATTTAGGCCTTGAAAATAGAACAAAATTAGATGTTTCTAAGGACTATGAGCTAAAAGTTATTTGTGATGGCCACTACTATATCGCAGTGGTGCAGTGGTTAAGCATTTGGCTGCTAACCAAAAGG
The DNA here is from genome assembly GCF_000243295.1 of Trichechus manatus latirostris. Classification (NCBI taxonomy): domain Eukaryota; kingdom Metazoa; phylum Chordata; class Mammalia; order Sirenia; family Trichechidae; genus Trichechus; species Trichechus manatus. Next base: position 10,370,746 of record NW_004443958.1, read on the forward strand.
TTGGTGGTTCAAACCCACCAGCTGCTCCATGGGAGAAAGACATGGCAATCCGCTTCTGTAAAGATTACAGCTTTGGAAACCTTATGGGAAATTCTTCTCTGTCCTATAGGGTCACTGTGAGTTGGAATCGACTCCACGGCAATGGGTTTGTTTTTTTTTTTTGAGGGGGCGGGGGGGTTATACTAAGAGAAGAGAGTAGGGGTATCTATTCAGAAAGGATATATTTACAGAAAGATTTGAGAATCTTTGTCAGGTTTTTTGTCTAAGGAGGAAAAAGAAAACCCAGAAGCAGTGTAAATTTTAGAGGGAGACTCCAATATAAATTTGGCCCCAACCCTTTTAGTAATGATTTACAGGGTTTGTAAGTGCTCAGTATTCCTTCCTAGACTTCAGGCTTTACTTCAAATGTTGTATAAACTCCTCCCTGATTTGTTAGTTTCTGATAAATGATAAAGTTCATGGGAGAAGGTGTCATTTCTCAAGCAATGGCCAAAATCAAACCACATTTAGAGTAGACACTACATGATACATAACACCCACTTTATGATCTACAAAAATACCCAGATACATTTGACTTGGACTCTATTATTAATGCAGTCATTGCGTTTTCTAATAAGCTGTGGAGGAATGAATAAGCTGGTCTTATGGGAGTAATCACTGTGGGTGAATGTTATGACTTGAGTTATCAAGCTAGCCTCAAACTCAGTCAATTTCCAAATACTAGCTTCACAACCACAAAAGACAAGAAAGGCTGGTATCTAGCTATACCACAAAAGCTTGTCATAATTGGCCCACACCGTAATCCCAAATGTTATTTAACATTACAGCTCTGCTGATAAGTGAATACTCAGCCAGATTGCACCAACCAGAACAATACTTATTGTGCTTTTTCCCCTGCTAAATGGGATGGCCTCAGATAATCTAAACAGTACCGGTCTCCTACAGGCTTACTTTAAGGTGATACGTAGTACTTTCATAATATCCCTCAATTTACATCACAACAGCTTCACTTCCCATTCTAGAAAGTCATGGCTATGTGGATATTATACTCCCATCCACCACCCACGCCTGCCCATTCTTTCTGAAGCCTGATCTCTGCTGTAGGGAGGATATGTGGCAAGGTACTTTCTGTGAGGAAAAGTGCAAATATTCTGTTGAATTTGAGTTTTTCAAGTACCAGTTTACACATTTACAAAATATATGTTATTGGTTGCTGCTGGTGTTCAGAGGTTTCCTGATAATGACACTCTGGAAAAATAGGAGTAGACTAACACACTATAATGAATTTGTACTTCGCTTCAATCATAAATGCTTTACTACATCAAAATTATATTCAGAAAAAATAGCATGTATAACCAATTATTCCAAAATTTTAGATATTTTTATGATTCTCATAAGTGAAGAAGATCAGAAATGTACTCAAATACATGCATTTTAACATATTCTTTATCAGCATATCATAAGCTATAGTTAAAACGTTTCTTTTAGAAAAGAAACTTTTTAAATTATAAAATATGTTTAAAGTAATAGTTTACATTTCTTTTCAAGTATCAAACAATAAAGGTGTTTCATGAATTCATAGAAACTGTCATTCATCTATCATAGTTTCATTTTTCCTTGTAATGAAAGTAACATCAGTGGGTGGTGTGGAGGCCTTTATACACCCTCTTCCCCAACTACATCTAATCCTCTGCATACTCTCTTTAAAAATAACAGGTTTATTTGGCAGACAAATAAAAAATCCTATGCCAAGAACAAGGAAAGACAAACAGTTGCAGCCCTGTAGAGTTTACAATTAACTTTACCCGAAGAATTTTGTCTTTCTCCTTGATTCCTGAGAAATAACTTCTAAATTTCACCAGTGATCGAAAAATCTTCATTATCTAAGAAGACTCCAGACCTGAGGGTTTATGCGAATGAAGTGACTCTTGGGTGGTGGCTGGCTAGGCCAGAAGGACTTACCATGTTATAACAGCCTGATCTCAGGGGAGGTGGCTGGAGGTTGAGTTCAACAGCATGGGCAATGATTCATTCCATCATGTCTACCTGACAGAACCCCAATATAAAAGCTCTGGACCCTGAACCTCCATGAGCTTCCTGGTTGGTGATAGACTTCAATGCACAGGGGAGAGTAGAGTGTCATTAGGGACATGAAAGCTCTATGTTGGGAACCTTCCCAGACCTCGCCCTATGTGTCTCTTTATTAGTATCCTTTTTGCGATAATGAAATTCTAGTCAAAAGTATAACACTTTCCTGAGTTCGGTGAGTTTCTCTAGAGAATTATTCAACCTGAGGAAGTAGTAGGATCCAGCAGTTCAGAAGTGAGGGGTGCTCTGAGGACCACCGAGCTTATAGCTGACATCCCAAGAGTGTAGTTGTTGTTATTGCTGTTAGGTGCCATTGAGCTGGTTCCAACTCATAGAGACCCTATGTACAACAGAATGAAACACAGCCCAGTCCTGTGCCATTGTCACAATCGTTATGCTTGAGCCCATTGTTGCACCCACTGTGTGAATCCATCTTGTTGAGGATCTTCCTCTTTTTCGCTGACCCTCTACTTTACCAAGCATAATATCCTTCTTCAGGGACTGATAGCTACTGATAACACGCCAAAGTATGGGAGACATAGTCTTGCCATCCTTGCTTCTAAGGAGCATTCTGGGTACTAGAATGCTGGGTGTAGTGTGAAATCCCAAATTTGTAGCCTACGGATCAGAAATGAGGGGAGTCCAGAGGACACTTAAGCTTACAGCTGCCATCCTGAGGGGGCAGTGGTAAACCTCAAATTTGTAAACAGTAGGTCATAAGTGAGGGGGGCTTGGGAACCTCCAAGTTCGTGACTGGCATCTGAAGTTTTGGGCAGACTTGGCAGCCTGGAGGACTGTGCCATTCAATGTGTGCGATCTGACCTAGCTCTGGTGGTTAGGGTCAGGGAAGAAGTACTGCGTGTGCAGTTGGTGTCAGAACAGAACAGAACTGAATTCAATTAATTGGCCCAGTTTACCCCCCAAGTCCTCTTACATGGAAATTCTGTAGCCATCCAGAGTGAGTTTTATGCTTTGATATTTAAGCTTGTCTTTTGTAATATATTTTGTTTACCTAGCCTTTGCATGCAAAGTTTCTATGTACTTCCAGTAAACATGTTATCAATTTCTAGGAAATTAAAATATGCAGGAAATATACAGTATAAACAAAACTTAAATCAGGACTGAGATCTCAGGTTTTTTTTTTTAATCACATGACAGAGTTTGGGGGAAGGTACCACTGACAGTAGCATTTACAAGGTTCTGTTGAGCAACAAAGTCTGGCACTGCATATGACACCTGTCACCTGTGAGTCAGAACTGAACAGGCAGCATCAACAGGTAGGAAAAGGCTTTAATTTTCTTTACTGACTAATTCTCTCTTGAGCACAAGTGTCAACTTATTTAGCTGATCTGAGCCTGGGTTACTTTGTAAACTAAGGAGAGTATTCTTAATATCATCTTAGAGCAGAAAAGACTGCCTGGATTGAAGAAGCAGCCCCATCCCTTAGATGTGGTGTACAGGTAAGATATTATTGTTGTTCACATTGATTTATGTAAGAAATAAAAATGAGATTCTTACATGAATATTCTATTTATGTAAGAAATAAAAATGAGATTCTTACATGAATATTCTATTTTACATATATATACACATATATATGCACATGCACGTATACACACATACATGAATACATAGATACATACATGGATATGTAAATACGTGTACAATATCTTTGAAATATGCAATGCTATTTTGTAAATACATAAATTTTATTTAGATAAGTTTTATTATACTCTGGATCTAATTACCTTTTTACCTTTTTTATTACAGTGTATGTTCTTAAGATCTATACCTGTTGCTTAATGTATAGCTATTTTGTTGCTTCCAGCTTCTGTTCAGTATCGCTTATATTCATACACCATATTTTACTTAACTAGTCCCTCAGTAATACACAACTAGTGGCCCACAAAAATGCATGTTAACATAATACAATGTTGTCATAAACAGCCTAGTGAGGAGTCTGGTTCCAGGCCAAAATCTTATGTGTGATCTTTCAGACTTTACCAAAGCTTTGCCTGTCAGGGTAGCAATGAAATTACCTCAGCTATAGAGCCACAACAGACCAGCCTCAATCCCTTAGCCTGAGTAGTGTTGGATAACCACATAGCCCTCGACTTCCTGTGGCCAGAGAAGGAGAGGTCCGTGTGATTGCCACTACCCTGTCTGGCACCTGACATAATGAAACTAGCAAAATAGAACTGTATTTTTTGAACATCTCCAGGCTCTCAAAAGTAGACCCTACTGTGGGCTTGGCAGCAGTTAGGTTTCATGGCTATGCTCAGTCCTCCGGGAAGGCCTATTCATATGGCTGGGAGTTACTTTGATCATGGCCCTGGTTTGCTGTTGCCTTAGGCTAATTAACTGGTTATGGTCACAGCTCCTCAATGTTTGACTTATTTGCATCCATGATGGGGTAGCCTATGCTTCTCACACATTCTTTGAATGATCAAGGGGTGGATTTGAGGAGTCTGGCTCCAGACCGAAATCCTATGTGGAAATCTTTGTGTTCAATGTAGCAATAATATTTTCTAGATCAATCTATCATATCTGTGGTACATGTGTAACTCTTACAGGAGGCTAGTGAAAGTGTTTTCTTCTTTTATAATCACTGAAATATTTCAAGCTTTGACTATAAATTTAAGGATTCACAATAAATTTTATCTTTTAATTATTCAGGTATATCCATCATATTCCATTTATCTTCAGAAAACTCAATTCCCAACCAAGCTCCATGGCCTTCTCCAAACTTCCACAACATGTAGGAAACTTCGGGAAATTCCATATTATACAAAGCATTCTGACAGTATCGTTAAATGTCTTGATGATCACTCACATGTTAGTGGAGAACTTTTCAGCTGCTATTCCTGCTCACCACTACTACATTCATCTCTTGGACAATGCTACATTTGGCACGAATTAGACCAAGAATCTGACGACTGAAGATCTCCTGAGAGTCTCCATCCCAATGAATCCAGACCAGAAAGCTGAGCAGTGTCGTCGGTTCTGCCAGACACAGCGGCCAACTCTTAGATCCCAGTGTGTCCTCCATTGATATCACTGAGCTGGACGCTGAGCCGTGTCTGGATGGCTGGATTTATGACCAATGCATTTTTACCTCTACCATTGTGACTAAGGTAAGATTTAACAATACAACATCAGCTTTTCTGAGACATTTTCTATATGCATTGTGGGTGTTATGTTATTCTAGAAAAATGAGCTTTTTGATACATAGTCCACAGAATGCAAATAACTTAGTATGAGGGAAGAGGGAAATGCAACAAGAAGTAGTGAGTTTCTGTCTCATAGAATTTTTCTAGATATTTCTTGTAAACTAATGTTTATGAATAAAAACATGATGGATTAGGAAGATATGGATTTGAACACCATCTTGACTGATGCTAGCTTGGAAATCTTTGGGAATAAGTCTTAATCATCTACATCTAATATAATTGCTGAAATTAATCAATGTTGAATAAATCAATAGTATGAAAAATCACATAGTTCCTGTCATATAGTCAGTGATGCATAAAGCAATATTTATTAATATTTATAGCAGACCCCTAACCAAAAAAAAAAAAAAAAACCATTGCTGTCAAGTCGTTTCCGACTCATAGCCTTAGGTGGACCTAAAATATGCACGTATTTTTCCTAACCATAGAGCTCATATCCATCCAGAGATTTACTACATGTACTTTGTGAAAAATTAAAAGTATCTATACTAAAGGTATATACATCTATACATCCTATAGAAGAGGTCGTAAAAAAATCCTCAGATTCCAAAAGTGATCCTCACATAATATGTAAGATATTTTGATCTACCCTAATTCCCTTCTCTGTATACATCTTGGCTTGACAATGCCTTTTTTTAGTATGCTGTCCAAAGTAACTTTAATAAAATAATCTCAGCTTGATTTGACAGAACCGGAACAGAGAGGATTGTTACTTACCTTTACTTTTGGGACTTCCCGTTTGAGTCAAGTAATTGTATCCTAATATTGACACCAATTTTGTTTATTTCATCTGCTCATTCCCACATTAACTCATTTATGTACTCATATTGTCATCAAATATAAATCTTACAAATATTGTGTGAAAACTATACTATTTGCCATAGCAACAAAAATGAATAAAACAAGAATATAAAACTACCATTCATCATATCCACTTAGCTGCTTCAAAAGCACCTTAATTCATGATCTTTCTTACCCAATCTTGCCTCTGCAGTTTTGTCAACATCAGGGAATGGCATTTCTACTCATCGTTTGTTCTTATCGCAAACCTGACCTACCATTTATCTCTTTTTCCCTTGCCTACCTTATTAAATCCATTTATAATTCTTATCAATTCTATACCACACTTGCTGCTACCACTAACCACCTAGTCCAGGCTGTCACTTCTCTCACCTAGATCATTGCAGTGGTCTCTTAAGAAGTCTCTCTCATTTCCTCTTTCAAAGCTTCAATCTGTTTCTATTGTGAAGTCTGAATGTTTTTTGTTTTTTTCTATATTTAATCACTTTTCATTCCTAAAACTTTTCCAAGTGTACTCATAGATCTTAGAATAAAATCCAAACTCTATTAACAAGCCAGCAAAACCCTGCATAGTGTGGTGCCCATTGAACTTCGTTATTTCAGTCTCTCACTTGTTGACATATTTATTTCAATTCCTTGAACATGTAATTATTGTTTCCGTTTTGGGGTTATGTACAATCCATTCTTTTGGACCATAATGCTCTCCCCTCTCTAATCTATTTCTTAGTTTTCTCTTCATCCGTTAGTTCCCACCTTTACATTTCTTCTCAAAGACTTCCATAATGACTTGGATTTTTTTAGTTCTCCAACCCCTATGCTTCCGTGATAATCTATTATTATCTCCAGTACTCATTGTACTAATAATGTGTTCCCCACTTATTTTCTCCACTAGATTCCAAGTATGACATAGGAACAGTGCAGACCCTGGGTAGTGTTATATCCTCAGGGGCTGGCACCCATTAAAAAACCCATTGCCTTTGAGTTGATTCTGACTCACGGTGGCCATATGTCAACTGGGCTCTAGGGGCTAGCACACACCTGGCAAATAGCCTGTATTCATGAGCTTGAAAGTACAGGATATAACACATTTTAGTACAAATATGCTTTAACCAAATATTTGACTTACTTGTGACTGAGTTTATATTTTTTCCCAGTTTTCTATGGTTTTGTTAGGCTTGCTTGTTCTTTCTTTGCAGTGGGATTTAGTATGTGATTCAAAGTCACTCAAATCATTGCTGCAGTCCATATTCACAATTGAGTCCATGCTTGCAACTCCCATAAGTGGTTACTTAGCTGACAGGTGAGACCCATCTTCTGATCCCCAAGTGATGTGCACTATACTAGTTCCTGCCGGTGGCATAATAATCTGCATAAAATAGCCTGTTGAGAAGCTAAGACATCTGTGCATAAGTACAAAGTGAACAGAGGGCAAGTGTCAAATGCTAAGTGGACACAATGGAAAGCAGCACCAATCACAGGAAGAAGCAATAGCTGGAGCCACCGAGAGAGGCTTCCCAGAGAGCATGAGATGAGAGCTGAGACTTAAGTACATACTATACATTACTGAAGTGAGTCCCCAGGGTGAGTCTTGTCAATTCTGTCAGTGTGATGGTTTCTGTAAAAGTGTAGGACCAGGAGTACTCAAGCAAAGCAGATAAGTGAAAACCAAAGGTTCATGAAAGGCATGAAGGAAGATGAGTTGAAGACCCAGATTTCAAAGCATCTTTAATGCCAGGTAAAGCAGTTTTAGGAATCCCTAGGTGGCGCAGAAGGTTAAGTGCTTGGCTACTAACCAAAAATTGGTGGGTCAAGTCCACCCCGACGTGCCTCTGAAGAAAGGCTTGGTGATCTACTTCCGAAAGATCACAACCATTGAAAACCCTATGGGGCTCAGTTCTACTCTGAAACGCATGAGGTCACCATGAGTCAGAATTGACTAGACAGCAAGTGTTTTTTTTTTTTTTTTTTTTTAATTAGAGCAGTTTTAAATTTTGTATCATTGAAGTACTAAAAAAACAGTCATTTATGTGCTGTAGGATGTGAATGGTAGTATAGGAAGAATACTCTGCAGTTACTAGCAAAGGAGACTAGACAAGGGTAAAATAAAAGATTTCTTGTCATGTTCAAAGGAAAAGGGAATAAGATAAATCTGTGTAAAGTAATGTTCCTGAATTAAGTTAGTAACAGAAGAGATAAATACAAACCAATACGAAAATCATTATGATAGAGGTAATGGAGCCACTGACTTGATACTAGAAGTCAGGAATGATGTGATTTTGGTGGTATCACCAAGAGAAACAGTGAGGTTAATGATCAAATTTTTTTAAAACTCGAAGATTAAATTATCTTAAAAATAGCATAATCCAACCAATAAGTTTTAGGGGCCTATTAGGTGCTATGCACTGGGTTGTTGTTATAGTTGCTGGGCACTGTCAAATTGATTCTGACTCACAGTGACCCTATAGGACAGAGTAGAACTGCCCCATAGGGTTTCCTAGACTGTAATCTTTACAGGAGCAGATCGCTAAGTCTTTCTCCCGTGGAACTGCTGGTGGGTTCGGACAGCCAACCTTTCATTTAGCAGCCGAGCACTTAAGCATTGTGCCACCAGGGCTCCTTAGGCACTGGGTTAAATACTGAGAATACAAAATAATAAGGAACTACTATGATCAATGTCAGCTTATATTCTCATTTGTGACAAAGACATTTAGTTGAATATTTTATTTCTATTTAAATGATAAATTCAATGCTCAGGAAATTACAAGGTGTCATGGAAACACAGGAGGGTAGCCTGATTACAGTATGGATTTCCAGGAATACTTCTTAGGGTTGGCTACTGTTAGAATCCCCTTTTTAAAATGTGTGTACTGACACGACTGGTTATTCCCTAGAGTTGGCTGCAAGCCCCTATTGCTGTGTTTTTCCCTGGTCTTTGCACTGATGGGGTCCTGTTCAGCCTTTGCCCTGACCTTCTCAGTTCACTGTGCTTTAAGAGTGATTATGGCAATATCTCTGGGAACAATTTACAACAACAGCCTCATACTTTGTTTTTCTCAGTTTTGTGTACCACCCGTCCCAGTTTTAGTGACTGTTTCTACCACTCTCTCTAAGTGATGAAATGTTAAAATTCTTCATTTTTCTTTAAGTTATAGAATGGAGTCCAGCCCAAGCCCAGCCTATGATCATGACAGTCATGGCATTGTCTTTGAGCACTGGCCAGGTGTTACTGGTAGGACTGGCTTATGTCTTCCATGATTGGCAAGCCCTACAGCTGTCTGTCTCTTTGCCCTACTTTGTATATTTTCTGTTTTTATGGTAAGTGTAAGTTCACTCTTTATTAATTTGCTTTTCTTACGAGACCTGAGCATTAAAAGTCTGGGGACTTTCCATTTGGATTTCTGGTTTCTACTAGATAACTAACTAACTAAAGAAAGAAATGGGTGGATGGATGGGTGGATGGATGGATGGATGGATGGATGGATGGATAGGTAGGTAGACAATAGGTAAATGAAAAAGACTCTAGGAGATACTGCTTCAAAACTCACTGAATCCACTCTGTCAAAAACTGAGGTTATGAAATTAATTACTTCAAATAGCATTAAGTTCACTGTGGGAAGTGGAAACAAATGTGAAAAAAGAAAACAAAAATTATGCTAACCTCTTTCTGAAAATTTGAAAAAATTTTTGAGATTAAAGACTACCACTTCTTTCAATAGTTATGCTAGGTTGGCAAAAGAAAGTGTATTTATATTCACATGAACACATTGGTATGCATACATCCTATATACAAAAATACCAGTTTTAGATGATAATTGAAAGACAGGGTATTTGCCCTAGAAAGTGCAGAATGATGAATCCTAAAAAGATTAAAAAGTCATGTGTTGTAGACAATGTGGAGCAATTTGAGCTCTCAGGTATTTCTATTCAACATATAAAATGTTTCAACCACTTTGTAAGTTTTTTTGTAGTATCTACTAAAGATAAAGAGTGCTTGCTCTATGACTCAACAGTTCTATTCCTAGGTACATATTCGGGAGAAATGAGTACTCCTGTGAAGAAAGTTTATGACAACTCTTTTCAAAATAGTCCAAATGAGAAATAATCTAAATGTCTATCAAACAGACAATGGGAACATAAATTCTGTATATTCAGACAACAGAATAATGCACAGAAATGAAAAAAAAACAAACTGTTGATACCCACAATAATTTGCAAAATCATACAGACATTATGTTGAGCAAAAGATTGCAAACATAAAAAATTAAGTACTGAATAATTCTATTTGTTGTATGAAGTTGTTGAACAGGTAGAATTTATATAAGAAAAATCAAAACAATTACGTCTCTACTCATTTGATAAGCCCACCATGTATGTAACTTATGAAAAGTTTCCTAAGCTGACCACGAAAACTTCCTGCACTATATTGTATGCAGAATACAAACTACAAAAAAATAAACAAGAACACTCTCAAAACTAAGAGGGAGTGTCCTTGACTGAATTTAACTCAGTAGGCTGCCTCCCAAAACAGAAGGGCTATAGTCTTCTCCAAGGATTGTTAAATTTTCACCTTCATTGAAGAGAGAAATAAAGCCCCTCTGAATTTTAGTCCATATTTTGATGGGACCCCATCCTTTGTCATAGTACTTCTGCCCCTCTGCCCTTTCCATATAGGTGGTTCTCAGAATCTGCCTGCTGGCTGATAATGTAAGGCAAGTAGGAGAAATCATTAAAAGAACTCAAGAGAGTTGCCCGTTTTAATGGAAGAAAAGATACTGCTGATCATCTGAACCTTGAGGTAAAAAAAAAAAAGTTATTTTTTCCAGATTTGCCACCAGTGACAAACAAAAACAATACAATTAAAATAAAATAATCCAGTGAGATATACAGATATAGACTGATATAAATCGATATATTATTGACTGTATTATACAGTTAACTAGGTAGGTAGGTAGACAGGCAGACAGATAGATAGTTAGACACATAGACAGATTTTTTTTTCTCTTTTAAAGGTTTAATCAGTTCTTATGTACACACACATATTTTTACAAAAATTGGATGACACTATATAATGTTTTAATCCTTATTTTTCTCTGTTTAACATTAAATTGTATTTTTCCGTGTCATTAAATATTCTTCAGTATTCCATGACAGTTTTATAAATTATTTCACTATTTCCCCGTAGTTGTTGCAAGTTTTTGCTACTTTGATGAACATCCCTGTACGTATACAGATCTTTGGGTATTTGCCTAATTTTTTTTTTTTTTGGACATTTTATTGTGCTTTAGGTGAAAGTTTACACAGCAAATTAGTTTCTCATTCAATAATTCATACACTAATTGTTCCATGACATTGGTTGCAGTCCCCGCAACATGTCAGCACTCTCCCCATTTTCACCCTGGGTTCCTTGTTTCCATTCATCTGGTTTCCCTACACTTTCCTGCCTTCTTGTCTTTGCATTTGGACAAGTATGCTGCCCTTTTGGTCTCGTGTAGTTGATTGTTCTAAGGAGCACATTCCTCATGTGCCTGTCCATTATTTGGCTGAAAGGTGATCTCTGGGACTGACTTCAATTCCAAGTTAGAAGGTGGTCTTAAGGCTATAGCCACAGGGGTTCCTCTAGGCTCTATCAGACCAGTTAAGTCTGGTCTTTTTTTGTGTGTGAATCTGAATTATGTTCTACATTTTTCTCCCACTCTAACCGGGACCTTCTATTGTATTCCTGGTAAAGTGGTTGGTCCTGGCAGCCAGTCACCATCTAGTTCTTCTGGTCTCAGTCTAGAGGAGGCTGTGATTCATGTGGGCCAGCAATCCTCTGGACTAATTGCTTCCTTGAGTCTTTGGTTTTCTTCATTCTCCTTTGCTCCAGATGGGAAGAGACCAATGGATGTATCTTAGATGACCACTCACGAGCTTTTAAGATACCAGATGCTAGTCACCAGAGTAGGATCTAGAAATTTATCTTTATGAACTACTTTGTGCTAATTGACCTAGATGACCCCTGAGACCATGGTCCTTAGCCTTCAAAGCCAGTAACTTGGTCCCACGAGGTGTTTTGTTATGCCTAAGAAGTTTCCATAACTGTGCCCTCTATGTGCTGTATGATATATATGAATAGATAGATATTTTGAAAATATGAACAGGCAGAATTTATATGTAATGAGAAAAATCACGTTTCCTGTGAAAGATGCACTATCAACATACCTGGGAAATAAAAGTGCATGTGATACTAAGAGATCCAAAAAGATTCTCACTAGGATCAGAAACAAAGTACTAATGATAAGAATGCTGACTTCATTCTTTCCAAGAATTCGTTAGGCTTGCTCAAAACTTCCTTATCACTGGATTCCAGTCCCATGCAAGTGCTCTAATCTATGATATATTTTTATCCTACAAAGATACTAAGAGAGGAATAGCTACTATTAGAAAAGATCCAGTTGTCTTTACAGATGATAGATTGATGAGTAAAATAAAGAGAGCTAACAGTTCACGTTTCAACGCACCCTCTAGCCCAGACCTTTGGTTTAGCTCACTGCAGATGCGGTATGACTTGATTCTCCATTATAAGCTTTCTGTTATCTCTTTCAAAAGCCAAATTATTTTAGTTTTGTCATATATAATCTTGGCAAACAAACTCAGTGGAGACTATCTGGAAACATAAGAAGTTGAAAACAATGGGAAAATTAATTTAACGAAGGGTACTAACAGCTTTGCACAGTTCATGCTCTTGACCCTTGTATCTACAGAAAGAAACAAACAAAAATCAGTTATCATGGAGTTAATTCCAACTCTTGGCGACCCCACGTATGTCAGAGTAGAACCACGCTCCATACTGTTTTCAGTGGCTGATTTTTTGGAAGTTGCTTGCCAGTCCTTTCTTCCAAGGTGCCTCTGGGTGGATTTGAACCACAAACTTTTTGGTTAGTAACCGAGGACTTAATCGTTTGTGCCACTCAGGAACCCTTCTACAGAAATAGTACCTTTGTCTCTTCTTTTTGTAGGTTTTGAGATTAATAATGAAAGCAGAACTTGCCTCACCAAGATCAAGGAACTCATTGTCAATCCCATCATGCTCAGGGTAATTTTTTGCCTTTTCTTTATGAGGTTTGTGTCCTCACTTCATCGCTGAACTCTTTGAGAAATTTTCCAGGATCACGCAAAGAGCTTTGTGAATGCTAGCTAGCCTCAAGGGGTTGAGAGAATTAAGGTACAAAGTGTGAAAAAATTAGAGAACAAAATAAACCAGTTACTGAAAAAATAAACATCATAGAAATTTAATGAATTTGGAACTCTGCACTCAGAAAGAATTGCCGAGTCCAGAGCACTGTGTGGAAAACTACTGAGAATGCTTCTTACAAAATAACAGCAGGTAGTAACACATTTCAAGGAGAAGCCTAACAAAATTAACATTGGGAGGCAGTATATTATCTAATGTTTGATAATACAGGTTTCTGAGCCACCAGAAGACTTTTTAAGGTCTATTCGGTAACAGAGTGGCATTGCACATGTTGCTTACCTCTGCGAGTCTCCATTTGATTTTTATTTGTAAAATTGGGTTAACAATCTATGTGCTAAATTCATTCAACAATCAACAAATCTTTATTGAACACATCCTTTTTGCTAGGTACTCTGGGAATCCATATATAGGGGAAAACAAGTCAAAATCTCATGGAATTTACATTTCAGTTAAGTGGAGAAAGATAGCAGACAGATACATAACTATAATGACCCTATGTGTGTCAGACTGGAGCTGGGTTCCACAGGGTTTTCAATGGATGTGACTTTTCAGAAGTAGAATGCTAGGCTTTTTCCTTCTGAGGTGGATTCGAACCACTAACTTTTTGGTTAGTAGCCCAACGCTTAACTGTTTATACCACTCAAGGCTCCATAAAATCTGTTAGGTTTTGATAAATTAAAACAAAACAGTAGAAAAACTAGTTGCTGTTGAGCTGGCTCTGACTTACGGTGATCCCATGTGTATCAGAATACAACTGTGCTCCGCAGAGTTTTCAATGGCTTATTTTTTGGAAGTAGATTGCCAGGCTTTTCTCCCAAAGTGCCTCTGGGTGGAGTCAGTCTCCAAGCTTTTGGTTAGCAGCTGAGCATGTTAACCATTTGCACCACCAAGGGACTCCAAATGCAGTATGGGGAAAGAGAATTAAAAGACTGTAGTTTTATTAGATAGGTTAGTAAGGGAAGGCCTTTCTGCACAATACTCGAAAGAAGTGAGCATGCAAGTCATGTGACCCTGTGGCACTAAAGCACTTTGTTTGTATCCTGGCTGTACTATTTATTAGACTGGTAAACTTGTGAAGGTTACTTAGTATCACCATGAGGATAATAATAGCTTTCTCTCTTTGCTTGACAAGGCGTAACAATATCTCAACAATAGTAGTCATTGTTAGTGATAGTGCCCTTGTCCTTATCTTTATCATCATTGTCATCATTTGGGGGAAGAGCATTTAGGCAGAAAGAACAATGAATAAAATACCTTAGAGATGGACTTTACAATAGTCCATCAAAGAACACAAGCCCATTGCTGTCAAGTTGATTCTGACTCATAGTGACCCTGTAGGACAGAGTAGAATCGCCCCATAGGGTTTCCGAGGCTATAATCTTTACCGAAGCTGACTGCCACATCTTTCTTCTGTGGAGAGGCTGGTGGGTTTGAACCACCAATCTTTCAGTTAGCAGCTGAGCACTTCATCACTGTGCCATATAGCTGGAGGAGAGGGTGCATGTGATTGATTGTCAGGAAGTGCAAGTGAGAGATATAGATGGATGCCAAATTATATAAAGTCTTAGAAACCATTGCCAAGACTGACTTTGTGTGAGATAGGAATTCACAGCGAAAATGTGAGTAAAGGAATAACCCGTTCTGACTTGTGTTTCAAAAGGAACAGTCTAGTAGTAGTGTTATGGAGGTTGGGTTGTAGGTGGACAAAGATGAAAGACGGGTCAGTGAATTGCATTGCTATATTGCGTGCAAAATGAACTGGAGGGATTGGTTGGATTGGATAAGGTGCAATGTGGTTGTGTTCATAAAATATTTTGATGGTAGAGATGATTCTATTTGCTGATGGCCAGGATATAAGGTTTAACAAGCAAGGTTTACTTGTTGTTTAGTTTGTTTTTGCCTGAGCAACTGTAACAGTGAAGTTGCTATATACTGAGAAGGAGCCAGGACAAGGAAGAGAGGTGATTGGGAAGTGAAAGATGTCTTTTAGAAATCAATGTTGAGATGACAATTTTTTCAGAGCTAGAGATATAAATTTATGATTATTTAGCTACAGATTTCCTTTAAAACCATGGAACTTGATGAGATGTCTTAGGAAACAATGTTCTGCCACATAGTAAAGTTTCAACAAGGATACTTAATAGTAATAAAGTGAAGATGCATTGAGTGTGTACCTATGTTATCTATACCATCATTTAATTGTTCAATTCCTTATGTATCTCATATAGCTCAGAGTAGGCATTTATTATTCAGTCACATAATCCCCAAACCAAAAGCCAAACCTGTCACCATCTAGTCGATTACAACTCATGAAATAACCCCATGTGTTACAGAGTAGAACCGCTCCATAGGATTTTCTTGGCTCTAATCTTTATGGAAGCAGATTGCCAGGCCTTTCTTTCTCAGCACCACTGGGTGAGTTCAAACCACCAACATTTAGGTTAGTAGTATTCTTTATGGTTCAAAACCACCAGCCACTCTGCAGAAGAAAGATATAGTAGTCTGCTTCTGTAAAGATTTACAGCCTTGGAAATCCAATGGGGCCGTTCTACTCTGTCCTGCAGGGTTTGTGTGGGTTGGAATGGACTCAATGGCAAGGAGTTTTTTTTGTTTGTTTATTTGCTTTTGTTTTATTCTCAACCTATATATAGTAGAGAAAGAAAAGCTTTATTTATTTTTTTTTATTTATTGAATAAACGTTAAACCAGAATACGAGATATCACAGACATTGAGATTGCAAAGACAAAAAGAAATCTGACCCTTTATATAGCTGACGGGATACAACCCACTACATTCATATTTTCAAGATTAAATTTTAATTTCCAAGTATCTTTATAACCTGAAGTAGATTTGCAATTTGAAGCCTGGGCCACCTGAGGTTATGCTACTCTCCTCCCAGGACACTGGAAGGTAGGGGAGGATTACATGCAATTACACTTGAAAGAGGTGGCCAGGTCCTTGAGGAAACATTCTTAATTTACATATTTTTGAAAGAGAGAGAAAAAATTTACAATTACAAATTACCAGAAATGAATTCTGAAAGAATAGGGGAGGAGAGGAGCCTCTTCTCTTATTTTCAACAAGGTGAATTAAAACCTATTACTTTCAATGTGGGGAGCCTTGGTGGTACAGTGGTTAGGCAATCAGCTGCTAACCAAAAGGTTGGTGGTCCGAACCCATCAGCGGCTCTGCAGGAGAAAGATGTGGCAGTCTGCGTCCATAAAGACGACAGCCTTGGAAACCCTTTGGGGTAGTTCTACTCCGTCCTCTAGGGTCACCATAAGTCAGAAACTGACTTGCTGGCAATGGGTTTGATTTTTTTGGTAGGGGATGCGAGTGAGGGAAAAGTCACCCACGACTCATATTTCCTACTCGGTTGGATAGTGACAGTGCTCAACAGGAGAGGGAACACAGAATATGCTTGGGAAGGATGACGGATTTAATTTTGGATATATTGAATTGCAAGTGCCATATAGCAGAGGGAGCCTTGGTGGCACAATGGTTAAAAGCTACGGCTGCCAACCAAAAGGTCAGCAGTTTGAATCCATCAGCCACTCCTTGGAAATGCTGTGGGGTGGCGCTATTCTGTCTTATAGGGTCTCTATGAGTTGGAATCGACTCAATGGCAATGGGTTTTTTTGGCTGAGTGTATGTTGTTGTTGTTAGGTGCCATCGAGTTGGTTCCAACTCATAGTGACCCTATGTACAACAAAATGAGACACTGCCTGGTCTTGCGCCATCCTCACGATCGTTGTTATGCTTGAGTCCGTGGTTGCAGCCACTGTGCCAGTCCGTCTCCTTGAGAGTCTTCCTCTTTTTTGCTGACCCTCTGTCATGCATGATGTCCTTCTCCAGGGACTGGTCGCTCATGATAACATGTCCAAAGTAAGTGAGATGAAGTCTTACCATCCTTGCTTCTAAGGAGCATTCTGGTTGTACTTCTTCCAAGACAAATTTGTTCGTTTTTTTGGCAGTCCATGGTATATTCAACAGACTTTGCCAGTATCATAACTTTCCTTGGTCTTCCTTATTCATTGTCCAGCTTTCTCATTCATATGAGGCAACTGAAAATACCTTGGCTTGGGACAGGTGCACCTTAGTCCTTAAAGTGGTATCTTCGCTTTTTAGCACTTTAAAGAGGTCTTTGGCAGCAGATTTGCCCAGTGCAATGTATTGTTTGATTTCTTAACTGCTGCTTCCATGGTCATTGATTGTGTATCCAAGTACCATGAAATCCTTGACAACGTCAATCTTTTCTCTGTTTATCATGTTGTTGCTTATTGGTCCAATTGTGAGTATTTTCGTTTTCTTTACATTGAGGTGTAATCCATATTAAAGGCTGTAGTCTTTGATCTTCTTCAGTAAGTACTTCAAGTCCTCTTCACTTTCAGCAAGAAAGGTTGTGTCATCTGCATAACTCAGGTTGTTAATGAGTCTTTCTCCTGTCCTGAAGCCGTGTTCTTCATATAGTCCAGCTTCTCGGATTATTCGCTCAGCATACAGATTGAATAAATATGGTGAAAGGATACAACCTTGATGCACACCTTTCCTGATTTTAAACCTCACAGTACCCCCTTGTTCTGTCCGAACCACTGCCTCTTGATCTATGTACAGGTTCCTCATGAGCGTAATTAAGTGTTCTGGAATTCTTATTCTTTGCAATGTTATCCATCATTTGTTATGATCCACACAGTAGAATGTCTTTGCATAGTCAATAAAATATAGGTAAACACCTTTCTGTTATTCTCTGCTTTCAGCCATGAAGCTTTAACTTCAGCTTCAGGTCTTATCTTTGGTACTGTGTCCTACAGAACGTCTCTATCCATGCTTTTGATTCTCCCCTATCCCTAGACTGCTGTTATTTGTTACCTGGTACTTGTAGTTGATGTGGTGGGACCAGAGGAGGCAGTCTATGTTTTCCAGGCTTAATATTAGTCTTAGGTAGATGCTCTATCCTTGAATGTATCAGTCAGCATCCAAGAAGTAGACAGAGACCTCAGTCTAATATGAACAGGGGAAGTTTAATATAAGGAATTATAAACTATGCACAGGGAATTAACTATTATGAGTGGATAAAAGAAACCTCGAATGAATATCTTTGGGTTGAGGGAGAGTACCCAAGAATGGAACAGACTTTGAAGAGTGGTCTTCTAGTCATCGCTGAGGAAAGTGTGGCTGCAGCCTACTGGATAGTGGAAAATTCTCCTGAGTTATTTGAAGACTAGAGATTTTCCACACTTGGCACCAGGGTGCTTATGGGATGAGGTCAATGGGCAAGGAAGTATCAGCTAGGATTGGTAGGTAGAAAATTCCTTCTGGAGTGCTAGAAGACTAAATTTGGTGCACAGGAATCCACTTTATAGGGCGCTGAAGAAATTTAGTGTGAATCCATCTGTGAGCTTCATGGAAGGCTAGATAGGGCACAAGTAGGTTTACCCAGAAAGCTACTGGGAAGTGGTAAGCTTGAGGTGGGAGAGATGCTTGTTGGATTCTCTGGGAAGTTGGCTCAGGAGCTGGCTGAATCCACCAGAAAACTGACCATGTGAGACACTACTGAACTCATGGGGAAACCATCTGGGGCTCTCAGGAATTCTTTGGGAATCTGCCCACATGGTTTGTTACTAACCTTGTTAGGAAACTGGATGGAACTTATCTAAATTCTGATCTTGGGGTGAGCCACTGGACTTGCCTCATGGACGTTAGTGGGGTGTCTGTGGAGCTCACCATGTGGGAGAGATGTTAAACTCACCAAAAGGAAGCCAGCTGGGCACCTGCTGAGCATGCTGGGACGCTGCCTGCAGGTGGTGCTGCTGAAAAAAAAAGTGGGCTGCAAAACCAACTGTGCTAACGCTGCTGGTATTCACTGAGGGTTAGCTCTCCTTGGGCTTTGGTGTCATGCTTGCTAGTCCAGCTCCTCGGAAGCAGCAAGAACATCAGAACCCTGAAGAAAATTCCCATCCTCCTTCCTGTTCCTCCAGTGCCCTCTACTGTCAAACTTAAAAAAAAAAAAAAAAAAAAAATTCTATCATCACAGGACAATTTGGTGAATTTGGAGCTGAGAGTAAAAAACTAATAAGTGGTCTGGTCCATCCCCTAGGTTCAATCCTAAGAGCAGGACAAAATCAATCCAAAATCCTGATTTCGTAAGTCTATCTCTGGGATCATTTCTGTATCAATTATGGTTCAGTCAGAAGGCAGGAATCCAAATAATATGAAAGAATGTATTACAAACTATTTGCAGGGAATTAACAAAAAGAGGAGCCCTGGTGGTGCAGTGGTAAGGAACTTGGCTGCTAACCAAAAGTTTGCCAGTTTGAATCCACCAAGCCGCTCCTGGAAAACCCTGTGGGGCAATTCTACTCTGTCTTATAGGGTTGCTATGAGTTGGAATCAACTTGACAGCAACAGATTTGGAACAACTAAGAGGAAATAAAAGAAAACCCAGAAAACTAGCCTAGTGCTGGGAGAGAGTAACCCAGGAAGCCACAGACTTTGAAGGGGATAGTCCTCCCCGAGGCCAGGACTTAGAGTTCGTTGGACCACATGTTTGCTGAATTGTGCTGGTTCCTGGCTGATCCACAGAGGGTGGGCTGAAGCCAGTGGGTAGAAAGCTACAGGCTGGCATTGGCACACTAAAAACACACATTGGAGCCCTGGTCATTTGAGAATGGTGGGCAGAGAGTGGTGGATCAGGACAGGCAGGCAGAGATGGGCCCCAGCAGGGAACCAGCAAGCTGAGGTGGTTGAGCAGAAAATTCACTAGGAAGCTTTCAGCCAGTAGTACTGTTGAACTTTCAGGGAACCTGGCTGGGCACCAGCTGGGCTCACCAGGCATTTGCTGGCAGATGGGAGAGTGCAGTGAAACTCTCTGGGAATCTGACTAGGGCACCCACAAAACTCTGCAAAAAGCTTCTTGTAGGGATGCTGTTGAACGTACCACCTGGAAACCAGGTGGGTTGCACACAAAGCTCTTGGTGAAGATGCTGAGGGTGCACTGAAACCCACTGGGGTGAACTCCACCAGCTGTCCCACACCAGCTCCTACCACTGGAACGAAAAGAAACAAAGCATGCCTGAACAGGAAGAGAAGGCCCTTCCTCTTCCAGTGTTCCTTCAGCGGCCTCACTGACAAACCTTGATGAGGAAGGAATGTTCGGTATCTCTGCAGGACAATGAAAAGTGGGCTTGGAGCTGAAAGAGATGAATTGATGACTGGCATGCTGGATGTCAGAGTCCTTGGGTGGTGCAAAAAGGTAACGTGCTCAGCTGCTAACCAGAAAGTTGGAGGTTCAAGTCCACCCAGAGGAAGAGAGACCTGGCCATCTACCTACAAAAAGTCAGCCATTGAAAACAGTTCTTCTCTGCCACACATGGAGTTGCCATGAGTCTGAAATGATTTCAGGGCAAATGGTAACTGGTAATGCTGGATGTTGAGTGCAAGACCTTCTCAGCGATCCTTTCCATTAATAATCTGGTCCCAGGACATTTTCTTGCCCCCAGTTTCAGGGTAGAGGGTTTTCTACTACATTCCTCCATCTGCACAGAGGCTTCACTCTTACCCTAATGGTGACTTTGAAAGTTGTTGGTCTCCTCCATGAACTTAAGGCTGGGGGATACCGGAGAAGGAAGGGCTTTGCGCCCTTCTTGCTTCCTTTCTTTCATTTTTCTTTTAATTTTGGTGAACATATACAGAGCAGAACATACACACATGCATCTATTTCTACAGGTAAAATTCAATAACATTGATTACATTCTTCATGTTGTGTCACCGTTCTCCCTATCTCTACCCATGTTGTTTCATGACTGTTGACTTAGACTCACTGCCCCCTAAACTTCCCATCTATGCTTTAGAGCTACTGTTGACAATTTGATCTCATACAGATAATTCTATAAACTAGTTAGCACCCTTCTTGCAGTAGCAGGACTTCCCCTTCCCCAGGCCTGCCCCAAAGGAGGCATTCTCACTGCACTCTCCTTGCTCCCAATTTTTCTGGTAGACACTCAGTGAGGTCTGTGAAAAACAGCCTGTGATTGGCGGAATCCCTATAGTGTCTAGGGTGCTCTGGGCTCAGGATAAGCCCACAATCAGCCACGAGCATTCTATTAAAAGTTTCTTCTGAATTATTCATACTGTCTTGAATGCCATCCAGAATCTGGCAACTGCTTCATATAAGCAAGTGTCCCTGTCTGATCCCTTCAGAGAGGTGCGTATCTTTCCTCAGATTCCTGTTAGTTGGTTCCACTATGACCTCAGGTCTCTGATGAGCTCAAGAGAAGTTGTGATTTTTACAGATTATCTAAGCTCATGTCATCAGGTTGGAGCAAGGTGCCTTCTAGGCTTTAACATCCCAAGGCGAATCTAAGAAATCTCTTCATAAATGTTTTTTTGAGGACAAGTGAACGAATAAACACTTCTGTTGCTTTAGTTGTACTGTGGTGGCTTGCATGTTGCTGTGACACTGGAAGTTTGCCACTGGTATTTCAAATACCAACACAGTAACCCTTGATGGACAGGTTTCACGAGAGCTTCCAGACTAAGACAGACTAGGAAGAATGACCTGGTAGTCTACTTCTTAAAAAACTGGCCAGTTGCTTATGAATAGCAACGGAACATTGTCTGATAAAGTTCTGGAAGATGAGCCCCTCAGGTTGGACAGCACTCAAAGTACGACTGGAGAAGAGCTGCCTTCTCAAAGTGGCATTGACCTTAAGAACATGGATGAAGTCAAGCTTTCAGGACCTTCATTTGCTGATGTGGCATGACTCAAATTGAGAAGAAATAGCTGCAAACATCCATTAATAATTGGAACATGGAATGTAAAAAGTATGAATCTAGGAAAGTTGAAGTCATCAAAAATGAAATGGAAGGCAGAGTCAACGTGGTGCTATAGGAAGAAGACCCATGCCATCCCTCTGCAATGAAGACCTGAAAAACTAAGTAAAACAGATACAAATATCAATCCTGGAACCCTAAGTACCAAATGAAGGAATAAAGAACTTAATCAAGCACAGAATGGAATATGAAACTGACAGAGAACAGAGAAGGAGGAGAGCTATGGAATGGAGGTCCCATACCAGCTAACATGGCCAGATTCACCATTTGGGCTACAGCCACCAAAGAATTTAGACAGGGAGTACAGAAAGGCAACTTCACAGAGCTCCCAAAAGGAGACAGAGCACCCGGTAACCAGAAATACACGCTTTCCCACCCTTCTCCCTATATGAGGCCTCTGCCACTTGCCAACGGGCCACGGTTGCTCAGCCAGAGAGATACCAGCTCACTGCCTCCCAGATTCACCATCTTGGACCTAAGCCACCAAGGTTTCGAACAGGGAGTACAGAAAGGTGACTCCACCGAGCTCCCAGCAGGAGACAGAGCACCCAGTAACCAGGGATACATGCTTTCCCACCTGCATCCTTCTTCCTTCTATGCAACCTCCGCTGCTTGCCAATGGGCCAAGATGAGGCCCTAGCTCACTGCTGCCTGGATCCGCCCCGCCTCCACCAGCTGGCCCCTTCAGTGCCATTTTTTTTGTTTGTTTTGGTTTGTATTTTTGTTTGTTTGTTTTCTGGCTTTTTTTGTTGTTGTTATTATTGCTTCTCTCTCTCTCTCTTTTCCTTCCTTTCCTTTCACCCACCCAGCTAGCCCCATGTGCCATCCCCTCCCCTTCTTGACAGGCTGTGATTTCTTGGTTTGTTTGCTTTATTCTTTTTTGTTTGTTTGTTTTCTGATATGGTTTTTTTTTGAGGGGGGGCTTTTTTATTGTTGTTGTTGCTTCTCTCTCTCTCTTCCTTTCCTTTCTCCTGTCCAGCTAGCCCCCTGTGCCATCCCCTCCCCTTCTTGATGGGCTGTGATTTTTAAGTTTGTTTGCTTTGTTCTCTCTTTTTTTTTTTTTTTTTTCCCCT
>NW_004443958.1:10394103-10446059 GCF_000243295.1 Trichechus manatus latirostris
TTTTTTTTTTTTTTTTTCCCCTATTTCTTCTCTCTCTCTCTCTCCTTTCCTTTCTCCCACCTACCCAGCCCGGTACACCACACCTGCCCCTTCTGGAGGGGCCATGCTGCACAGTTCGGTTGGAGAGTCACTGCGCATGACTTGCCAGGGTCTTCGCCACCAATGCTGACTGACTCCCTCAGTGCTATTTTATTTATTGTTTACTTGTTTGTTATTGTTTCTTCTCTCTCTCTCCCTTCCTTTCCTTTCTCCCATCCACCCAGCCCCATGAGCCGTCTCCAACTTCTTGGTGAGTTGTGCTGTACCGCTTGGCTGGAGAGCCTCTGGCACACAGCCTCCCCAAGTCTGCACTACTCCCACAGGCCAGCTCTCTCAGCACCATATTTTTATTTCTGTTTATCTTCCCCCTTCTCCCTTTCCTTCTCCCTTCCTCCAACAGCTGGCGCCCCCACCACCATATTGTTTTGTTGTTGTTTTTATTTTTGTTTATTTATTTATTTATTTTGTTTGTTTGATTGCTGGTTTCTATTTTCTCTTTCCCCTCTTTCCTTTCTTTTCTCTCCCCCACCTAATCCTGTGTGCCACCCTTGCCACTTCCAGACAGGCCAAGCCACACCGTTCAGCTATTGAGCCACCAGTACATGGCCGTGCCTGGTCTGCCCCAACATTTTATTTTATTTTATTTTTTTGCTTCATTTTTTGCCTTTTTTTTTTTTTGAAGCTTTTTTTGCCTTTGTTTCCCTCTCTCCTTTCTCTTCTTTCACCCACCCACTTAGCTCTGCACATCACATCCTCTCCTTTCCCTCCTGCCTATCTGCATCATGTGCTGAGTGCCACACTCCCGAACATTTCCAACACGGTGCCCCAAACCTCGCCCTGCACAACCCCCAGCTCTGCCCCCGTTGCCCCCAGTTCATGCCACAAACTGCCCATCCCCACCCCTCCACCCCCGCTGGACACACCCTGCTGCACCATAGCTGAGTGACTGGCCCTGCCCACCTGGACAAGGTGGTGAGAAGTGTCATGCCCACAGGCAAACAAGCAAAAAAACACACGCAGCCCACCTGACCAGACGTAACCAAATAAAACAAAAAAGCAGGACTAAACAATCAAATCTACCATCAATAAATGAAGAAAATAACTCCTGAATTGTCCCAGAGACAGCAGACAATATCAAAACATATTAAAAAAAAACAGGAGAGAATGGCTCCAGAAAATGACCAAAATAAAACACCAGGTGACCTTCTGTTAGAAGAAAATGCACTGGAACTACCTGATAGGGAATTCAGAACTCTAATATTCAGGGTTCTCCAACAAATGAAGGAAAATTCAGACAAAAATAAGGGAAAATTAGACAAAGTCATGGAAAATACAGAACAAACAATGGAAGAAATCAGGAAAATAACAGGAACAAAATGTCAAAATAAATAAACAACTAGAAATCATACTAAAACAGGAATTAGAAATCCAAAAGATAAACAACAAGATTTCAGAAATAGTGTAATAAAAGGTTTGAGGAGCAAATTTGAAACAATGGGAGACAAGATCAGGGAAATTGAAGAAAAATCCTTGGACAGCACTTTGTTTGAGAAAAAATCAGGGAAAAGAATGAAGAAAAATGAAGAAACCCTGAGAACAATGTGGAATACGTTCAAAAGCAAAAATTTGCCTGTGATTGGAGTTCCAGAACAGGGAGAGAAAATGGAAAACACAGAGAGGATCATTAAGACTTGCTGACAGAAAACTTTTCTAATATCATGAAAGATGAAAAACCAACTATCCAACAAGCTCAATGAACCAAACATAGGATAGACCCCAAAAGAAAAACACTAAGATATATCATAATTACACTCCGTAAAACCAAAGATAAAGAAAGAATCTTGAGAGAAGCTCAAGAAAAACAAAAAGTCACATACAAAGGGGAAACAATAAGACTAAGCTCTGATGACTTGGCAGAAACCATGCAGGCAAGAAGGCAATGGGATAACATATATAAAATCTTGAAAGAAAAAGACTGCCAACCAAGAATAATATATTCTGCAAAACTCTCGCTCAAATATGATGGTGAAATTAGGACATTTCCAGACAAAAAAAAATTTAAGGGCATACATAAAAAAAGCGACCCAAAAACAGCAGGAGTGGCAATACTAATCTCAGATAAAATAGATTTTAAAATAAAATCCACCATAAAAGACAAGGAAGGACATTATATAATGATTAAAAGGACAAGCCAGCATGAGGACATAACCATAATAAATATCTACGCTCTCAGTGACAGGGCTCCAAAATACATAAAACAAATTCTAACTGGTGGGCGCTATCTGCCTCCTGATGATGGTCCAGCAGTGTGGGAGTGTTCACAGCTCTTTGCCAGATAGATAGGGAGTGGTCCAGACTTACTTCCCTTTATTCAGCAGCTGGTCAAGTGGCTGGAGTGGATGGGAAATGCAGGCCTGGTGTGGAAGGGGGCCTGAGCTTGGGATGCTCTAGCTGAGGCAGCACGGTAAGGGCCAACAAGAAGAGGTACAGAACTAGGTCTGGGGAACAAAGAAAAGAGAAAGAAAGAAAAGCAAAAGGGTGGTAGCCAGCAGGTGGGAGCAGGGCAGACCTGGGGGCCAGTGGGAGGGGGGAGGTGGCATATAGGACTAAGTGGGAGATAGAATGTGGCAGGCTGGTGGCTTTCAAGCCACAGTTGTGTTTGTGGGCCAGGAAGAAAGGGAGGAGGTGGCTTATGAGGCTAGATGGGAGGGAAAGAAAAATAAACAAAATAAAAAATGGTGCAGCAGGGGCTGGTGGGTGGCTGTGGATGTGACCCAGAGCTGGGGTGGGTCAGCAGCTCTTTACCTGCAGTGGTACAGCAAGGCTCGGCAGGAAGGGATAGAGGTGGAGTACAGGGCTAGGTGGGAGGGAGAAAGAAAAGGAGGAAAGGGAAAAAATAAATTAAATAAAAAATTAAAAATGGCCGAGCAGGAGCCAGTGGGTGGGGGCAGGGGAGACCTGGGTTAGCAGCAGGCTAGTGTCTCTCTAGCTGAGGTGGTGCGGGGTAGCTCAGCAGGATGAGGTAGAGGTAGGGTACGTGGCTAGGTGGGAGAGAGAAAGAAAATGAATGAATAAATAAATACTAGCAGGAGCCTGTGGGTGGGAGCGGGGCAGACTAGGCTGGTGGTGGGCCAGTGTCTCTCCAACCAAGGAGGCGTGGCATAGCTTGGAAGAAAGAGGTATAGAGGTGAGGTATGGGCTAGGTGGGAGAGAGAAACAGAGAGAGGAAAGTAAAAAAAAAAAAAAAAAAAAAAAAAGGCATGGCAAGAGCCAGCAGGCGGAGGCTGGGCAGACCTGGGTTGGTGGCAGGCCAGTAGCTCTCTAACCAAGGTGGCTCAGTATAGCCCATCAGGAAGGGTGGAGGTGGTGTACAGGGCAGAAGGGTGAGAGGTGGGGAAGCGTGTTTCTCTGTCTACTGGGTTCTCTGTCTCCTGTTGGGAGCTTCGTGAAGTTGCCTACCTGTACTCCCTGTTCAGGGTCGTTGATGCCTGTCCTCCAAGATGACAATCAATTTGGGAATAATTGACATCTTAATAATACTGAGTCTTCTGATTCTTGATCATGGTATGTCTCTCTAATTATTTAGCTCTTCACTAATTTTTCTTCAGCAATATATTGTAGTTTTCTGTATTCAGGTCTTAACCTTATTTTGTTAAATGGATCTCAAAGCAAGTGATATTTTATGTGAGTAAATATGGCATTGATTTTTAATTTCAGTATTAATTCTTTATCACTAGCATAGAGAAATACAATTGATTTTTCAAAATTGACCTTGTATCCGTAGCTACTGAAGACCTTGCTTATTTACTCTAGTAGCTTTTTTGTAGATTTTATAAAATTTTCTATTCTGATGATCATGTCATCTGAGAATAAAGACAGTATAACTTATTCTTTTTAAATTTGGTGACTTACCTTCTTTTTCTTTCCTTATTCCACTGCTATGGTATTTGGTAAAATGCTGAAGAGCAATGGTGAGGACGAATATCCTTGCTTCTTTATGATGTTAAGATAAAGGTGTATACTATTCCATCATCAAGTGTGCTTTTACTGTAAGGTTCTTATCAAAGCCTTTTCTTAGTCTAACTTCCCCTCTATTTCTAATTCACTAAGAGTTTAAATCAGAAACAGATGCTGAATCTTTGCAAATGGTTCATATATATACATAGAGACAGAGAGTAAATCATATGATTTCATTTTTAATTCATTGATAACCAAAAACCAAACCAGTTCCTTTTGAGTCAATTCTGACTCATGGTGATCCTGTGTGTGTCAGAGTAGAGCTGCGCTCCACAGGGTTTTCATTGCTGATGTTTTACAAGTAGATAGCTAGGGCTTTCTTTTGTGTTGTCTCTGTGTGGACTTTAAACTCCAGTCTCTCAGTTAGCAGCTGAACTCGTTAATCATTTGCACCACCCAGGGACTCCAGTGTATTGATAGGGGGGATTATAATGATTTCTTGTCAAATTGTGAACCAACCTTGCATTCCTGGGTTAGTGCCTATTTGGTCATCATTATATATTGCTGGATTTAATTTGTTACATTTTATTTAAGAATTTTTGCATTTATTTCAAGAGGTATATTGGTATATAATTTTCTTTTCTTATAATGTAATTGTCTGATTTGAGTGCCATGGAAATGCTAGTCTCAGAAATGATTTGCAAAGTGTTCCTTCCTCCTCTGTTTCCCAAAAGAGTTTGTGCTGGATTAGTATTAGTTTTATTTTCTTAAATGTTTTGTATAATTCATCAGTAAAGCCATTTGGCCTAAAGCTGTTTTGTGTTGTTTTGTATTATTAGCGGGATGGTGTTAACTACTAATCCAGGCTATTTAGGCTATATATTTCTTCTTGAGTGGCCTTTGATAGTTTGAGTCTTTTAAAGAATGTGTCCATTTCATTTAAGTTATCAGATTTATGGGAAAACCTTTTTTTGCTTTCTTTCAGGACGGTTAATTTAGCTGTTTATAGAATTCTGAGTTGAAATGTTTTGTCGTTGTTGTCATTTAATTCAGAACATTAATAATTGTGTTATTGGTTTGAACTCATTTAATGGAGCTGCAAAAGAAAGTACTGGCTGTCTGCTTTCATAAAGATTACAGATCACCAGGTCTTTCTCCCAGGGAGCCAGCGGGTGAGTTTGAACTGCCAACCGTTCAGTTAGCAGGTGAGCTCTTAACCATTTGCACCATCAAGGATCCTTTACTGTATGTAGGTATGGACACTAACAATGGTATTCTTGAAAATGTTTCTGAATGCAATATCACAAAATAACAACTGATTTGTAGCATTTGTCATTTTCTGTGGTGTAAATAATCCCACCACGGCCACAAAATATGTCTGAATGTGGACTTGGAAGAGATGCTCACAATTGCTTCTTGTGAGCTGGTAGGAGTCAGCTCCATGCACCTCGGTACTAAAGGCATTGCTTCTTCTTGCCCTTGCCGTGCAAATATTTCTAAACATAGGTTACTATTTTCTGATCTCGTCATCCTAAAATAAATCTGCGATTTTATTGCTTTTTGAAAACTCATTGACATTTCCTTTTCTCTCATGTTTGTTTTGGTAATCTTTTCCCCTCTTTAATACTTCTAGATCTACAATGGCATCTATATCTATTTACATTTCTACAATCTAATTGCTATTTTTTGAATGACTGGGGATCAGAATTATCTGATGCAACATTACTGAAACAGAAAATCAATTCCTATCTTTTTTTTCATAAAAATGAAAAGTGAATGTCTATTTGGTTACTGTATATAACAAAATATTTCCAGTTCTTCTTTTATAACTACAAGTTAAAAAATTCTTTAAACAGTAAATTAATTTAAAATATTCATCACTGCCATATAATTTTCAGAAAACTGTCATTCCTCACACTGCTGCTCCCATCCCAGCATCATGGCCTTCTCAGAACTTCTACAACATGTAGGTAATTTTGGAAGATTCCAGATTATACTCAGCATTTTGAACATATCATTAGTTACCTTTCTAACCTCTCACAACTTAGTGGAGAACTTCTGTGGGGCTATGCCTGCTCACTGTTGCTACACCCAGCTCCTAGACAACACAACATCTAAAACTAAGATTACTATGATGTCAATTCCATCAAACCCAATTTCAGCTTTTAAACCCCAATGAATCAGCCCCAAACATCACTGAGCTGCAGACAGAACCATGCCTGGATGGTTGGACCTATGACTAAAGTATTTTCACTTCTACTGTTGTAACTCAGGTATGACATAATGTGAACAACTAGTAAACAGTCACTTTTTATGTACAAGACTGTGTATTAAATTTGGTGGAGATGCATTTACATTTAGGACATATCATCCAGGTTGCAAGAAACTTAAATTATGGAGGTAAAGAGAAGAACAACAGCATTTGCTGAACACAGGTACTGTACTAGTTGGTCTGTCAATATAGTGATAACACATTGTCACCAGTGTTGGAGCCGTTGTTTGAAAATCACTTGCAAGTAGTCTATAAGCACCTATCTTACCTTCTCTAAAACCAGGGTTCTAACCCTAGAATGAGAATTCTACCAGTTAACTACTCTGGTTGATGAAATTATGAAACACCTTATAGAAAACTCTTAAGGAATATATTTGGATCTCAAAAATGGTAGATTTTAGTAATGTATGTGTAAGTTCTTTGTATTACATATATTTCTTATTTTATGAAGAAGGAAATGGGTCTCAAGGTCAATATGATATGATCATCTTCTCACAGTTAGGAAGTGATGGACCTGCAATCTTCATGTATTATTTCTAACATGGCATAGCATACATAACCAGAATTTTTTTTTTCGTTTAATTCCATTGTTTTCATTGTTCATTCATCTCCAAACACATTCTATTTGATCTTTTTGAAACCTTTTTGATGGAATTCAATAGAATTGCATCCTTCCTTCCTAAAAGATTACACACTGTATAATCAACTTCCCTCAAAATATTTTCTCTATTTTCATTTTATACAGCCATCAGTTTTCAGAATAATTACACTTCTAACAAAAAATAGCCCCTATACCTTCAGAAAAGTTGTTATTCCATTAATATATTGCCTTAGCACTTCATACATGTTTCCAATTCCCATCGTCCAAGAAGTGTTTGTCCTATAAACATCTTCTCCCATAGTTTCTCAACTCCTTATGAAAGGGAGAGTATATTGGTCATGACTATATCAAAAGTACCTAGCACAGTTCTTATTTTTAATCATGCAACTTTCTTATGAAATTGCCTCTCTGAACTTTTATTGACTGATTTTACAGCTCATGTTTTCTATTTTCAATGTCTGTAAACTTTAATCAATCCAATTCTCTCTTTTCAGTGGGATTTAGTTTGTGATTCAGTCACTCCAATCATTGTCGCAGACCATTTTCATGTTTGGATATACAGTTGGATCACCCATAAGTGGTTTCATTGCTGAGGATCACCCATAAGTGGTTTCATTGCTGACAGGTATGTTTCATATTTTGGCTGATAAATTATCTAAGATATACAATATGTAAATTCTCTATAGAGAAAAAATTGACATCAAAGATCTAGAAAGAAGCAAAAGCAGCTTTATTGAAAAACTATGTTCAAGCTGCTGAAGGACTTTGTTAGATGCTCTTCTGAGTTGTCCTATCTAAATAGTAAAGAAAATTGGGGGAAGAAAGTCCCCAGGGATCCCAACAGTGTGGCAGTGTGGACCAGGGAAGCAGTTTCCAAGCCGAGTGGTGCTTCACAGCCTGTCAAGAAGAAGCAAAGATGGCACACGGAGCCAGGTGTTCAAGAGAAAGGAGGGGGAGGAGGTGGGAGACAGGGAAAAAAACAAAAGAAGCCAAAAAAAGCAGCACCAGCAACAAAAAAATAGCACTGAAGGAGCCGGCAAGTGTGGGCAGGGCGAATCCAAGTGGCATGGAGCTGGCATCTCCTGGCCAAGCAACAGCAGCCCACTGGGAAGTGGAGGAGACAGAGCAGGGGGAAGAAGGATAGGGGGTAGGAAAGTGTGTATCAATGGTTACTAGGTGCTCTGTCTCCAGCTGGGAGCTCCGTGAAGCTGCTTTCCCATACCCCCTATCTGCTGATCTCCAACAGGAGTCCAAGGTGGTGAATCTGTGCTGTGTTAACTGATAAGGGACCTCCACTCCATGTCTCTCCTTGCTCTGTGTTCTCTGTCAGTTTCTTATTCCATTCAGTGCTTGGTTGAGTTCTTCATCTCTTCATTTGACACTTCTAGTTCCAGGATGGACATCTGTCTTCGTTTTACTTAGTTTTTTGAGTCTTTGCTGTGGAGGGGTGGTGTAGTGCTTCTGTCTATAGGACCAAGTTGGCTCCCTCATTCCAAGATTCTAAATTCTTGCGTTAATTTGTGAGGATCTCCTTGATTCAGGTCAGCCTTTACCTTACAACTGCACCACAGCAACCAGTTGAAAACTTGGTCCTCCTGCCTTCAGCCTGTCCTCTCTCCAACATTTTCCCCCATGCTACAGCCAATGACTTTAAAAAATATATATGAAAACCTTTCAGTAGTTCCCTATGGCTCACAGGTGGTTGAAGTTCAAATTACGACATAAAAGCTTTTTCAAGATGAAGTCTCAATCTACCTTTCTAGTTTCTTTCCCTACATGTATTCTACACAGCCATCCTCATAGTTCTCTCCTTTCTCCAAACTGTCTGCCCTTGCTGCTGTTCTTGCTCTTTTCTCTACTGAGAATGAATGCCTTTCCCTTCTCTCCGTCTGGAATTTCCCATTGGTCCTTCAAAACTAGAAACTTTTTCCGAGACAATTGTCATTTATTTCCATTCTGACAGTTTATCAAATTGTATTATAATTACTTGTGTTCACTTATTCAACAACTATGTCATGACCCAGATGAGACGTTGAAAATCCTCTCTAATGTATAAAGAGTCATAGAGATTTTTGAGAGTAATAACTTCTTCACTTTCGCAAAGAAATTATATTTAATTTGTTCTTGAGTAGTTTTGTGTAATTATGTAGGGAGAATATGAAATAATTCTGAGGAAATGATAGGTTAATGAATGCTTGTTACAGGATTTATTTTTCTTTTTCGTTAATATTTTTCAGTAAGTGTGTTTCAAATTATTTTCTCTTTGAAGGTTTTGTAATCCATAATGAAAAAAGAACTTACTTTTCTCAAACATAATTCTAAGAAAACGAAGATCATTGCTAATCCTATCATGCACAGGACACTCTTTAGCCTGTGTTTTGTGAGGTTTGTCTTTTTCTTCATTCTGTAACTTTAGATAACTTTACCCGAAATATGCTAACTACATAGTGCAGGCCCGTTCAATAAGCTTCAAGTTTTATTCAGGAGGCGAAGCAGAAACACATTGAATGTGTACAAAGAGCAAAATGTGGGCACTACTCTCCAATGGGAAAAGAAGGTCAATAGTGTCATTTTTTCAAGATAACAAAGCTGATGAATTGTAACACCAAGACTGAACCTCAAACAGTCCCAGTCCCAAAGCAGAGCACCCTAATATATATTTTAGTGATTATTATTATTATAAAATAAATGACAACAGTCCTAGGCATGAACTCTCTGTTTGCCCACTTTTTATCAGCTCTTACTCTAGGGGACAGTGATAGGGCTGGGGACAAATAGATATAGCCAGAATGAAGGGCAAAAACAACAAAGCCAAAATTTGACATCTTAAAATATTTCTGTAAGTTAACTTACCACAGTAATCACTTCCTCAAACCAATGACTCTGCCAGCATGCTGAACAACTAACGGACTGGAAGAGTGAACGTAGGAGCTGCTTGCTTGGCACACACTGGCCTGCATTATTTACCCAGGCATAAGATGATTTCTCAGCCCAGCTTTTCTCATATAGCTTTGGATCTGGGAGTTATTGGTTGTATCCTGACCTCCTGCTACTGACTTAGTAATACGACTCTAAGTTGATATAGTTCTTTCTCAGTTGTTTGTGCGCAAGGACGGAAGAATTACAAGTGATATTCCCAAAGACTGATATTTCTCAATTCCAAGTATACTATTATATTTCTGTTTTTAAAAAATCTTGAACGCATTTAATAAATACATATTAAGTATCTACTATATGACAAACTTCATACTTCGTACATTCCATTCGTACATTCCTACACAGAATGTACGAAGTATGAATCTAGGAAAATCGGAAATCATCAAAAATGAAGTGGAATGCAAAACATCGATATCCTAGGCATTAGTGAGCTGCAATGGACTGGTATTGGCCATTTTGAATTGGACAATCGTATGGTCTTCTATTCCAGGAATGACAAATTGAGGAGGAATGGCATTGCATTCATCATCAAAAAGAACATTTCAAGATCTATCCTGAAGTATAACACTGTCGGTAATAGGATGCTATCTATACACCTATAAGGAAGACCAGGTAATATGACTATTATTCAAGTTTACACACCACCCACTAAGGCCAAAAACGAAGAAACTGAAGATTTTTACCAAGTTCTGCAGTCTGAAATTGATCAAACATGCAATCAGGATGCGTTGATAATTACTGGTGATTGGAATACGAAAGTTGGAAACAAAGAAGGATCAATAGTTGGAAAATATGGCCTAGGTGATAGACATGATGCCAGAGATCGCATGATAGAATTTTGCAAGACCAACGACTTATTCATTGCAAATACCTTTCTTCACCTACATAAACGGCAACTATACATGTGGACCTGGCTAGAATACACAGGAATCAAATCAACTACATCGTGGAAAGACAATGGAAAAGCTC
Organism: Trichechus manatus latirostris; assembly: GCF_000243295.1. NCBI lineage: Eukaryota > Metazoa > Chordata > Mammalia > Sirenia > Trichechidae > Trichechus > Trichechus manatus. The sequence goes on from NW_004443958.1 coordinate 10,404,879, forward strand.
AATATCATTAGTCAGAACAAGGCCAGGGGCTGACTGCATAACAGATCATCAGTTGCTCTCTGCAAGTTCAAGTTGAAACCGAAGAAAATTAAAACAAGTACACAAGAGCCAAAGTGCAACCTTGAGTATATCCCACCTGAATTTAGAGACCATTTCAAGAATAGATTTCATGCATTGAACACTAATGACCAAAGACCAAGCAAGTTGTGGAATGACATCAAGGACATCATACATGAATAAAGCAAGAGGTCATTAAAAAGACAGGGAAGAAAGAAAAGACCAAAATAGATGTCAGAAGACACTCTGAAACTTGCTTTTGAACATTGAGTAGCTAAAATGAAAGGAAGAAATAAGGAAGTAAAAGAACTGAGAAGAAGATTTCAAACGGCAGCTGGAGAAAACAAAGTATTAAAATGACATGCGCAAAGAGCTGGAGATAGAAAACCAAAAGGGAAGAACACGCTCAGCATTTCTCAAGCTGAAAGAACTGAAGAAAAAATTCAAGCTTTGAGCTTGCAATACTGAAGTATTCTTTGGGTAAAATATTAAACAACACAAGAAGCATCAAAAGAAGATGGAAGGAATACACAGAGTCACTGTATCAAAAAGAATTGGTCAATGTTCAACCATTTCAGGAGGTAGCATAAGATCAGGAACCAATGGTAGTGAAGGAAGAAGTCCAAGGTGCACTGAAGGCATTGGCAAAAAACAAGGCTCCAGGAATTGACGGAATACCAATGGAGATTTTTCAACAAACGGATGCAGTACTGGAAGTGCTCATTCATCTATGCCAAGAAATTTGGAAGACATCTACCTGACCAACTGACTGGAAGAGATCCATATTTATGCCTATTCCCAAGAAAAGTGATCCAACCAAATGTGGAAATTATCAAACAATATTATTAATATCACACTCAAGTAAAATTATGCTGAAGATCATTCAAAAGCTGCTGCAGCAGTATATTGACAGGGAATTGCCAAAAATTCAGGCTGGAGTCAGAAGAGGATGTGGAACCAGGGATATCATTGCTGATGTCCGATGGATCCTGGCTGAAAGCAGAGAATACCAGAAAGATGTTTATTTGTACTTTATTGTTTATGCAAAGGCAGTCGACTGTGTGGATCATAACAAATTATGGATAACTTCATGAAGAATGGGAATTCCAGAACATTTGATTGTCCTCATGAGGAATCTATACATAGATCAAGAAGCAGTCATTGGAACAGAACAAGGGGATACTGCATGGTTTAAAGTCAGGAAAGGTGTGGGTCAAGGTTGTATCCTTTCACCATACCTATTCAATCTGTATGCTCAGCAAATAATCTGAGAAGCTGGACTATATGAAGAAGAATGGGGCATTAGCACTGGAGGAAGACTCATTAACAAACCTGTGATATTCAGATGACAGACACAACCTTGCTTGCTGAAAGTGAAGAGGACTTGAAGCACTTAGTGGTGAAGATCAAAGACCATAGCCTTTAGTATGGATTACACCTCAACATAAAGAAAACAAAAATCCTCACAACTGGACCAATAAGCAACATCATGATAAATGGAGAAAAGATTGAAGTTGTCAAGGACTTCATTTTACTTGGATGCACCATCAACACCCATGGAAGCAGCAGTCAAGAAGTCAGGCGACACGTTGCATTGGGCATATCTGCTGCAAAAGACCTCTTTAAAGTGTTAAAAAGCAAAGATGGCCCCTTGAAGACTAAGCCATTGTATTTTCAATCACTGTATGTGCATGCGAAAGCTGGGCAATGAATAAGGAAGACCAAAGAAGAATTGACACCTTTGAATTGTGGCGTTGGCAAAGAATATTGAATATACCATGGACTGTCCAAAGAACAAATAAATCTGTCTTGGAAGAAGTACAACCAGAATGCTCCTTAGAAGCAAGGATGGTGAGATTTCATCTCACATACTTCAAACATGTAATCAGGAGGGATCAGTCCCTGGTGAAGAACATCATGCCTGGTAAAGTAGAGGCTCAGCGAAAAAGAGGAAGATCCTCAACGAGATGGATTGACACAGGGGGTGCAACAGTGGGCTCAAGCATAACAATAATTGCGAGGATGGCAAAAGACCAGGCAGTGTTTTATTCTTTTGTACATAGGGTCACTATGAGTTGGAACTGACTTGACTGGCACCTAACAACAACAACATCATGTGACAAACACTATTATCATTATTTTTAGGTTCTATCTTTCACTGAATTCTTAGAGCAGGCTCTTCATACTCTTAATCATGTTTTCACCACTCATCATAGGCAATATCTTTCTCAGACTTCCTTTCTTCAGGCTTTTCAGTTCCAAGCACACATCTTTGTTTACATCCATGGAATTCTTCTTTGACTCGTTAGCTTCAAGTTCCTATTTCAAGCAGAGACTATTCTATCTAATTCTAAGACAAACAATTTTATTCCGGGAAGACATATATAACTAAAACTTTCAAAGAAGCATTGTGTGAAAGTCCTTCTAGCTCTTCCCCTCTGTAGAGCTCTTCAGTCTCCTTAGTGCTTGTTGGTCTTCAAGATGTTTTCTCTTATTTTTGGTATTCCTATTTATATAATATCTGTCCCTGTAATCAGAGAAGCAGAAGAGAAACAAACAAATGGCTGTGATAGACCTTTTAATTTTTAAAAATTCAGTTTAATATACTGCACTTTAGTTTATGCAGCTCTTTTGGATGCTTCATTACTTCTCCATTTCCCAGATAGGTAGATGTTACAACATTAACACCTCTCTTTTGTAAATTATGAAACTAACTTTGAGTTAAAGATCTATGTATAAGCAGATTTAAACTGGAATTTAAAGTCCTTATGCTTCTAAGAAAATCTATGCTCAGACTATTTGGGAAAGTTTAATTTAAATTAAAAAATAAATGATAGTGTTTAATAACACTTGTAGTATTTAAAATCATTAGTAAGAGTGAAAAGAACATGAGATTTGGAGTAAAACAAAACTGATCTCAAGTTCTGGCTTTTCTACTTATTGACTGTGAATAAATGTACACCACTTATCCTCTCTGATTGTCAGTTTTCTCATCTGTAACATGGGCACAATACACTCATTATGAAAGAATCACATGAAATCATGGGAATAAACACACTTTGTAAAATAGCAAATTATATGCAAGTGTTAGGAAATTGTGAATGTGTATTTACATATATATGTACATATATATAGTCTCATGCAGGAAATACATAGAGTAAACCAGACCGTTCTATTCTTCAACCTTGTGAAATCATGGAATACTTTGCTTCAATGCCCATCTGCTAAGTCGTCACATAGCCACAAAGCTAGCTTCTCACGGGCAGGGCTATTACAACGGTGCTCACCTTTTCTCCATGTCCTCAATTGTTTCAGGGAATGGAAGATTCCGGGACTCCGGCAGAAAGTACACACTTATGCAGGCTGCCTTGAGGAAGATCTCACAGATAAATCAAGGGAAAGGATGTAAAATACTGTCTGGTTGTAAGTACTAAAACACTGAGTACTCCTGATAACCTGGAACCAAATGTGAAAACATTTTGGAGAGTTGTCCTTAGAAGAGAGAAAAAAAATTTTTTTCAAAAGCTTAAAACTGGAAACTCCATCTTTTTTTCACGTCATAGCTAATCTGTACCTTTTGCTGTGGAACTGTCCCTCACCACCCCTCACTTTCATAGAAAACTGCAATTCCTGAGGGCAAATGCCTCATTAGAAATAAAATAAATACATAGATAAATAAATACACAGTCTCAATTAATTCAGTTCAGTTGAAGTTATCCTTAACGTCTCATTTCTATAGTAGGAAACTGTGTTAAACAACCATTTCACATATATTTTCCCTTTTGATTTCCACACAAAAAAATCTATAATGATTAGCATATATGTATCATATTACTTATTTTATAAATAAGAAAATTAAGACTCAATCAGATTAAGAAGACTATGCAAAACCACATGGCTAGCCAAGAACACATCCAGTATACTAACCAATAATATTGATTGAGAACCTGTAATAGGGACTTTGCTAAGTACCAAACCAAAAAAAAACCAAACCCACTGCTGTCAAGTTGATTCCAACTCATAGCGACCCTACAGGACAAAGTACAACAGCCCCATAGAGTTTCCGAGGCTGCAAATCTTACAGAAACAAACTGCCACATCTTTCTCCCTTGGAGTGGACGGTGAGTTCAAACCACCAAACTTTTGGTTAATAGCCGAGCGCTTTAACCACTGCACCACAAGGGCTCCTTTTGCTAAGCACCCCACACAAAAAAAGAACAAGATATGTCCTGTGCTCTAAAGGGATTTCAAGTTCCAGTATTCCCTAAGATATACAAGAGAAAATTCCTAGAAAATATATCATTCATCTCACCAGAGGAGCATAACCTGGCAATATGATAATAAAAAGGTTTTTTTCCCCTGTTTCAATCACATGATGTGCTAAGTTAAGTAGGATCCTCAGACTGTAGACTGTAATAATGTGGCACACATGGGGAAACTGAAACAAGGACTGCACCCTTCCCAAAAGTGAAATAAGCATCTTTCCATGGTGCCTGGATTTGCCATGTTGCCTCACATTTTTACCATTGTCTATTTTAAATGTTCTGTTATGAAATTATTTTTTCAAGGTTTTCTATTGGAGTAATAACTCATAATGGCCTATAGTGATTAATGTGATTCAATTTGAGAACACACTTGTGAGAGTCATGAAGGTGAATGCTGAGCATGATAAATGGGGTGCAATGGTTAAGTTTATACACGGAGGCGAAAGTCTTGAACATGAAGTGTAATTAAATAACACATAAGGTTATCACCTAAGGTCCTGACAGCGCTACTCATTGAGCCTGTGCCATCATCAACGTGTGTATTTAGCAGTATACATATTGTGTGTATGTGTGTGTGTGTCCTCAAAAAGAAATAACTTTTCCTAATTGCAGGAAAATACTGTTTGGACCATTGGAGAACTTGGGAAGAGAGATATAGGTGAGTTGCTTCTTTGAGACTGCAGAGGCAGGGCAGGAGGATAATCTTGAACTCCATCCTGAGGCTTCCGTAATATTAAAAGTTTGGAAAATGTGATCACGTAAAAATGAGGTGGGAGGAGAATTCTGCAATAAAATATATAGCTACAATCTCTTTCCAAAGGAACTATTTCATTTGCAATAAAGTGTGGAGAAATTCAAGCCTATGGTTACTCTCAGTGGAGGCTGTGGTAAAAGGCAATTGGGAGGAAATTGGTAGATTCATTGGAGATAGAAACTAAACAGTAGGCCAACTAGTTTTCTGGAGAACACCAGGGAAAGAGACAGGTGGGAGAAACCCTCCTGAAGTCAGAACAAATCTCAAACACTGACTTCATGACCTACCCCTTCAAAGGAGCTCAAATTTTATTGGATTAGTCTACGGAGCAATTTATGTCCAGGACATTGTTGAAAACAACAACAACAAAAAATCAGTATGCAATTTGTGAAGTTTAGCAACTGGCTATGTTCAAGGACAGAGAGAGTCAAAGAGAGCCCTCAAAAATATTTTTAAATATGTATAATAAATCCTAACCCATATACCTGGGGATTAATTTCCATTTAGGAATAGGATTTTCTTTGTTAAACTAATGAGGTCATATCAGTGTGTGGTGTATCGTAAATCCAATCTCTTTTGACTGACCTAAGGTGTAGCATAGGTGCAGGAGCCCTGTTGGTGCAGTGGTTAAGCACTTGGCTGATAACCAAAATGAGTTCAAATCCAACAGCCTCTCCCCAGGAGAAAGATGTAGCAGTCTGCTTCTGTAAATATTATCGTTGTTGTTGTTGTTAGGTGCTATTGAGTTGGTTCTGATTCATAGCCACCCTATGTACAATGGAATAAAACACTGCCTGATCCTGCGCCATCCTCACAATTGTTGTTATGCTTGAGTCCATTGTTGCAACCACTGTGTCAATCAATCTTGTTGAGGGTCCTTCCTTTTTTTTGCTGACCCTCTACTTTATCAAGCATGATGTCCTTCTCCAGGGACTGGTCCCTCCTGACATGTCCAAAGTATGTGAGACATAGTCTTGCCATCATTGCTTCTAATGAGCATTCTGGATGTACTTCTTCCAAGACAGATTTGTTCATTCTTCTGGCAGCCCATGGTATATAAAATATTCTTTGCCAACATCATAATTCAAAGGCATCAATTCTTCAGTCTTCCTTATTCATTGTCCAGCTTTCACATGCATAGGAGGCTATTGAAAACACCATGGCTTGGGTCAAGCACACCTTAGTCCTTAAAGTGACATCTTTGCTTTTTAACACTTTAAAGAGGTCTTTTGCAGGAGATTTTTCCAATGCAATGTGTTGTTTGATTTCTTGACTGCTGCTTCCATGGGCGTTGATTGTGGATCCAAGTAAAAGGAAATCAATATTTTCTCCGTTTATCTTGATGTTGCTTACTGGTCCAATTGTGAGGATTTTTGTTTTCTTTCTGTTCAGGTGTAATCCATTCTGAAGGCCATAGTCTCTGATCTTCACCAGTAAGTGCTTCAAGTCCTCCTCACTTTCAGCAAGCAAGGTTGTGTCATCAGCATGTTGCAGGTTGTTAATGAGTCTTCCTTTAATCCTGATGCCCCATTCTTCTTCATAAAATCCATCTTCTTGGATTATTTGCTCAGCATACAGACTGAATAAGTATGGTGAAAGGATACAACCCTGATGCACATTTTTCTTGACCCTAAACCATGCAGGATCTCGTAGTTCTGTTCCAATGACTGCTTCTTGATCTATGTACACGGTCCTCATGGGCACAATTAAATATTCTGGAATGCCTATTCTTTGCAATGTTATCCATAATTTGTTATGATCCACACAGTCTAATGCCTTTACGTAATCAATAAAACACAGGTAAACATCTTTCTGATATTCTCTGCTTTCAGCCAAGATCCATCTGACATCAGCAATGATATCCCCTGTTCCACGTCCTCTTCTGAATCCAGCTAGAGTTTCTGAAAGCTCCCTGTTGATGTACTGCTGCAACCACTTTTGAATGATTTTCAGAAAAATTTTACTTGTGTGTGATATCAATGACATTAATCAATTATTTCTGCATTCTGTTATATCACTTTTCTGTGGAATGGGTACAAATATGGATCTCTTCCAGTCAGTTGACCAGATAGCTGTCTTCCAAATTTCTTGGCATAGATGAGTGAGCACCTCCAGTCTCAACTGGTATTCCGTCAATTCCTGGAGCTTTGTTTTTTGCCAATGCCTTTAGTGCAGCTTGGACTTCTTGCTTCAGTACCTTTGGTTCTTGATCATATGCTGCCTCCTGAAATAATTGAATGTTGACCAATTCTTTTCGGTACAATGACTCTGTGTATTCCTTTCATCTTCTTTTGATGCTTCCTGTGTCATTTAATATTTTACCCAGAGAATCCTTCAGTATTGCAACTCTAGGCTTGAATTTTTTCTTCAGTTCTTTCAGCTTGAGAAACGCTGAGCATGTTCTTCACTTTTGGTTTTCTATCTCCAGGTGTTTGTACATTTCATTATAATACTTTACTTTGTTGTAAAGAGTCGTCCTTTGAAATCTTCTTTTCAGCTCTTTTACTTCCTCATTTCTTCCTTTCATTTTAGCTACTCGAAGTTCAAGAGCAAGTTTCAGAGTCTCTTCTGACATCATTTTGGTCTTTTTTGTTCTTTCCTGTATTTTTAATGACCTCTTGCTTTATTCACGTATGATGTCCTTGATGTCATTCCACAACTTGTCTGGTCTTCGGTCATTAGTGTTCAGTGCATGAAATCTTTTCTTGAGATGGTCTCTATATTCAGGTGGGATATACTCAAGGTCGTGCTTTGGCTCTCATGGACATGTTCTAATTTTCTTCACCTTCAACCTGAACTTGCATATGAGCAACTGATGCTCTGTTCAACAGTCGGCCCCTGGCCTTGTTCTGATTGATGATAATTAGCTTTTTCATCGTCTCTTTCCACCGTGTAGTCGATTTGATTCCTGTGTATTCCACTTGGCTAGGTCCATGTGTATAGTTGCCATTCATGTTGTTAAAAAAGATATTTGCAATGAAGAAGTCATTGGTCTTGCAAAATTCTGTCATGAGATCTCTGGCATCATTTCTATTTTTCCATAAATATTACAGTCTTGGAAACCCCATGAAGCGGTTCTGCCCTGTTCTGTAGGGTCACTATGAGTCAGAATCTACTCAACAGCAATGATTTTATAAACACAAAAGCAAGAAAGGACAAATGGGGTAAGATAAGTACCATATGAAGATTTCCAAGGAATCAAGGAACAGAAGCTAAATGAGACAAGTGTCTTCTACCAGAGCTAACAGAGAAACCTCCCCTAGAGCTGGGCCTTGAATTTGGACTTCTAGTCTCCTCAACTGTGAGAAAATAAATTTCTGTTCTTTAAAGCCACCCACTTGTGGTATTTCTGTTATAGCAATGCTAGATAACTAAGACACTTTTCGAATAAATTTTGTTTCTTCCTTTAAAGGTTCTAAAAGCAGTTATAGTGAAAGATCGTCAGTAGAACTAATCTGCAGAATCTTATCTTACCTGATTGTTGTTGCTGAGAGTTCATCTTGGAAGACTATGCATTTAGAGATGATGGCTGAAAGGGCTGCTTTTACCAGCAGGAAAAAAAAAAGGCGCAGAAAGGGCATCTCTGGGAAGAAAATTTCACGGACAAAAATTTGGAATTTGTGAGACATTGATTTAATTCATTCATTCTACAAATAATTTCTTAATATCTATACTGTACAAGTGACTGGACAATAATCTAGGGTCAAGCCTTGCATCAATCAAGGCCTAACAAAGAAAACAAATACTATATTTGGTATTTGCAACAGAGAGAATGTAATTCAGGGCATTGTTTTAACTAGTGTTGAAAGAACTCAAGCTTAAGAGATGGTACCCAACCAGACATTAAAATAAGCAGTAAACACCCATCATCTTTAGGGACGAGGGGGAGTTATCACAACCTGAGGACCAGAATCACCCAGAAGAAACTGGAAGCATGGTGGTGCTAGAGCCACAGAGAAGCTGCAGCTGCTACCTTGGACAGTTTGTCACTGGAGAAACGGCCCAAAGTAAATGAAAAAAAGGAAACACTGTGGTTTCTAACCACCTCGTGTCTTCCAATCTCATGATCTTGCCTTTCATTGGCCAAGTCAAAGTGGAAGACAGTTGTCAATGGAGCTGATTTACTAAAAAAAAAGACCCCAATATAGCAACAAACCCCCATTATCTGATTGTCTAAATGGAAGTAGCCTTCTATACTCCAACAGTTGCCCTCATCACTACCAAAAATGCTAATTTTTTTTTTTAAGTTCAAAGATAAAAAAATATTTTCATGATCCTTCCTTTCTTCCAATTGTATTGAGTTTGCAGAATGGCTAGATGATTCCTGGACCGGAACTCAGGGCTTGACATCACATTCAGTCAGATCTGCCACTGCTGAGTAACCTACCAGGTAACCATAGGCCAGTCAATTACTCAGTAAGTACCATTTTCTGTAAGATTGGGAAGACTATAGAATGCTCCCAAAGGATCTCGCCAGCTTAACAATTCTAAGATTCTGTGATTGAGAATTGTTCACTTTCTGATTTTACTACAGGCCATAATTCATCTTCTATTTTAGAAACTGGCAAAATAATTTCTAGAAAATCATTTAGAATCCCCAGCTCCCTGCAAAAATAATCCAGGTGCATTTTTTTTTTAATTGTACTTTAGGTGAAAGTTTATAGCACAAATTAGTTTTTCATTCAAAAATTTATACACAGATTGTTTTGCGACATTGGTTGCAATCCCCAGATTGTGTCAGCACTCTCTGCCTTTTCCCTTCCACCGTAGGTTCCCTGTGTCCATTGGTCTAGTTTTCCTGTCCCTTCCTGCCTTCTCATCTTTGCTTTTGGACAGGTGTTGCCTATTTGATCTCATATACTTGATTGAACTAAGAAGCACATTTCTCACATGGGTTATTGTTCATTTTATAGGCCTGTCTAATCTAAGGCTGAAAGGTGGACTTCGGGAGTGGCTTCAGTTCTGAGTTAAAAGGGTGTCCAAGGACCATAGTCTCGGGGGTTCCTCCAGTCTCTGTCAGGCTGGTAAGTCTGGTCTTTTGTGTGTGTGTGAATTTAAGGTTTTTTTCTACATTTTCTCCTACTCTGTCTGGGACACTCTATTGTGATCCCTGTCAGAGCTGTCAGTCGTGGTAGCCTGGCACTATCTAGTTCTTCTGGGCTCAGGCTGGTAGAGGCTGTGGTTCCTATGGTCCATTAGTCCTTTGGATAAATATTTTCCTTGTATCTTTGGTCTTCTTCATCCTCCTTTGCTCCGGACGGGATGGGACCAATAGAAGTATCTTAGATGGCTGCTCGCAATCTTTTAAGGCTCCAGAAGCTACTCATCAAAGTAGGACGTAGAACATTTTCTTTATGAATTATATTATGCCAATTGACCTAGATGTCCCCTGAGACCATGGTCTCTAGCCCTCAGGCCCAGTAACCCACACCCTCGAGGTGTTTGGATGTGTCTAGGAAGCTTCTATGACTTTGCCTTGGTCAAGTTGTGCTGATTTTCCTTATATTGTGTGTTGTCTTTCCCTTCACCAAAGTTAACAGTTGTCTACTATCTAGCTAGTGATTTCCTCTCCCCACCCATCCTCTACTTCATAACTATCAAAGATTGCTTTTTTCTGTGAGTAAACCTTTTCTTGGGTTTTTACAATAGTAGTCTCAAATAGTATTTGTCCCTTTGTAATTGACTTATTTCATTCAGCATAATGCCCTCCAGATTCAAACATTGAGACATGTTTCGTGGATTCATCATTGTTCTTTATCATTGCATTGTATTCCATTGTCTGTATGTACCATAATTTGATTATCCATTCATCTGTGATCTTTTTGCTGTTGTGAATAATACTGCAGTGAACATGGGTGTGCGTATGTCTATTCGTGTGCTGGTTCTTATTCTCTAGGATATATATCTAGGAGTGGGTTGCTGAATTGTATCGTATTTCTATTTCTAGCTTTTTAAGGAGATGCCATATCGTTTTCCATAGTGGTTGTGCCATTTACATTCCCACCAGCGCTCGTAACAGTACCGATTTCCCCACAACCTCTCCAACATTTGTTATTTTCTGTATTTTTATTAGTGCCAATAATGTCACGGTGAGATGGTCTCTCACTGTAGTTTTCATTTGCTGTTCTCTAATGGCTAATGATTGCGAGCATTTCCTCATGTGTCTGTTAGCTGTCTGAACGTCTTCATGGTGAAGTGTCTATTCATATACTTTGCCCATTTTTTAATTGGATTATTTGTCTTTTTTGTTGTTGAGGTGTTGAAGTATTCTACAGATTGTAGAGATTAGACCCTTGTCAAATATGTCTTAGCCATAATTTTTCCCAGTCTGTAGGTTCTCTTTTCACTCTTTTGGTGAAGTCTTTTGATGAGCATACGAGTTTAATTTTTAGGGTCTCCCAGTTATCTAGTTTATCTTGTGGTGCTTGTGCATAGTTAGTTATGATTTGTATTCTATTTTATGCCATGTATTAGGGACCCTAGCATTGTCTCTTTTCTTAGGCTGGGTTCTCTAGAGAAGCAAAACCAGTAAAGCGTATACATATATCATATATAGAGAGAATTATATCAAGGAAACAGCTCACACAATTGTAGAAGCTGGAGCGTCCCAAGTCTGTGGATCAGGATAGGGCTTCTCCTGATTCACATAGCCACAAGGGCTGGTGAACTCAAGATCAACAGATCAGAGAGCAGGGCTCTTGCTCACAGGCTGTGAAGGTCGACAAATCCCAAGATCGGCAGGCAAGACCACAAGCCTTCTCCTAATTCATGTAGTTGCAAGGGCTAGTGAACCCAAGATAGGCAGGTAAGCTGCTAGCTCAAGTGCCAAGAACCAGAGGTCAGATGAATAAGATGCAGCTGCAGGATCCAGAACAAACCAAAATCCTTGGCAAGGTGAGCTGGAAGGAAGTAGGCAGGGGAGGATGGAGAGATGAAGCTTGAGGGGGTGGTGAGCTGCCTCAGGCCCTGCCTCCACCAGTACCACTCAGCAGATTCCATCATGGAGGTGATCAAATATCATATTTCAACAGGGAAGTGATTACAGCATTATACAACTGCCAAAACACTGAGAATCATGGCCCAGCCAAGCTGACACATAATCTTAATCATCACATCCCTATTTTTTCTTCTATGATCTTTATAGTTTTAGGTTTTATATTTATGTCTTTGATCAATTTTAAGTTAGTTTTTTGTGCATGGTGTAAAGTAGGGGTCCTGTTTCATTTTTTGGCAAATGGACATCCAGTTTTGCCAGCACCTTTTGCTAAAAAGGTCTTTTCCCATTTAATGGACTCTGGACCTTTGTCAAAGATCAGCTGACTATAGCTGGATGGATTTACATCTGAGTTCAAGATACTGTTCTATTGGTCAATATGTCTATCGTTGTACCAGTACCAGGCCGTTTTGATGACCATGGCTGTACAGTAGTTTCTGAGGTCAGGTAGTGTGAGGGTTCTTGACTTTTTTCTTTTTCTTCAATAATGCTTTGCTTATCTAGGGCCTCTTTCCTTTCCATATAAAGTTGGTGATTAGTTTTCCCACCTTGTTGAAGAATGCTGTTGGTATTTGGAAGGAGATTGCATTATATATGTAGATCGCTTTTGGTAGAACTGACATTTTCACAATGTTGATTCTTCCTATCCATGTGTGTGTATAGATTTCTTTTGGTTTCTTGCAATAGCATTTTGTAGTTTTATTTGTATATGTCTTTTAGATCCCTTGTTAGATTTATTCTAAGTATTTTATCTTTTAAGGGGCTATTATAAATGGTATTGTTTTCCTGATTTCCTTTTTGAAGTTCTCTTTATTGGTGTATAGGAATCCATTTTTGTATGTTGATCTTGTATCCTGCTACTCTGTTGAATCTTTTATTAGTTTCAGTAGCTTTCTTCTGGAATCTCTGGAGTTCTCCATGTATAGTATCATATCATCTGTGAATAGGGATACTTTTACTTCTTAGTTTCCAATTTGAATGCCCTTTTTTTTTCTTGCCCTATTACTCTAGCTACGGAGCCCTGGTGGCATAGTGGTTAAGAGCTAGGCTGCTAACCAAAAGGTTGGCAGTTCGAAACCACCAGCTACTCCTTGGACACTCTAGGGAGAAGTTCTACTCTGTTCTATAGAGTTTCTATGAGTCCGAATCAACTAGATGGCAACTGGTTTGGTTTTATTTATTTATTTATTTATTTGTTTGTTTTGGTTTACTCTAGCTAGGATGTCCAGCACAATATTAAATAGGAGTGGTGGTAAAGGACATTGTTGTCTTGTTCTCATTCTCAGAAGGAATGCTTTCAGCCTCTCTACATTGAAAATAATGTTGCTTGTTGGTTTTTTTTATAGATGCCCTTATTATGTTGGGGAATTTCCCTTCTATTCCTATTTTATTAAGAGTTTTTATCAGGAATGAGTGTCAGAGTTTATCAAATATCTTTTCTATGTCGATTGAGATGACCATTTGATCCTTTTCTTTTGTTCTATTTATGCAGTGGATTACATTGACTGATTTTCTGATGTTGAACCATCCTTGCATACCTGGTATGAATCCCACTTGGTCATGGTATATTTTTTTAATATGATACTGAATTCTATTGACTAGAATTTTGTTAAGAATTTTTGCATCTATTTTCATGAGAGATATTGGTCTGTAATTTTCTTTTTTTTGTGGTGTCTTTGCCTGACTTTGGTATCAGGGTTATGCCAGCTTCATAGAATGAATTCAGGAGTATTCCTTCCTTTTCTATTCTCTGAAATAGTTTGAATAGTACTGGCATGAGATCTTCTCTGAATGTTTGGTGAAATTCTCCAGAGGAGCCATCCCGACCAGGGCTTTTTCTCGTTGGGAGTTTTTTTAATTACCTCTTCAATCTCTTCTCTTGTCATGGGTTTGTTCAGATTTTCTGTCTGTTTGTGTTAGTTTAGGTAGGCAGTGTGTTTCTAGGTATTAGTCCACTTCCTCTAGGTTCTCAAATTTGTTATGATCCTTTTTATTTCAGTTGGGTCTGTTGTAATGTCTCCCATCTCATTTCTTATTTGGGTTATTTTCTTCCACTCCTGTTTTTCTTTTGTCAGTTTGGCCAGTGGTTTCTCTATGTTGTTAATCTTTTCATAGAACCAACTTTTGGTCTTGTTGATTCTTTCTACTGTTTTTCTGTTCCGTATTTCATTTATTTCTGCTCTAATCTTCTCCCCCACCCCCTTCTTCTGGTGGTGGTGGGCTTCTTTTGCTGTTCTCTTTCTGTTTGTTTGAGTTGTAAGGCTAACATTTTGATTTTGGCCTGTTCTTCTTTTTTAATGTGTGTGTTTATTGTTATAAATAGGTAGGTGCATTTTTGAGTCTGTTATTAAGTGTTTTGCCTGTACACATGGGAGGACTTCATGTTACTAGTGGTTAATATTCCAAGATTCACATATTTTTTAAAAAAATCACATTGAAATTAAAATATATCACCTGTTTAAGAAAATTAAAAAAGCAATATCACTGTACTGCTTTATCAATAGAGATTCCTTTTGGTTTAATGTAGAAAGCGTTAATCAAAGAGAAAAATGATGCATTGCATGGATAAATTGGAGTATATTAAAATTGAAAACACTTATATTCAGAATATATAAAAAGTTTCCACAAATTACTTCCTTGAAATGACTACTTTCTATCAACCCTAAGACACCATTAAGATAGTGTAAATGGAATAAAATATATGTAATGTACAGACTCAATTGACTTGCATCAAGAATACATAAAAAGGACTAATGGACCACAACTACAGCCTCCACCAAACTGAGTCCAATACAACTAGATGGTGCCTGGCTACCACCACCAACTGCTCTGACAGGAATAACAATAGAGGGTCCTGGACAGAGCGGGAGAAAAATGTAGAACAAAATTCTAATTCACAAAAAAAGACCAGACATACTGGTCTGACAGAAACTGGAGAAACCCTGAGAGTATGGCCCCCACCCCTGACACTCTTATAGCTCAGGAACGAAGTCGCTCTTGAGGTCGACCCTTCAGCCAGAGATTAGACAGGCCCATAAAACAAATGGAACTAAATGGGCATACCAGCCCAGGGGCAAGAACAAGAATGCAGGAGGGGACAGGAAAGCTGGTAATAAGGAACCCAGGGTCGAGAAGGGAGAGTGTTGACCTGTCGTGGGGTTGTTAACCAATGTCATAAAACAATATGTGTACTAACAGTTTAACGAGAAGCTATTTGTTCTGTAAACCTTCATCTAAAGTACAATAAAAAGGATGTACAAAAAAAAAAGAAAAGAATCCAAAAAAAGATCTACAAATCAAAATGGATAGATATGATAATAGAATAAAAGATAATATACAACATTATGATTTGTAAAGGTTTTTCACAGAGGGTAACCGGATAGCCAACAAACAAATGAAAAGATGCTTAACTTTACTATCCATCAGGGAATTATATATATTAAAATACAAAGCCACAAGAATGTCTAAAATTAAAATAAAAAAAATACTGACAATATTAAGCGTTGACAAGAATGTGTAGCAAATAAAACTTCCAGCCAATAATAGTGGCAGTATAGATTTTTAAACTGTTTGACAGTATCTACTAATGCTAAACACATTCATTCCCTAAAATTCAGCAAATCCTTCTGTATGGAAATGCATACATAAATGTGTCAAAATAAATGTAGAAGAACGTGCCAAGATGTATTACTTGTTAGAGCTCTGTTACAGATTGAATTGTGCCACTAAAAAATACGTGCTGTAAATCTTAACCCCTATGTCTGTGGATGTATTCACATTTGGTAATAGAGTTTTCTTTGTTATGCTGAGGAGATCATATCAGTGAAGAGTGTTTGCTAAATGTAATCACTTCTGACTGATATAAAGAGCAGCATAGACACAGAAGCAATAAAGGACGAATGGGGGGAAGACAGATGCCACATGAAGATCTCCAAGAAACTGAAGGATAGAAGCTGAAAGAGACAAGAATCTTCCTACAGAGCCTACAGAAAGAGCCTTCCCCTAGAGCAAATGCTCTCAGTTTGGACTTCTGGCCTTCTAAAATGTGAGAAAATAAATTTTTGTTTGTTAAAGCCACTCACTTGTGGTATTTCTGTTACAGCAGCACTAAGTAAGTAAGACAAGCCCCAAATCAGAAACAACCTAAATGTCTATCTTCTTAAGAATAAACAAGTTAATTGTGGTATATTCATGAAATGCTATAAAGCAATGAGAAGAAAAGAAACATGGCTACAAACAACAACATGAATGAATATCAAAAACATAAAGTTGAGTTAAAAAAAATATACAAATAAGTTCATAATATAGAATTCCATTTATATAAACTTCAAAAATTCACAAAGCTATTTGATTGTTTTAGATATAATCATAATGGTTGACTTAAGTTATGTTTGGTGGTTTATTCTGGTTGCTGAATACATGGGTGCATTCAGTTTCTGAAAATTCATTAAACAGAATATTTAAGATTTCTGGAATATTCTGTGTCTGCATATTATTGCTCAATAAAAAGTTTTGCTTAAAAGATAATTCATACCTTAAAAAAAAAAAACAGACAAATTAGGTACAACAAAGTTATAAGTAGTGACTGGAAGATTTAGCTAAAGAAACTATTCAGATTGCACTTCACAGAGAAATAAGTAAGCGAAAAATATGAAAACTGATGAAGAGATTTTAAAGACAGAACTGAAAGTTTTAGACCATATTTCATTGAAATCTCCGAAACGCAATATTTAAAGAGAAAATTGATGACAATTTTCCAAAATTATAAAGAATTAAAGACACAGGTAAGGAAAACTAAATGAATACAAATCATGATCATAAAACAAAATTCACATGATATTAAGATCAAAATAGCAAACCATTTTTTGTGGATAATAGTAAAATAACATCTAACAATTATTGAGCAAATAATACACACTAGCTCTTCTCTGAGCCCTCGAAAGATCTTAACTCTTTTAAACCTCACAACTAATCAGTGTCCTTGATACTATTAATACACAAATTATGTATATGAAGAAAATGAACTATATAAAGGTTAAGTAACTTATAAAAGCTTACACAGGTAATAATTGGCAGAGCATGATAAAATTCCAAGAAGTCAGTCTCTAGAGAATCTTTACTTTGAACTCTGCACTACTCTGCCTCCAGATATGTTCTAATAAAACTGCAGAACACCCAAAGATTGAGGTGAGGATGTGAAGAAATCCCAACGCCCTTACATTGCTGTTGGGAACGTAAAATGGTACAGGAAAGCAGTTGGGTGGGTAGTTCCTCAAAATGTTAAAAATGGAGTGTCATATTACCTGACAGTTTTATTCCTATGTATATACCCAGGGGAAATGAAAATATATGTACCTACAAAACTTGTACACAAATGTTCAGAGAAGCATTATTCATAATAGCCAAAAAGTGGAAACAACCAAATGCCAATCAGCTAATAAGAGGGCAAAAAAATGTGGTGTATCCATACAATAGAATAATATTGGGCAATAAAAAGGCAAGTACTACTGATACATGCTACAACATGGATAAACCCTGAAAACATTATGTAAAGTGAAAGTAGACAGTGACAGATGGCTTCGTATTGTATGATTCCATTCATATGAAATGTCCAGAATGGGCAAATCTGTAGAGTCAAAATGGAGGGTAGTGTTTGTCTAGGGCAGGGTCTGAGGGATGAAAAGGAGAGTAATTGCTGATGGATACTAACTGGTATTGTCATGGTTTGAATTATGTTCCCCAAAAAATGTGTGTACCAATTTGGCTAGGCCACGATTCCTGGTACTGTGTGATTTTCCTGTGTATTGTAAACCTGCCTCTATGATGTGAATGAGGGAGGATGGGTGGCACTTGTGTTAGTAAGGCAGGACTGGATCTACAAGACTGGATTGTGTCCTGAGGCAATCTCTTGAGATATAAAAGACAGAAGTGAGCAGTGAGACGGGGGACCTCATACCATCAAGAAAGTAGTGCCGGGAGCAGAGTGCATCCTTTGGACAGGGGTCCCTGCGCCGAGAAGCTCCTAGTCCAGGGGAACACTGATGAGAAGACCGACAGAGAGAGAAAGCCTTCCCCTGGAGCTGATGCCCTGAATTTGGACTTTTAGCCTACTTTGATTATGAGTAAATAAACTTCTCTTAGTTAAAACCATCCACTTGTGGTATTTCTGTTATGGCAGCACTAGATGACTAAGACAGGTATACAGTCTCTTTTGGGGGACGTAAACATGTTCTTAATTTAATTTAGAATGTGATGATGATTTCACGACTCTAAATATACTAAAAAAATCAAAGTGTTAAAAATTAGTGAGATGGCAGCCAGAAAGAGAAACAAAGTCCTAAGACATGCTGCAACGTGGATGAACCTTGAAGATACGCTGAGTGAAGTAAGTCAATCACAAAAGGATAAATATTGTATGGTCTCACTTATATAAGATGACAAAAATATGCAAATATATGGAGACCAAAGTTTATTAGTGCTTACCAGGGTGGGAGGGATAGGGAATAGGAAGCCATTGTTGCTATTTATTTCTTGGTTTGGAGGATTAGGGTCATTGTTTCAAGTGACATCCCAAGCAATTGGCCTAATATTGTTTCTCAGTACTTTTGTTCAACCTCCTAGATTTTGACAAATTTCTCACAATTCTCTATGGGTCAAAATTAGCAAGTGTATAAAAAATGTGAACAAACAATTAAGACATTCTTGTATTTAATATATGTAGAACTCTGCACCAAACAATTAAAGAATGCAGGTTATTCTGAAGATCTCCTGAAACATTTGTAAAAGTTGATTATATGGTAAGCCATAACAGAAACCCCAACAAATTACCAGTAATCTATTGGTACCAATAAATTACCAAACCACCTTTAGGAATTGAAAGGCAACTAAATTAGAAATCACTAATAATGAATGGAATGAAAAATTTAATAATTACACTTCTAAATAATTTATGGGACAGAAGTCATATTAAAATTTTAAAATATTTAGAATTGAAAGTAATGAAATACCAAATATTTAACCTAGTAGAAAACAGTATAAACAATACTTTCAGGAAAATTGTATGACTTTATTTTTATATTTTAAAAAAGAAATTCTGAGAATTTATTAGTTAAGTGTTCAACTTAATGAGTCAGAAAAAAGAGCAAAAAATCCAAAGAAAGTAGATAATGAAATAGAATTAAATAACTTGGGAAAAAGTAAATAAAAAGACCAAAAAGGACAAAAATTGGTATTTTCAAAACTTTTGGGAAATGAGAAAGAGAGAGAGAAAAGGAGGGACAGGAGAAGAGGTAAAGGAGGAGAGTAAGTTAATAAACAAACAAATAAATAAATATCAGATATTATAAAAGAATAAAAATATCAGATATTAGGGAAATTAAAAGAATAACAAAAGCATATTATTAACACTTCATGCCAAAAATTTTACAACAGGCTAATGGGAATAATGTCATCACAGTAAAAGAAACTCAAAAATAAATACAAAAGCCTTAATAATTCTCCAATTGTTAGATACATTCAATCAGTAGTTGAAGGTATTCACCATTAAAAAAAAGTACTCCAACCCCACACCTTGTCCAAAATACAATCTACCAAACTTTCAAAGAATTCTTTCCTCCAATTTAACCGTTTTCTTAAGAGAGTAAAAGAAAAGCAAATACACCTAAAAACATCACACAGCTAGTATATGTCTGGGACTAAAATGAGACAAGTGGTAACCAAAAAACGAAAAGCACAAATTAATCTTACTCATGAACAGAGATGCAAAAATTGTGAAAAAAATACTAACCAGTCTTCTCCAGTAGTATATAAAATGATTAGGAGGGTTAGTTATACCTAATAAATGCAAGGGGTGTCTTGGATAAGAAAAAGCATACTTATAATTCAAAATAATAACATTAAAATTTGCCGGATATAAGATTGACATAAAAATTAAGTTTTCCTACATTCAAAAATAAAATGCAATAATATTTACAATATGAAGTAAAGCTCAAAATTTTTCTAGGAATAAGTTTAATAAGATATTTGAAAGGCCTTTATTAAGAAAACTAATTTAAAAAAAACAAAGGACTTTAAAAAAACAAAGTAATATATCATGTTAAAGAAAGGGATAACTCATTAGAATAAGGCATCATTAGGATAAGACATTTTAATGTGTTGCAATCACATTAAAATTTTAATAGAATTTGGCATTAAAGTTAGTGAATTGATTCTACAAATGATATGATCTAATAAATGTGCAAATATGCTAAAGAAACTTGGAAAAAGAAAAAAAGAAGAGTGGAGATTTGCCCTAAAAAATATATCAAAATGAAGTTAAAGCAATGTGATCTTAGTAGCAATGAAACATGAAAGACAGTCTAAGTATACCGAGATGTTGCTGTTGTTAGATGCCATCGAGTCAGTTCTGACTCATAGAGACCCTATGTACAATGGAACGAAACACTGCCCAGTTCTGTGCCATTCTCACAATCATTGTTATACTTGAGCCCATTGTTGCAACCACTGTGTCAATCCACCTTGTTGAGGGTCTTCCTCTTTTTCCCATGATGACCTTCTCCAGGGACTGGTCTCTGCTGATAACATGTCTCAAGTATGTGAGACTAAGTCTCGCCATCCTTGCTTCTAAGGAGCATTCCGGCTGTACTTCTTCCAAGACAGATCTGTTCGTTCTTTCGGCAGTCCATGGTATATTCAATATTCTTCGCCAACACCACAATTCAAAGGCATCAATTCTTCTCCAGTCTTCCTTATTCATTGTCCAGCTTTTGCATGCATATGAAGTGATTGAAAACGCCATGGCTTGGGTCAGGCACACCTTAGTCTTCAAGGTGATATCTTTGCTTTTTAGCATTTTCAAGAAGCGTTTTGCAGCAGATTTGCCCAATGCAAGAAATACATCGTTTGCTCTCTTGACTGCTGCTTCCATGGGTGTTGATTGTGGATCCAAGTAAAATGAAATCCTTGACAATTTCAATCTTTTCTCTGTTTATCATGGTCCAGTTGTGAGGATATATTTTTCCTTTTCTCTGTTTATCAAGATGTTGCTTATTGGTCCTGTTGTCGTTGATCTTCATCAGTAAGTGCTTCAAGTCCTCTTCACTTTCAGCAAGCAAGGTTGTGTCATCTGCATATCGCAGGTTGTTAATGAGTCTTCCTCCAATCCTGATAGATACTGCGTTCTTCTTCATATAGTCCAGCTTCTCAAATTATTTGCTCAGCATACAGCTTGAATAGGTATGGTGAAAGGATACAACCCTGACACATACCTTTCCTGACTTTAAACCACGAAGTATCCCAAGATGGGGGAATATATGTTTGCATGTTTACTAATTTTCCATATAGAGATATATGTGTGTGTTATATATTTTTTTTTAATGGTATTTCAAATCAATGGTAAATGATAGGCAATTCCAATAATTAATGTTGCAGCATTTTGCTACTTGTTTTGGGAGTGGGGAGATATATTGTAATCAGCTAACAACAACAACAACACATTGTAAACTACTCAACAGCAACTGGTGATATGTATCTATATATACAGATATAGATAGATGATAGAGAGGTATTTGTGTATGTATATATACAATTATATTTATTTATTTATGTATAATCGTATAATAAATACGGAGTCCCAGTGGCACAGCGGTTAAGAGCTCAGCTGCTAACCAAAAGGTCAGCAGTTTGAATTCACCATCTGCTCCTTGGAAACCCTATAGGGCAGTTCTACTCTGTCCTATAGGGTCACTATGAGTCAGAATCAACTCAACTGCAATGAGGTTTTTTTTTAATATATATAATAATTATATATTATATATATATTTAAACTTATGCTATGTACAAAACAAATGATAGATTTTAGTTGTTCGTTAGTTAACAAGATATTTAAGTAGGAGAAAAGAAAAGTGGATAGACAATTTGAACACATGGGGCCCATAAGTCAAAGATGAAGGCATAGCAAGATAATTTAGAAGCACAAGGAAGAGCATCTACCTGGAAGCATGTTAGATACAAAGAACTTTCCTGCTGTTCGAAGTTTCTGATTCAAGGAAGCCATAAGTGAAGAATTCTACTTACTGCATAGTATATTACCCTCAAGTTACCTAGCTTTTAAAACTAAGCAGTAGTGCTGTTCTTCGTATTAGCTAAGTATGAACGCTGTTCGAACGATTCTTTGGCAAATTCCTGGTTGCAAAGGTATAAACTGCTCAGGATATTTCAACCATTGACAATCTCACCTTTGGTCACAAATAAGTTGGCTAAAATAAAGCTTCCAGCCGTAAAGAGGAAAAATACTATTGAAGGGCAACGACTGACATGTCTGATTCCAAAAATGTGACCGCTCTGATGGGGAAATCCACTACCCCAAGTAGAATCTGACTCAGGAATACATCACTCCCAAAATTCTCCAGATCCAGCATTATGCCAGAAACACTGAAAATTATTGCAACCCTGTGTGAGAAAGTCGGAAAAAAATTAGTCATCCAATAAACATTTATTAATGAAGTATGTGGGGAAGGAGACACACACATGCACGAACAAGTGTGTGTTCAGGGATCTTTATTTTATTGAGTAGCTATGAATGACACCCAAATATGTCACCCTGGAAAATAATAGCACTAAAATAACCATAACCATAACAACAACAACAATAATACTATTTGTCTTTTGCACACTTGCTGTAATTAAATATGACAATGTCCGTTAGTAGCAAATATGGCTTTAATTTTTTTTTATAAAACGTATTCCAGATATGTTGCTAACCATTTGAGCTAACAGGAATAAGAGTAATCTTTTTGCTGGAAATCACTTTACTGGAAAAGTATCTTCCCCTTTTCTTCTAAATCCTGAAATCTTTTTCAGATGCCATCTGCCTTTTTGTCTTAGTGATTTCCTTTCTGTGAAACACGCCCTGTCTCATTTTGAACACTTGATTTCACGGGCATTATTTCGTCTTTCCTACTACTATTTGCATTTCCCTCACTTTGCTAAAACGTAGTTTGTCCTTAAATCTGGAACTCCCCCAAAACCTTTAGCATGATCCTGTGACTGACTGTTCAGTGTGTGTTACAGGATGAATGAAATGGCAAGCCACTTACCATAAAATGAGGAAGAAAAACGTTGTCCTGCAAACTGTAGGATTAAGAATGACCTCTGCTGTGAAATGTTTCCTGACTGTATTCTGTTCTTCCCTCATTTTAGATCTCAAAATCTTCCATATTTAAAGAAGCGAAAGTCACACTTAAAGATTTACGTTCAGGAAAACGTTCAGGAATAAGAAGACCCTTTACAACAATTTCCCCCATCTCTGCCAGCACTATACCACAGATGTCAAAGATGATTTACTCCTTAAAGCCATGTTATCTTGGGTAATATTCAAAATGTCTCACAATTCGTAGAGTACTAGATATCATTATAAAATCAATATATAAACCAAACTTTTAAATATACTGCCTATATGTTATACAATTGCTTTCCAAGCGATATAAAATTGAATTCAGTTTTTCAAGTAACTATAATAATTTCCAAACGATTCTTTTTTTTTTTTTCCCAGAAATTGTCAGGGTCATCTTTTGTTAACTGTACTGTGATTACCTAAATGACGCCCCTGCCTGAGTTATCACTGGTCATAGAGAAAAGCACCAAATTATTTCTAACCATCTTCCATTAAACTAAGTCATTAAGCCATGTGTAGTCTCAGAGTGTTAAATCTGTTCTGAATGAACAACATTCAAAGTTTTCATTTTCTAATTATGCAATCTGACACATATATCTGGAGCCCTGGTGGCACAGTAGTTAAGAGCTCAGCTGCTAACCAAAAGGTGGGCAGTTTGAATCTACCAGCCACTCCTTGGAAACTCCGTGGGGTAGTTCTACTCTGTCCAATAGGGTTGCTATGAGTCAAAATCGACTCAATGGCAATGGGTTTGGGTTTGATAAATATGTACACGGTATTCAATAAAATCAATTTAATTTGTTCAATATAATTAAACACTAGAAATATATTAGTTTTACATAGTCAATATTTCTATGTAACTTTATTACAGCTATCTATATAAACTTTATAAATACTAAAGAGTATTTAAAACCAAAGATGTTCATATCTGTTTGTCTATTCACCCTGCTCCCATGATTATGTACTTAAGCATATTTGGATATAATTATTGTAATGAGTAAACAGCAGCCTGTTTATTAATTTTCCCATTGAAAGGTTGTGATCCTTTATGATCACTTGGCAATTCAGTTAAGTACGTTTGGCTTCTGGCCTCCTTCATCTTTCTCTAAAATAAGGATAATAATCATGATAGCCCTGTGTTTCACATAAGTCTATCAAGGGTCACAAAATTCACAAGAGCAAATGCCAGCTTGCTGAAGACGTGAAAGAATACAGAACACTTAAAGAAGAAAATGCCTGATTGTCTTTCATATGTCACACATGACCATATGCAAAATATTGTTGCTGACAATGGTTTGTGCCAGCTTTTAGAATAATCAGATTCTTCAAAGGTTCTCAGATAATTTGAAATGGAAGGATAATCCAACCACTACCTTTGATAGAAGATGAAGGCAGTTAAGTTTTAATGTATGGTAAGCCAATCCATATGAAGGGACATTATGTGAATAGAATGGTGACAGATGATCCTGACTGTAGAAAATCGGATTCCTCATTTTCTTCTATACTCAGAGGAAAGCAGGAAGGGCACTTTCCTGAACACATACACAGCTCCTTCTACTCAATCCTTTTTAATTCCAGGGATATTCCTAAAATTGTTTTACAAACCCATACTTCAAGGGTACAGCCAAAGAGGACTCATAGCAGGCAGGCTTTAATTCTTCACTAGCTTCATATATTTCTTGACTATGTATATTAATGGTGTATTGGTTAAGTGCTATGGCTGCTAACCAAAAGTTTGAATCTACCAGCCGCTCCTTGGAAACCCTATGGGGCAGTGCTACTCTGTCATATAGGGTCACCATGAGTCGTAATTGACTCGACAGCAACAGGTTTGTTTGTTTTGCTTTTGGTTAAGTATATTGATAACTTCATTTAATTTTCTAATGTGTTGGCAGTGGTGAAGAACGGGCCTCAAGAGACAACAGCTATTTCCTTCTTACCTTAATAGTCAAACTGTCTGCCACATCTTTCTTTCCATTGATCCAGGCAACTTTCTGGAGTTTTTTTAATGCTCGTTCTGTTTTGCCAGTTGCAACCAGCCAACGGACTGACTCCACAGTCCCACTGTTTGAAAGGAGACAGATATGTTGTGATGTGGAAATATGTCCCATTTCATTCCAGAGAGGTGCCCTGTTATTCCCAGAAAGAAATTATCTTTCTCATGGAAAAAATCTCTCGTATTTGCAAAGAATGAGCTACCTACCCCTTGCTATTGCAGAGTCCCAGGAAAAGAACAGAGAGAGATAGGGACTGAAAAAGTATCCAAATGAATAATGTTTGAAAAGTTACCAAAATTACCTAAAGGCATAAACCAACAAATTCAACATCGCAAGTGAATTCCAAATAGAAGCAACAACTACAAAACACAGACAAGGAAATGCACATACATCAAAGTTAAACTTACTAAAGCTAAATATAAAGAAAAAAATTCTGAAAGGAACTAAAAGGAATTGATATATTATTTATAGGATAACACCAAGTGGATTTCCCATCTAAAATCATGGAGAACACAAAAAAGTAACACAACATTCTCTAAGTGCTAAAAGAAAATAATGCTCAACCATAGTTTTTATACATGGTGAATACATCCTTTGAGAATTAAGAGAACATAGAGTAATTCTCAGACAAAGAAAAATCAAGACAATTTGGAAACGGATAGTGGTGATGGTTGAACAACATGATAAACATAATTAATGTCACTGAATTGAATATATATTTAAAATGTTGAAATAGCAAATATTTTGTTATACATATACTTACCACAATTAAAAAGAATGGCCGAAAACAGTTCTCTAAATAGAAAGAAAATGATAACGAAAAGGATTGGAACTTCAGAAAGAAAAAGAATACTGAAATATGTAAAAATAGTGTTCTATATAATTTACTGTCCGTCTCACGAGTTTTTTAAAGGATATTGATGCTTGAAGCAAAATTACAACACCATCTGATACAGTGCTTAATGTATATAGAGGAAACTGTTAAGATAATCATACTTTAAAAGTTGCATTAGAATTCTACTAGAATTTTAGACTTTAAATGGGTGAATTGTTTGGTATGTGAATTACATTGCAATAAAAGTATTTTTAAAAAGTGGAAAGGGTGGGCAGAGCCAACATGACATTATAAACAGAAGCACCACGCTGTCCCTCCACAGCAGAGACCCAAAAAACTAAGTAAAACAGATAGAAACATCAATCCTGGACACCTAAGCATCAAATGAAGGGATAAAGAACTCAACCAAGCACCGAATGGAATAAAAAACTTACAGAGAAGAGAGAACAAGGAGAGCTATGGAGTGGAGTACCCTACTAGCTAATGTGGCTTGCATTCACCATCTTGGACTCCTCAGCCACCAAGAACGGCATACAAGGAGTATGGGAATGCAACTTCATGGAGCTCCTGGCAAGAGACAGAGTACCTAGTAACCAGGGATATATGCTTTCCCACCCCCCACACTTCTTCCTTCTGTGCAGCCGCCACCTGTTTCCAACAGACCGAGGTCCCTTGGCCAGGGAGATGCCAGCTCCTTGCCTCTTGGATTTGTCCCACCCCCACCAGCCAGCTCCTTCAGTGCTATTTTTTTTGTTGCTGTTGCTTTTTTGGCTTCTTTTGGTTTCTTCTGTCTCTCTCACCTCCTTCATTTCCTTTCTCCCAAACACCTGGCACTGTGTGCCATCTCCACTCCTTCTTGAGCTTGCTCGCCTGGGAAGACACTTCCCCAGTTCACACCACCAAGCCAGTGGGCTCCCTTGGGGCTTTGTTTTCTTTTCTTTTCTCAGTTTCTTGTCTCTTTCTACCTTCCTTCGTTTCTTTTCTCCCAAACACCTGAGGCCACGTGCCATCTCCGCCCCTCCTAGACAGGCTGTGCAGTGCCGCTTGCCTGAGGAACCCCTTCCCCAGTCCTCACTGCCACACCAACAGGCTCCCTGGAGACATTTTATTTTTTCTTTTCTTGGTTTCTTGTCTCTCTCTACCTTCCTTCCTTTCCTTTCTCCAGAACACGTGGCACCGTGTGCCATCTCTGCTCCTTCTTGATGGGCTGTGCAGTGCCACTTGGCTGGGGAGCTGCTACCAGTGGGCTCCCTTGGGGCATTTTTTTTTTAAATTGGTTTCTTATCTCTCTCTACCTTTCTTCCTTACCTTACCTTCCTCCTGACCACCTGGCATTTCTTGTTCTCGGTTTCTTATCTCTCTCTACCTCCCTTCCTTCCCTTTCTCCTCACCATCTGGCTGCATGTGCATTTCTCTCTCTCTCTCTCTCGTTTTCCAATTTCCTATTTCTCTCTCCTTTCCTTCCTTTCCTTTCTCCATCCTACCTAGCCACATGTGCTGTCTCTGACCCTTCTTGATGAGCTGTGCCACATCACCCAGCTAGAAAGTTACTGGCAGATGGCTTTCCCAGGTCTGTGCCACTCCAAAGGCAGTCTCAGCACTTTTTTTTCAGCTTCTGTTTCTCTCTCTTCTTTCCCACACCCACTTATTTCCACATATCACATCCTCTCCTCTCCCTCCTGCCTATCTGCTCCACGTGTTGACCACCACACCCCCCAAGCAGCACAGCAAAGGACCCCCAGACCTCACCCTGCATTACCCCCCGGCCCCACCATGTCACCCCAGTACATGCCACAAATGACCCATAGCCTCCCCTCCTTCTCCACTGGACCTGCTCTGCTGCACCATAGCTGAGAAACTGGCCCTGTCCACTTGGACAAGGTGGTGAGAAGTCTCGTGCCCACAGATGAGCAAACAACAAAGAACGCCCAGCCCATCTGCTCAGACATAACCAAATTTAAAAAAAGCAGGAAAAAACAAACAAATCTACAATCAATAAATGAAGAAAATAATTACTGAATGTCTCAAAGACAGCAGACAATACCAAAACATATATAAAAAAAAGAACAGGATTGTTCTAATAAGAGTCCAAATTAAAACACCAGATGAACTTCTGGTAGAAGAAAAGGCACTAGAATAAACTGATAGGGAATTCAAAACTCTAATATTCTGGGCTCTCTAAGAGATAAAGGAAAATGCAGACAAAAATTTAAAAAATAGGCAAAATCATCAAAAATACAAACAAAATCATGGAAAAGACAGACAAAACAATGGAAGAATTCAGGAAAATAATACAGGAAGGAAATGACAAAATAAACACAAAACTAGAAATCATAAAAAACAGCAACTAGAAATCCAAAAGAGAAACAACAATATTTCAGAAAGGGAGAGTGTCCTAGAAGGTTTAAGGAGCAAGTTTGAAACAATGGAAGACAGGATCAGCGAAAATGAAGACAAATCCTTGGCTACCACTTTGTTTGAGGAAAAATCAGAGAAAAGAAGAAAAATGAAGAAACCCTGGGAAAAATGTGGGATACAATCAAAAGCAAAAATGTGCATGCAGTCGGAACAGGGGGAGAAAATGGAAAACACAGAGAGGATCATTGAAGATTTACCGACAGAAAACTTCCCTAATATCATGAAGAGGAAAAACTGACCATCCAAGAAGCTCAATGAACCCCTTAAAGGACAGACCTCAAAAGAAAATCACCAAGACATATCATAGTCACACTCACTAAAACCAAAGACAAAGAAAGAATCCTGAGAGCAGCTCAAGAAAAACGAAAAGTCACAAAGGGGAAACAATAAAACTAAGCTCTGATTACTTGGCAGAAATCATGCAGGCAAGAAGGCAATGGGATGATATATATATAACCTTGAAAGAAAAAAAACTGCCAACCAAGAATAATATATCCTGCAAAACTCTAGCTCAAATATGATGGTGAAATAAAGACATTTCCTGATAAACAGAAATTAAGGAAATATGTAAAAACCTAATCAAACTTAAAAGAATTATTAGAGGGAGACCTTCAATTACAGTACCAACAACATCAGATGACAGCCTGAATCTAGGATGCAAGACCACATCAGTCACATACCAACCTAGGAAATGAGCAGTCAGGGATAAGACAAAACTAAAAGATTTACAACAGAGAACAAGAGAAGTTAATTTGTAAATGACAACAATGTCAGAACAATAAAAGAGGGGAAAAAAGACGTAGTATAGAACTTTCAAATGGAGAGGAAGTCAAGGTGATACCCAGTAATAAAAGACTGGTTCAAACTTAGGAAGATAGGGGTAAATTTCAAGACAACCACAAAGAAAGTTAACAAACCTACTTATCAAAGAAGAAAAACATAAAGTGCCAGTAAACACAAAATCCACAAAAATGAAAAAAAGATCTACAAACAAAAGGAATTCAGAACAGGAGAGTAAGAAAAACAAAGACGACATTGGCACCACAAAAAAAAAAAAAACCCCACTACAAAATGACAGCAATAAACTCATACCTATCAATAATCACACTGAACATAAATGGCCTAAATGCACCCATAAAGAGACAGAGAGCGACAGAATGGATTAAAAAAAAAAAAAGGACCAATCAATATGCTATCTACAAAAGACACATTTTAGAAATAAAAACATAAATTTATTAAAAATCAAAGGATAGGAAAAAATATATCAAGTAAATGGTTGGGAATACTAATCTCAGATAAAGTAGACTTTAAAACAAAATCCACCATGTTATGGATTGAATTGTGTCCCCCAAAAATATCTGTCAACTTGGCTGGGTCAAGATTCCCAGTATTGTGTGATTGTGTAGCATTTTGTGATCTGATGTGATTTCCTTATGTGTTGTAAAATCTAACACTACGATGTAATAAAATGGATTAGCGGCAGTTATACTGATGAGATCTACAAGATTAGATAGTGTCTTAAGCTGATCTATTTTGAGATTTAAAAGAGAGAAGCAAACAGAGAGACACAAGGACCTCATACCATCAAGAAAACAGCACCGGGAGCAGACCACATCCTTTGGACCCGAGGTTCCTGCACTGAGATACTCCCGACCAAGGGAAGATTGATGACACGGACCTTCCTCCAGAGCTGACAGAGAAAGTCTTTCCCTGGAGCTGATGTCCTGAATTTGGACTTGTTGCCTACTAGACTGTGAGAGAATAAATTTATCTTTGTTAAAGCCATCCACTTGTGGTATATCTGTTATAGCAGCACTAGATGACTAAGACACCACAAATGACAAAGAAGGGCATTATATAATGATTAAAGGGACAATCCATCATGAAGACATAACTGTAATAAATATCTACACACCCAATGACAGGACTCCAGATTACCTAAAACAATCTCTAACGGCACTTAAAAGGGAAATTGACAGTTCCACTATAATAGTAGGAGACTTCAACACAACACTCTGGTAAGAACAGAACATCTAGAAAGAAATGCAACAAAAATACAGAAGATCTAAAGGCCACCATCAACCGACTTGACTTCACAGACATATATAAAACACACCACCCAACAGGAGCAAATTACAAATTCTTTTCCAACCCACATGGAATGTTCTCCAGAATAGACCACATCTTAGGCACAAAGCAACCCTTAACAAAATATAAAACATTGAGATAATACAAAGTATCTTCTCTGATCACAACACCATCACAGTAGAAATTAGTAACAGGAATAGCAAGGAAAAAAGTCAAACACATGGAAACTGGATAACATCCTGCTCAAAAACCACTGGGTAATAGAAGAAATCAAAGATACAAGTAAAAAATTCCAGAATCAAACAAGAATGAAAACACATGATACCAAAACCTTTGGGACAGAACAAAGGCAGTCTTCAGAGGTCAATTTATAGCAACAGATGCACACATCAAAAAACAAGAAAGCGACAAATTCAAACCGTTAGCTACACAACCTGAACAAATAGAAAGAGAACAGCAAAAGAAGCCCACAGCCACCAGAAGAAAGAAAATAATAAATATCAGAGCAGAAATAAATAATATAGAGAATAGAAAAACAATGGAAAGAATCAACAAAACCAAAAGTTGGTTCTTTGAAAGGATCAACAAAATCAACAAACCACTGGGAAAACTGACAAAAGAAAAACAGGAGAGGACAGAAATAATCCAAATAAGAAATTAATGGGGGACATTACAACAGGCCCAACTGAAATAAAATGATCATAACAGAGTTATTATGAAAAACTATACTCCAACAAATTTGAAAACCTAGAGGCAATGGACACATTCCTAGAAACCCACTACCTACCCAAATTAACACAAATTGAAGTAAAAAATCTGCACAGACCCATAACAAGAGAAAAGATTGAAAAGGTAATTAAAAGAACTCCCAACAACAACAAAAAAAGCCCTGGCTCAGATAGCTTCACCACAGAATTCCACTAAACACTCAGAGAAGAGCTTACACCAGTACTACTCAAATTATTTCAGAAAATTGAAATGGAAGGGATACTTATGGATTCATTCTATGAAGCCAGCATAACCCTGATATCAAAACCAGGCAAAGACACCACAAAAAAAGTAATTTACAAACCAATATCTCTCACCAATATAAATGCAACAACTCTCAACACAATTCTAGCCAATAGAATTCAGCATCATATTAAAAAAATAATACACCACAACCATGTAGGATTCATATCAGGTATGCAACGATGGCTCAACATTGGAAAATCAATCAATGTAATCCATCGAATAAATAAAATAAAAGAATCACATGAAAATCTCAATAGATGCAGCAAAGGCATTCGACAAAGTCCAACACCCATTCATGATAAAAACTCTCAATAAAATAGGTATAGAAGGGAAATTCCTCAACATACTAAAGGGCATCTATACAAAACCAACAGCCAACATCATTTTTAATGGAGAGAGGCCGAAAACATTCCCCATGAGAACAGGAACAAGACAAGGATGCCCTTTATCACCACTCCTATTTAACATTATTCTGGAAGTCCTAGCTAGAGCAATAAGGCAAGAAAAAGAAATAAAGAGCATATGAATTGGTAAGGAAGAAATAAAACTGTCCCTATTTGCTGATGATACGATACTATACATAGAAAACCCTAAAGACTCCACGAGAAAACTACTGGAACTAATAGAAAGATTCACCAGAGTAGCAAGATACAAGATAAACATACAAAAATCAGTTGGATTCCTATACATCAATAAAGAGAACTACGAAAAGGAAATCAGGAAAACAACAATATTTACTACAGCCCCTAAAAATATAAAATACTTAGGAATAAATCTAACCAGGGATGTAAAAGACCTATACAAAGAAAACTACAAAACACTACTGCAAAAAAAACGAGAGATCTACATAAATGGAAAAACATACCATGCTCCTGGATAGGTAGACTTAACATTATGAAAATGTCAATTCTACCCAAAGCAATCTACAAATACAATGCAATCCTGATCCAAAACCAACAGCATTCTTTAAAGAGATGGAAAGACTAATCATTAACTTTATGTGGAAAGGGAAGAGGCCTTGGATAAATAAAGCACTATGGAAGAAGAATAAAGTAGGAGGACTTGTACTACCTAACCCAGAACCTACTATACAGCTATGGTAGTCGAAACAGTCTGATACTGGTACAACATCACACATTGACCAATGGAACAAAATTGAGAACCCAGATGTAAATCCATCCACCAAGAGTCACGTGATCTTCGACAAAGACCCAAAGTCCATCAAATGGGGGAAAAGACAGTCTTTTTTAACAAACGGTGCTGGCAAAACTGAAGGTCCACCTGCAAAGAAAATGAAACAGGACCCATACCTCACACCATACACACAAACTAACTCAAAATGGAACGAAGACCTAAATATAAAACCAAAAACTGTAAAGATCATAGAAGAAAAAATAGGGTCAATGCTTAAGGCCTTAATACAAGGCATTAACAGGATACAAACCATAACTAACAACACACAAACACCAGAAGATAAGCTAGATAACTGGGATCTTCTAAAAATTAAACACTTATGCTCATCAAAAGATTTCACCAAAAGAGTAAAAAGAGAACCTACAGACTGGGAAAAAAATTTTTGCTATGACAAATCCAACAAAGGTTGAATATCCAAAACTTACAGAAAAATTCAACACCTCTACAACAAAAAGACAAATAATCCAATTAAAAAATGGTCAAAGGATATGAACAGACACTTCACCAAAGAAGACATTCAAGTGGCTAACAGACACATGAGGAAATGCTCGAGATCACTAGCCATTAGAGAAATGCAAATCAAAACCACAACCACAATGAAATACCATCTCACCCCAACATTACTTGCAAGAATCAAAAAAACAGAAAACAAATGTTGAAGAGGCTGCGGGGAGATTGGAACTCTTATGCACTGCTGGTAGGAATGCAAAATGGTACAACCATTTTGGAAAATGATATGGCACTTCCTTAAAAGCTAGTAATAGAAATACTATATGATCCAGTAATCCCACTCCTAGGAATATATCCTAGGGAAATAAGAGCATCACACGAATAGACATATGTACACCTATGTTCATGGCAGCGTTGTTCACAATAGCAAAAAGATGGAAACAACCTAGGTGCCCATCAACAGATGAATGGATAAACAAACTATGGTACATACACACAATGGAATACTAAACAACGATCAAGAACAATGATGAATCTACGAAGCTTCTCACATGTATGAATCTGGAGGACATTATGCTGAGTGAAATCAGTAAGTCACAAAAGGACAAATATTGTATGAGACCACTACTATAAAAACTCATGAAAAAGTTTACATACATAAAGAAGCATTCTTTTATGGTTGGAGGTGGGGATGAGAGGGAAAAGCATAAAAAAGACAATAGATAAGTGGTAACTTTGGTGAAGGGTAAGACAGTACACAATACTGGAAAAGACAGCACAGCTTGTCCAAGGCAAGGTCACGGAAGCTCCATAGACACACCCAAACTCCCTAAGTGACGAAATTACTGGGCTGAGGGCTGTGGGGACCATTGTGTCATGGATTTAATTGTGTCCCCCAAAAATATGTGTCATCTTGGTTAAGCCAAGATTCCAAGTATTGTGTGGCTGTCCTCCATTTTATGACTGTAATTTTCCTATGTGTTGTAAATACTAATCTCTGTGGTTGAGGCAAGATTAGATTATGTTAAAGAGGATTAGGGCGGGACTGTAACACCTTTACTAAAGTCACATCCCAGATTCAATGTAAAAGGAGTTTCCCTGGGGTGTGGCCTGCACCACCTTTTATCTTAAAAGAGATAAAAGGAAAAGGAAGCAAGCAGAGAGTTTGGGACCTCATACCACCAAGAAAGCAGAGCCGGGAGCAGAGCACGTCCTTTGGACCCGGGGTTTCTGCATGGAGAAACTCCTAGCTCAGGGGAAGACTGATGAGAAGTAACTTCCTCCAGAGCCAACAGACAGAGAAAGCCTTCCCCTGGAGCTGATGCCCTGAATTTGGACTTGTAGCCTACTAGAATGTGAGAGAATAAATTTCTCTTTTTTGAAGCCATCCACTTGTGGTATTTCTGTTATTGCAGCACTAGACAACTAAGACACATGGTCTCAGGGGACATCTAGCTCAATTGGTATAACATAGTTTATAAAGAAAATGTTCTACACTCTACTTTGGTGAGTAGGATCTGGTGTCTTAAAAACTTGTGAGCAGCCATCTAACATACTTCACTGTTCTCATTCCATCTGGAGTAAGTAAGAATGAAGAAAACCAAAGACACAAGGGAAAGATTAGTCCAAAGAACTAATAAACCACAACTACCACAGCCTCCACTAGACTGAGTCCAGCACAACTAGATGGTGCCCGGCAACCACCACCAACTGCTCTGACAGGGATCAGAATAGAGGGTACCAGACAGACAGAGCGGGAGAAAAATGTAGAACAAAATTCTAACTCAAAAAAAAAGACCGGACTTGGAAACTATAAAAAGAAGAGCAAATTAAATCCAGAGTAAGCAGGATAAAATAAACAATTTTAAAAATAGAGCAGAAACTAATTAACAAAAACAGGAAAACAATAGAGAAAATCAATGAAACCAAAAGCTGGTTCTTTGAAAAGGTCTATAATATAAATAAAATTCTAGCCAGGCTAGCCAAGGTAAAAAGAGAGAAGAAAAATATTACTAACATTAAAAATGAAAAAGGTGCCATCACTACTGATCCCATGAACATTGAAAGGATAATAAGGAATATTATGAATAACTCTATGCCCTAAAATTTGATAAACTGGATGAAGTGGACCAATTTCTTAAAAGACACATCTACCAAAACTCACACAAGAAGAAGTAGGTAATCTGAATAGGCCTGTATCTATCGAAGAAAATGGATCAATAACAATTCAAAACAGAAAGCACCGAGCCCAGATGGTTTCACTGCTGAATTCTACCAAATATTTAAGGAAGAAATGATACTAATTCTCTATAACACGTTCCAGAAAATATAAGCAGAGCAAACACTTCCTAACTTATTAATGAGGCTAGCATTACCCTAATACCAAAATCAAAGACATGAGAAAAGGAAAGTACAGACCAGTATCTCTAGTGAACATAGATGCAAAAATCCTCAATGAAATATTACCAAACCAAATGCTACAATATATAAAAAGAATTATGCACTATGACCAATTAGATTTTAATTCAAGTATATATGGCTGGTTCAACATTCAAAAATCATTAATGCAATCTATCATATCAACAGGCTAAAGAAAAAAAATCATATGATCATATCAATAGGTGCAGAAAAAGCATTTGACAAAATTCAACATCCATTTATGATAAAAACTCTCAGCAAACTAGGAATACAGGAGAACCTCCTCAACTTGAAAAATAACATCTACAAAAACACCTACAGCTAACATCATACTTGATGGTGAGAAGCTACCATGCTTTCCTCCCAAGATTAGGAGCATGGCAAAGATGTCTCCCATCACCACTTCTGTTCAACACTGTACTGGAAGTTCTAGCTAATTCAGTAATACAAGAAAGGAAAATAAAAAGATTGGAAAGAAAGGAATAAAATTATCTTTGTTTACAGATGACATGATTTTCTATGCAGAAAATTCCAAAGAAGCTACAAAAACCCTTCTGGAGCTAATAAGTGATTATAGCAAGGTTTCAGAACACAAACTTAATAAAAGCTAATTGCTTTCCTATATACCAGCAATGAACAATTGGAATATGAAATAAAAACTAACACCATGCACATTAACACAAAAAAAAAATGAAATACTAGGATATAAATCTAACAAAATGTATATAAAATCTATATGAGGAAAACTACGAATCTCTGATGAAAGAAATCAAAAAAAATCTAAATAAATGGAGAGATAGTCCATGTTCATGGATAAGAAGACTCAATATTGTTATCAGTTACTCCCAAATTTATCTATATATTCAGTGCAACCCCAATCAAAATCTCAGTAAGTTAAATGGTGGATATTGACACACTGATTCTAAAGTTTATATGAAAAGGCAAAAGACAAAGAATAGCCACCACAATATCGAATGAAAAGATCAAAGTTGGAGGACTGACACTACCTGACTTTGTAACTTACTACAAAGATACATTATTCAAGACAGTTTGGAACTGGCAAAAGAATAGAGAAATAAGTCAGTGGAACAGAGTATATCAAAGGAAAACAAAGATCAGGACTTCATATCAGTCTTAATTAAAAAATATATAAAATTGAAAAAAAATATATATTTTATTTCCCACTAAATAGAGAAACTGTATACTCTTTAATTTAGAGATTTTACTGTGTTTGGTTCTTTAGGTCAATATGGAGTATTTTCATATCTTCTCAGCAACCACCTGTAAAACTATATTTAATAAAAAATTAAACTACCAATTCAGCTAATTTCATAAATTTTCTAAACAGCTGATTACTTTGAATTAAAAGTTTTTTATTTGGACTTTTCAAAAGTTTATCCAGTATTATTCTGAGTAGCAGCCCTGAATACAAAGGTTAGTGGCAAAAAATTTCTTGGTAGAAATAAAATTTTGTTCATATCAATCTTTCAAGGAAAATGAATTAATAAATAAAATCCACATACCACAAGAATAGAGAGAAAATAAAATAACGAACAGAGATGACCAATTAGATCATGTACCAATCCTGAAAAATATAAGCCAGTCCTCCCAACAATACTGGGCCTGAGCTCACTGCACATCCTAGTGCTGTTATGACTGTAGGCCGCCATTTTTGTGAACTCCATTCAAAACCTTAAAGAAAAATTAAGAGAATCAATAATGTTTCACAGAGAGAACTTCATAATTTTATTTCAACACATGCATACAGATGAAGGTAAACTTACTAAATACAACGATGTTGCTTTGAACTGTTTCCAAGGAAGCTGACAACAGGAATCTCAAAGCACAGTAAATGGAAAAAGTGGGAGCAAAAGAACAACAGGTGCCCATGATTCCACACAGCAGGCAACCAAACAGCAACACTGATTTTTGGCCAATTCTGTCATGCAAGCAGTTAAATTAGTAAAAAAAAAAAAAAAAATTACAAAGGCTTTAAGACATTACAGGAGGTATTCCTAGGACTTCTTGTCCTGGCTTCCCTAGAACAAATCCTTGGGTTACCTCTACAGTGGGCAGACATTGAGATCCTTTTAACCTGAATATATCATTGACTTCTCAAATTTCACTATTTGAGCTTTCAGAAAAAATTAACATAATAAGTTTTTAAAGAAAGAGTAAATACTAAAAGTGTGAGTGATTTCACATGATATTCCACTAAACACCCCAGAATGAGCATAAGATACAAAGGATGAGTCCATAGTGGGTTAATCCCAAAAGCCCACTCTTAATGGGAGCATCTCAGTAGGCCATGTTCCCAAAGACACATTTTGCTATGACAAGACCTTAAACTTGAGACAACTACTTTATCTGGTACTTGATTCGAGCAGCAACAATCCTGCAATTATTGTGGAAGAAAATTGTTCAGGACATTTTGGAAAACAAAAGTATCTTCAAAATGATGACTCCTCAAGGGATATTTAGCAAAAATTTGAGTATATGATGATGTAAACTTAGGAGTCTATTTAGAGCTTAACTCTAGAATAGCTTGTTATTTCATTATATGATTCTGTTATCAACTTATATCTGTTCCTGTTTATGTCCATAAGGCATGAGAAGCAAATACCACTCATGATTTACTCTCTCAACCAGCTATGAGTTCTCTCATCCTCAAGTCCCCAAAAGATATATATCCTATTCCTTTTGTTAGTAATAAGAAAATCATTAATATTTTTTTACTGATTTTTGACTAAATATAAGCTCTATCCTTAATTCTTCACCTACATTATCACATTCAGTCCACATAAACACCAAGATACGGATATACTGGCAGTCCCCAATTTACAATGTATTCGAGTTACGATGAATGGCGCTTACAACTGTCCTTTTTAATTTTTTTAGTACATCTTATCATTAGTATATATGTATTAAAATTTATATGCAATGTTTCCAACCCCTGGAGACAAATAAAGTTCGAGTTTATAGATACTGATAATAAAAGGCGATAATAATGAAATTTAAAAACAAATGAGGTATTCGGCTTACATCAGAACCAACTTATGAAGGAGTTGCCTGAATGGAACACTGTTGAAAGTCAAGGACTACCTGTAGTCATTATTGTCATTTTACAAATAAGATAAATAATCCACAGAGTCTAAAAAAGTTGCCTGACAGGGAACAACAGAGGTAGGATTCAAACGTTGGGCCTGGGATATTTGAGCCTAGGCTCTTCATCATTGCCTTGTTGTAATTTCCCATCCTTTTACTGTTTGTGTCACAGCACAGTGGGTAGGAGATTTGTTTACAGATTTTCAATGTTGTCATTCTTCTTGACTACCATGTTAAGATAAACGAAAGTTGTTACCCTGCATATTTGTCTTATTTAATTCACCTATAATCTCATTCTTTCTGTTTCTGTCCCACCAAAGTAAGTGTCATCCAACCTTGAATGTTGCCCTATCTTAGATTTCTTCCCTTCCCTGTCTATTCGTATCAGCTTATTTGATTATTTACTTCCTTGAGGACATCACTGTCACCTTTTATATCTTTGAATCTTCAATATTATTACCATAATCCAATACATTTTCAACTTGCACATGGATAATTTTTCCATCATCTCTTAATAAATCTCTACACTTCTATTGTTTTTGTTTTTTGGTGGAAAACTGCCACCAAATCTTTCTTCCCAAATTGATATTCTAAGCATGCCACATCCATTAAAGAACACACAGACTCTCATATACACAAAAAGAACTTCAAAACCTTCTGGTTCTTTTATCTACTAAATTAAAAAATTAAAATAAATAAATTAACATTCAGAGCTCATAAAAAATTCAGCTTCTTAACCTTATTTTATTCCCTTTGGTAGCTTTCTTCTTCAATGACATTTTATGACTCACCATTTCTTAGGATTTTTATCTCCCCATTTTTAATTATTCCTGATCTCTTACCTGGAATTTATCAATTTATCAGTGTCTATTCATTCTTCATGATTCATTTCAAGTTTTAAGTCTCTGGTAAATTTGCACTATTGACTCCAGTCTTCCATTCTCTTGAACCATGTACATCCTTATCATCTGGTTTTTATTTTCTGCTTCTGATTGCCTTTAATGTGTACAGCTCTTGACAAGGCTTTACACAGAATCTTTCACATTACAAGTGCTTGGGAGGTTCATGGCAAGTCTCTTGTTTACTAGAAGAAACTTACCTGTCAGAAATTATGCTGCCTACAGGACCCATAAGAAACCCTGCCAGGAAGATGGCCTGTGAAAGGGATTTCAGCAACTGAAAATCACATACTAAGTCCCACTGAAAATGAAAAAATAAGAAATAATATGACTTAGGCAACTATAAATGTCGTTTATTAAGAAATGATATTTAATAAATAATCAGAAGGCAATTTTATGTAGTTGTACATTGTTCACAGCTATATACAACTGAGTATGTGTTACTTTCTAGGCTCCACTCTAGGATCTGGTAACAGAGAACTAATCAAGATAGATAATGTCTATATCATGATGATGCTTAAATTCCCAGGGGGAAAGACAGACTTACAATAAGTACTTACAACTATGGAGCAAAGTAATAATTTATATAAACTAAAGTTAATTTCTTCATTCACTTTATTATTCTTGTTATACTTCCTTACAAATAAGACAAGTTAAATGTTTCTCCTTTAAAGAAAGTCAAATTCCTAGCCATGAGACTCAAATTAGGATTTTAAACTCGTAGCAATAACAATAATTTTGACATTAAAGTACTTTTGATTTGCAAGGTGAAGGTTAAAATAAGTTTTAAATGACCAGTAAGCAGAGTTTATAGCAGCCATAAATTATAGTCTGGAGAATAATGTATGATGCTGAATATGCTTGTTTCCTACTACACTTAAGTGTCGAAAATAATAATAATGGGTTGCATTATGGATTAAATCATGTCCTCAATTTCACTCCTGACCTCTGTACTTGTGAAAATGACTTATTTGGAAATAAGGTTTTCTTTTGTTATGTCAGTGAGCTATGCTGGAGTAGGGTGAGTCCTAAAGCCTTCTGAGTGGTGTCTTATAAAAAGGGAAAATAGAATTTGTGATGTTTAAGATTGTGTATCAACTTGGCTGGGCCATGATTCTCAGCATTTTGGCAGTTGTATAATGTTGTGATCACTTCCCTGGTGAGATTTGATTGATACGTGATCACCCCATGATGGGATCTGCCATGAGTAGCCAATCAGTTGAAGGGGAGTTTCCTTGGGCGTGTGACCTGCAACGAGTGTGGGCGAACATTCAAACAGGGTGCTTGGACTTTTGCTCATTCTGGATCCTGCAGCTGGCTCGTGTTCATCTGACCTCTGGTTCTTGGAACTTGAGCTAGCAGATTACCTGCAGTCTTGCCTGCCAATCTTGGAATTCATCTATCTTCACAGCCTTTGAGCAACAGCCCTGTTCTCTGGTCTGCCGATCTTGGGTTCACCAGCCCCTGCAGCTACGTGAATCAGGAGAAGCCTCTTTCCTGACCCACAGACTTGGGATGTT
>NW_004443958.1:10446159-10470273 GCF_000243295.1 Trichechus manatus latirostris
ATATATTTATACACTTATACACTTTACTAGTTTTGCTTCTGTAGAGAACCAAGCCTAAGACAGAATTATACAGTCCCACATACAGGGAGAGAAGCTAAGCAAGGATCCAGCTACAAGCCAAGGAATGCCAAGAAACGCCCAGGGCTGCCAGAAGCTGAAAGAGAAGGAAAGGTCTTCTCCTAGAGCAGACAGAACATAGCCCTGTTGACACCCTGGCTTTGGACTCCTAGCCTTCCAAACTGTGAGACAATAAATTCTCATTTTTAAAGCCACTCACTTGTGGTATTTTTGTTACAGCAGCACTAGGTAACTAAGACAGGCTGGAATGTGGATAGAAAGCTCTTCTGGAGAGAACAAGAGAAGAAGTTAGCTTAGAAAAAACTGCATTGCCTGCGGCCCTTGACTCATGGAAGCCCCATGTGTTACAGAGTAGAGCTGCTTCTAGGATTTTTTTGGCTATAATATTTATAGAAGCAGATCACCAGGCCTTTTTTGCCACAGAGCCACTGGGTGTGTTCAAACTGTCAACCCTTAAGTTAGCAGCTGATTGCAAACTGCTCGCCCATCCACGCTCTTTAAAGCACTTAGCATGGGACATAAACATTTTACACATTCATAAATTT
This sequence comes from Trichechus manatus latirostris, assembly GCF_000243295.1. Taxonomy (NCBI): domain Eukaryota; kingdom Metazoa; phylum Chordata; class Mammalia; order Sirenia; family Trichechidae; genus Trichechus; species Trichechus manatus. The sequence goes on from NW_004443958.1 coordinate 10,446,783, forward strand.
TTAGTTCTCCTCCCCTTTCCTAAGGATTGAATGCTTTATGCAAACTTTATGTCACGTCATACAACACTTTGGATCACCAAAGTGGATCTATCATAGAGCCACACTGAATTCATTTCTGGTCCTCTACTGTTAATTTATTACCTGAGTTACAATGGTAGATGTGAAAAACACTTCAGTCATATGTCCACCCATCCAGGCATGGCTCTGTCTCCAGCTCAGTCATATTGATGGCGGACACATTGGGGTCTAAGAGTTGCCACTGTGTCTGAAGGAACCGGTGACACTGCTCTGGTTTCTGACTTGAGTCCATTGGGATGGAGATCCTCAGCAGGGTTTCAGTTGTCAGGTTTAAGGTGACGTTGGTCTGAGATGTGGGATCATCAAGGAGTTGAACATAACAGCAGTGAGCAGGGATGGCTGCTGAAAAGTTATCCACTAACATATGAGGAAAACTCAGGATATTTAAAAACATACAAAGTAGAACGTTCCAAATCTGAAACCTGCCACTATCACCTACATGTTGTAGAAGTTCATCAAAAGCCATGAAAATGGACTGCTTTCATGAACTGGAAAAAAAAAAAAAAAGGTATTCAAGGTATAAATTCACAATGAAATACAGTCTTTCATTAACAAATGATAAAGAATTCCTCTGAAATGAAGTCAAAAGAAAAAATGATTGAGGAATTCAGGTACTATAATTTAAATAATATTTATTTTCCCTAGTGGCCCATCTTTGTGATGATTTTGAATTATTTCCATTTCGCTGAGGACAACGTGTTGTAATTCACTTTGAACTACACTTTGACAAAGTCTTTGGAGGAGAAAGTTCCTAGGAGCTACAGCACACTGAATTGAATTGATAGTAGTTAGAGTTAGCATGTAAAATTAGGTTCCGGGTCAAGCCCTCAGGAAAGATTTTTGATGAAAAGTCTTTGCTCTTGCCCTCTTGAAGCCTTCTATCCACGTAGGAGACAGAGATTATGTAACTATTAACACACACACACACACACACACACACACACACACACACACACACACACACACACACAATATAAACTACCAAGTCTGATCTGTTGTATGGAAATGCAGAACAAAAGGTTTTAATGGGATTAATCAATGGGGTCCTTATTCATTGGGTGTTTAAGGGTAGGACAAACAGCCCTGGTGGCACAACAGTTAAGTGCTCAACTGTTAACCAAAAGGTCAGTGATTGGAACTTACCCAGTGGCTCTGGCAGAGAAAGCCTGGCGATCTGCTTCCATACAGATTACAACCAAGAAAACCCTATAGGGCCGTGCTACTGTGTCTTGGGGGGCTGCTAGGAGTTGAAGTTGACTTGACTGCACCTAAAAACAACAACACAAGAGTAGGACCTTTGTTGAACTTGCAAGTAACGTGATACCTGAAGAACTGGAGGGACAGCGAGGAGGGTAACCACCACTCTAGGCAGAGAAAGCAGGTTTGAAAGTCCTGAGATGAAAAAATGCCTCTCAGATCTTTTTCTGAGGGCTGGTACTAACAGAAAGATATGTGAGTAAACAGAAAGCCATGGAATAGTCCTGAAGGGGCAGTTGAGGATGCAGTTAAGAGTGAGATAATTCATTTACATTTATATGAACATGGTCTCATTTGACATTCACCCATTCTGCTGTGTTAGCTAGAACTTATATCAGCAACCCAATAATACATAAAACACTGAGGACTAGGGAGAAAGCACAAGCCTGCAGCCATACTTCCTATAACACCAAAGGTAACAGTAGAACTGAAGTCCTCATATTTCAGTTACCTGCTCCTTAAGCCCGGCAGGAGAAACGAGAGGAAAACCTCTGCCCACCTCTTCTTCTCTATGTCAAGCTCTGTTTTCACGTTTGATGACCCCTGAGATAACTGTCTCTTCCCTAGGCTGGCATAAAGAAAAGGAGATAGACACCTACCTGCATGTGTTTCCTGTTGAAGGCCCTCAGAAGCAGAAGTGAGGGAAGCACATGAAGGGGAATTCTGTTTCTGGACTGAAGAGAGAAAGTCCACTACAAATCCACTCCAAGAGTTCAGATTACTGAAATAGTGTTTAATTTCACTGGGTTAATTATAATCTCAGCTTGAAGGTTGTTTCTTGTTTCTTTTTTTTTTCCAAAAAAGAAAACACAGGGCTATCTTATACAAGGAGTTGGTGGGTGGCACAAATTGTTAAGTGCTCAACTACTAACCGTAAGTTTGGTGATTCAAACACACTCAGAGGCGCCTAAGAAGACGAGCCTGGTGATCTATTCCCAGAAGGTCACAGCCTTGAAAACCCTATGGAGCCGTTCTACTCTGCATAGATGGGGTCGCCATGAATTGGAACTGACTCAACAGCAACTGGTTTGGTTTGGGTTTGATCTTATACAAACTGACCTGAGTAGTTTCCATCTGTTAGACTGAACTACAGTTGGAAACTGGAAACTGGGCAGGTCTCTCCTTTTCTTGTTTCTGTTTCTTTTTATTCATATAGCTCCTCTCCTTTGCCCTCTATTTATCCTATCATTATTCTCTCTTGTTGCAGAGTAGAACTATGCACCATAGAGTTTTCATGGCTATGACCTTTCAGAAGCAGATCATCAGGTCTTTCTTCCGAGGTACCTATGGGTGGGTTCAAACCACCAACCTTTCAGTTAGTTAGGCACCTAACCTTTTGCACCACCCAGGGACTCCTTAGATTCTAATATCTCTAAATTGGAAAACTGACATTTCAGAGAAATTTGTTTTAAAGCTTGAAAATGGAAAAGTGGGAATTCAGGTTCATAAGGATGAACTTCTCCAATTGAGTTAATGATCATTAAATATTCATCTTGTCAAAATTAAACATTAATTATGTGAGCTTTAGAGGTAAATGGGATGTCATGCTCCAGCAGGTTAGGTCGACTGTGCTTTCATGGTCATGACCACAGAGTTTGAGCAGCAAAGGTAGCATGAAAGCTTTTTTCATGTCTCAGCGTGTGTCCTCTTGGCTATGGGAAGACACAAAAATGAGGCGGGGAGAAATAATCTTGGCTTTGGCCTCGTTAGTGAGAAAAACTCCAAATTAACATGGAAGAATCATGGAAGTAGGGAGATGGCCATCAGGGCCATTAATGCAATCCATCCACAAGAGTAAGTGTTTAGAGCATTTAATTCAATATAAATCGGAACCTAGATATTCCTATGTTTTGATATTAATTTCAGCTCATAATTCTTCACTTCTCATTACATGATACACCTCCACATGCAGAATTCACATCATTTCAATTGATTGTTTATAGTAATTGAACATATAATGATGCATTAAGAAAGTATCAAAAATTTCAAAAGTTTGAAATCATAGAGTATGTTCTCCAGCTACAGTGAAATTAAATTAGAACTCAATAGCAAAACTAAAACTAGAAAATCCCTAAATGAAAATTGAGTGACACACTTCTAAATAACCTCGGGTCAAAGAAACAATCACAATGAAATTTATAATGCTGTGATATGGTGAATCTGTTTTTCACTTGGGAAGGATATGAATTTAAGGAGCCAATGGGTAGAATGTTATGGATTGAATTGTGTCCTCCAAAATATTTGCTAAAATCTTAACTTTTATACCAGTGGATGTAATGTAATGGCTTTGCATGTAATGTAATCCCTTTCCATAATGTAATCTAATGTTATGTAATTATCTTTCATAATGTAATCTAATGTGATGTAATTAATCAGTCAGTTAAGGCCGTACTAGTGTAAGGTGAGGATGGTGCAGGACTGGACAGTGTTTTGTTCTGTTGTACATAAGGTTGCTACGAGTCGGAAATGACTCAGCAGCACCTAACAACAGCAACAGTGTAAGAAGTATCCTAAACTTAATCACTTCTGAGTTATAGACAGAGCAGCACTGACACAGAGACACACATGCACACACATGCACGGGAGAAGACAGATGCCATGTACGGAACCAAGGAGTGACCAGACTACTTATAATGAAGGAACTGACTTGGCTGAAACTTTGATTTAGACTTTCAGCCTCCAGAACTGGGAGAAAATAAATTTCTGTTCTTTAAAGTTATCCACTAGGAAATGAACTAGGGAATGAAGACATCTGGTAAACTTACTAGATACCAATTTGATCTCTCCCACTTAATCATATTCTACAAAGCTTCATTTGGATGAAGGATGACACAAAAGTTTATTAACCACTAACTATTTGCCAGGCAATGCTTTAAGTCATTCCATGCATGATCTCATTTAACATCTCAATAATCCTATAAGGTAGGTTAAGTCTATTTTACAGTTGAAGGAACCAATGTGGAGAAAGAAGTAACTTGTCCAGGTCACACAGATAGTCAATGATAGATGCTCTCCTACTCCTCAGTTATTCAAACTTTCTCCTGCTTTTCTTTTTCCCTTCCTTCTTTCCCCTGGCTTCTGTCCTACCAGCTCTTATTTTACATTATTTCCTTCAGAAGGATTTCCTTAACTAATTGAAAGCCCTACCGCTCACACCTCAAGGTCTGATTCACAACTATCCCTTTGCTTTTAATGTCATCTATTTAATTTCAGTAGAGGAATGGGTGCCCAAACACTGTTAATAAAATGTTTTAATTGCTTCAGTGCTCTTAAGGAGGTTTGATGTTCAACGAAATTATAAAATATATTCTTTTACTGTGAGAAAAAATTGTCTTATGATTTTGCTGATGATCATGAAAGCAAGCGTGTTGCACAGGTTAAGAAGGTTACTGTTAGGACTTAATGAGGTAAAAAAATATGTACTTGAGAAGTGTCTGTTGTTATTATGATAAAGAAAAACATCTTTCCCTAATATAACTTTATTACATGCCAGGTGGCAGACATCTGTCTACCTCAAGGCAAGCTCCAAACAAAAAGAAACCCGATGCCATCAAGTTGATTCTGACTCATAGCAACCCTATAGAACAGAGTAGAACTGCCCCACAGGGTTTCTAAGGAGCGGCTGGTGGATTCAAACTGTCAACCTTTTAGTTAGCAGCCATAGCTCTTAACCACTGTGCCAGCAGGGTTCCAAGCAAACAAGCTCCAATAGTACTTAATTATTAACATTGTTCAGTATTTGTTCACTTCTGTATACAACCCATATGTCAGTTATGTTTAGTGACAATGATCTTATCTTGTGTTTATGTACAGCATATATGCTGATATAGATAGTTTGCTGGAAGAACAGTCAAATGATGAGTAAACAGTTTAAAACATATTCAGATCATTATTTATTGGTGGTTGGCTGATTGATTTCTTTCCCTAACTTACAAGGTCCTAAAAAATAAGAGCTATCCTTGGAACCACAGATTTTATAGAATTGAAATTAGCTCTACAGATAATATAGGCTTTCAATTTAATATCAGCCCAAGGAGACCCACTGAAATGCTTCAGGGAAGGCCCCTTCAGGTAGAAGCAAGCAGGCAGGATTTTGAACCCCCTACCATAATTTTAAGGAAGATGGAAGGAATATGCAGTGACTGTACCAAAAAGAATTGGTCAACATTCAACCATTTCAGGAGGTATTATATGATCAAAAACCTATGGCACTGAAGGAAGACGTCCAAGCTGCACTGAAGATATTGATTAAAAAAAAAAAACAAGCCTCCAGGAATTGACAGAATACCAATTGAGATGTTTCAACCAACGGATGCAATACTGGAAGTGCCCACTCATCTATGCCAAGAAATTTGGAAGATAGCTACCTGGTCAACCAACTGGAAGAGATCCATATTTGTACCCACTCCAAAGAAAGGTGATCCAACAGAGTGTGGAAATGATTGAACAATATTATTAATATCAGAGTCAAGTAAAATTTTGCTGAAGATCATACAAAAACGGTTGTAGCAGTTCATCACCAGGGAACTGCCAGGAATTCAAGCTGGATTCAGAAGAGGACATGGAATGTGGGATATCACTGCTGATGTCAAATGTATCTTGGCTGAAAGCAGAGAATACTAGAAAGATGTTTTCCTGTGTTTTATTGATTATGCAAAGGCATTCTCTTGTGTGAATAATAACAAATTATGGATAGCACTACAAAGAATGGGAATTCCAGAACACATAATTGTGCTCATGAGGAAACTATACATAGACCAAGAGGCAGTCGTTTGAACAAAATAGGGAGATACTGCGTGGTTTAAAGTTAGGAAAGGGGTGTGTCAGGGTTGTATCCTTTCACCATACTTATTCAAGCTGTATGCTGAGCAAATAATCGGAGAAGCTGGACTATACGAAGAAGAAAGTGGCATCAGGATTGGAGGAAGACTCATTAACAACCTGAGATATGCAGATGACACAATCTTGCTTGCTGAAAACAAAGAGGACTTGAAGAGCTTACTGATGAAGATCAAAGACTACAGCCTTCAGTAGGGATTACACCTCAACGTAAAGAACACAAAAATCCTCACAACAGGACCAATAAGCAACATACTGATAAAAGGAGAAAAGTTTGAAGTTGTCAAGATTTTTATTTTACTTGGATCCACAATCAATGCCCATGAAAGCAGCAGTCAAGAAATTAAACTATGCATTGCATTAGGCAAATCTGCTACAAAAAACCTCTTTAAAGTGTTAAAAAGCAAATATGTCACTTTAAGGACTAAGGTACACCTGACCCAAGCCGTAGTGTTTTCAATCACCTCATATGATTGTGAAAGCTGGATAATGAATAAGGAAGACTGAAGAAGAATTGATGCCTTTGAATTATGGTGTTGGCAAAGAATATTGACTATACCATGGAATGCCAAAAGAACGAACAAATCTGTCTTAGAAGTACAGCCAGAATGCGCTTCAGAAGCAAGAATGGGGAGACTTCATCGCACATATTTTGGACATGTTATTAGCAGGGACCAGTCCCTAGAGAAGGACTTTACACTTAGTAAAGTAGAGGATCAGCAAAAAAAGAGGAAGACCCAGTTAATCCACAGATGGATTGACACAGTGGCTGCAACAATGGGCTCAAGCATAACAATGATTGTAAGGATGACACAGGACTGGGCAGTGTTTGATTCTGTTGTACACAGGGTCACTATGAATCAGAACCAACTTGATGGCACCTAACAACATAACATAACTACTGTAATTTTGAGGAAGAAAGGCCTCTGGATCTACTTCTAAAACTCAGCCATTGAAAACACTGGTGTCACTGGGTATATCACCCAGTGCTGTAATTCATGGTATCAACCTCCCCCCCACGGGCCTCCTTCCTTACCAGACCATACAGAATCCTTAGTAATGTTTTTTGTACTAATGTTAGTCATAAATTGTAATTCCTGGATATCACTCCTTCTCTTCCTTTAATTATTACTTCCTTCTCAAAGAAATTATTGGTATAGTTTCACAAATACTAATTACCACAATATCATAACTAAAACACCAAAAAATTTGACAAAACCAGCAACTATAAAAACACTGGCAACAATGAAAACAACAGGGGTGCTGGTAGTGCATGCAGACGAAACCATGTTATTCAAAGTGTCATTGCAATTGAGTAATAATGACAGCTCTGAACATGCATTAGAACATTCAAAAAGTAAATTACCATAGAGCTTTATCCTTGTAGATATATGGATACATGTAACCCGGGCTTACAAAAAATCGTTTTGTTGTTATAACTAACTACAGGGATATTTTTATAGACAGTTATTTTGATGTTACCTCCTCTGACCATGTCACCTAGTGCAGTCCACAACTCCCACACCCCTTTAGTAATGCCACTGATTGATAACCCTATGGAGTACACTTTTATACTGACACGCTTGAGGTTGCCATGAGTCAGAATCGACTCAGTGGCAACTGATTACCATCACTTTCAGCAAAGCAGCTCCATTTTTATCTGTTTTATCTTTTCTTCCTTAAGATTTCATTTTAAGAAAACAGCATAACCTAAAAAAAAAAAAAAAGATTGAAAGTCACTGGTGGTCAATCTCTGTCAATTTATAAATGAAATAGCAGACATAGAGAAATGTAGTAACTTTCCCAATGTCATATAGCTAATTAGTGGAATATTCTTACTCTAACTACCTCATGTGGGATCTTTCCATGATTCCACACCACCAGCTCCATCAACACAGCTCAGGATTTATTTCCCAATGTGGCCAGCTATTTAGTGGAACAAGATAATAATGGCAGGGTCCCTAAATTGAACCTTTGGACATACCTAGAATTCAGCACATGTTTAATGAGAAAGAGTTGAAATTTATGAGCAGGAACCAAACAGCAGGATGAGAATGCTCCATGAGGTCAATAGAGAAGATCAAGGACTGAGGTGAAGAACTTCTGTCTACACAAGCAGAGTCAAGTCAATATCAAACTAAGTTGGAAGAAGAAACTATAAAATGATTCCAGGAACAGAAGCAAAAATTAACTTCAAGAGAGCTGTTTTGCAATATGATGAAAAGGATAGGATATAAGGCCCTGTGAGGACCTGGAATTAGTACCCAGAATCCAACCACACGACAGTGGCTAGAAAGGAAATCCATACTAATGAACCATTCCACACCTGCAACAGAAGAATGTTCCATCTCTGCTCCCAGAATCAAGGTAAGTTTCTCTTTGTTCTGATTTTATTTGGAGCCCCACAGAAGTAGAGCTTATTCTTCTGCTAGGTATAAAGATAGAGAGGGACAGGTCTCACCCCTGGGCTTCCGGGTGGTCTAAACAGCTCTTTAATGGGGGATCTAGCCTGTGCTGGATATGATAACTAGTCACGATAGCAGGGAATGTCTGCTTACCAACAAGGGCAGAAAAAGTCCATGGAGAAGAATGAGTGCCTTCATTAAATCAAAAATATGATGATTTTTCTTTCCACATCTTGGCTCCAATTAGAGATTTTCTGACTTAGGCTGAACCAGGCCAACTCTCCTTCCACATAAATTTTAAAAGGCCAAGAAGTAGCTCAGGGCTACTTCAGACAATGCCAGCCTATATACTCTTGACAAAGGGTGGTAAATAGCAGAAAATGTATGCCCACTACGGACATGAAAGATAGTTACTCGTGACTGAACATTACTCTGGAAAAATTTGGCAAGGTCATTTTCTTAAGGCGAATTAATTTCCTCAATTTTGCTTGGCTTTTATTGCCTTCTCAAAATTTGGACACATAATATCAAACAGATGGCTTGAACCAGTGAATAAATAGGTCATAAAAGAGTTTGGTATACTTCATTGTTCTGGTTTATGGCTAAACACAGCAATCAGTCTCTGTTAAAACCTGGATAAAATTGCTAGTTTCACTTTGTTTGAGCTCCAGGTGATCTGGAAGAAATAAAATTTCTTCAGGACGAAGTTTTCTTGGAATCCCTTTGTATAATTTGCCCAAGAAATCAATGTAGCCCCTCTGAGGTTTTCTGAGCTATATCTTTTAAAACAGACCTGGGAGAATAATCTCTTTATCAGTGTTCATTCAGAGCAAATCTGTTAACTAATTAGTTACCCAGATACCAAGAATGTTGAATGGAGAGAGTTCAAATGATAGAGTGGAAGTGAGGGTATGAAAACCACGGAGAGGATGTGCTGATACTATGAACAAAAAGTTCAAATCAACAAATATACACTTACCAGTTGAGCACCTACCTGTACAAGTGCAGTCCCTCCAGATGACAGGGGACTACATTCAAGCAACCTTCAGTAAGGCATTGTATTTCCTCTTCTTTCCGCTCCGGGAACAAGATTCTGACTTAAAATTGTTAGTCATTGATCTTTCCATACAATTAACTGAAAGATTAATGGAGACATAGACCCATGCTATGTATTAAGTTATATGAAACAGGCCAGTTAGATAATATAATGACTTACAAGACATTAGGGAGACACGGTGACTGTGGTAAATGAGAGAGTTCGTGTTACATCTGTAGGGGCAGATGCTACTCACCTCTGGCATGCATGTTTTGTCAGATCTTCTGCTTTTTCAAGAAAAAACAGAAATCCTACCAATTCATTAGGTTAAGATATATAAAACTTGATTGACCATCTCTACTTTTAAGTTTAGCTGCCCAATTTTTAAGGTGATTGTCTGACATTTATGATGTGTGGGCCCAAATTACTGAGCAGCTATGAGAAGAAGCACTGTAACAAGGATCATCCTGCTCAGAAGGGACCTGAGTGGTTACCTGGTCTGACAATTCCACCAATGTAGGAACCCAACTGCAATGCCATACAGCCTTCACAGAGTGGTTGCTCAACCCCTGCTTGTACACTACTAGGAACAATTACTGTTGAATTTATGAAAGCAATGCTTGAGTGTATATTCATGATATTTCCTATGAAGCAACATAGACTGCTATCATGGCCTCTATTCACCTCCGATCAAGTGAGCTAGAACCAGGAAACTGACAGACTCAGTATTTATGTGCTCCTAGGAAACATTTTGTTTGCTAACTCATTTCCTGAAACCTGGTCACCAGAAATGTTCTCACTGAAAACTATATAGCAAATATCAAAATATTTATTTAGTACAATATGGTAGGCTGAATAGGATCCTAAAAGATAAAAAGGAAAAAAAGTAGAAAAACTAGTAAAATCCAAATGTCTGTAGTTTAATGAATAGTAGTGTACCATTCTTAATTTCTTAGTTTGGACAAGTGTACTATGGTTATGTAAGATGTTAACATTAGGGGAAGCTGGGTGAAGGGCGTACGGAATCTGTGTGGTATCTGTGCAACTTTTCTTCAATCTAAAATTATTCTACAACAAAAAGTTAAAATACATACTTGCATATAGTTTTATAGTTTCAGATACCACATGAATGTAGTACATATTAAAGGAAAAGTACCCATTGCCATTGAGTTGATTCTGACTCATAGTGACCCTGTAGGACAGAGTAGAACCGTCCCAAAGGGCTTCCAAGGCTGTAATCTTTACAGAAGCGGACTGCCACATCTTTCTCCCATGGAGCGGCTGGTGGATTTTAACCACCAACTTTTTGGTTAGCAGCCGAGCGCTTAACCATTGAGTCACTAAGATTCCTTAAATGAAAGCAAATCCTGCATTAATACAGACACAAGAGAAGAAGCTACTCCAATCAGAGTATATCTGAAGCTGTTAACTATCTGCTGCATACTGGATTGAGGCTGGTAGGAAAGCAAGCCACAGAAAAAAATGTCCAAAGAGGATAGTCCCTAACTGTAAGATTTATCAGATTATTTACTTTCTATTATTAATTCAAAAATTAATGGTGAAATACTATTTTCCAGGAACTATTCTCGGTCCTGGGAGATCCAGCAGTAAACTAAGCAGCATGGACCTTGCCCTCATGGGCACAGACATTAACCAAGTACACACATCAATTTCTGTGAAAATCAGCCAAAAAGTCGTATAGGCGATACCCACAAATACTCAGTGCACCTAGAGGCTCTGGAAGAAATTTAAAATAGCACCTTACTAATATTTTAGTCATACTTACCAACTCACAAGAGGAGTGGGAAATTTAGAAGTGGATCTTCCACCCTATTTCAATAACTTTCTTTCTCTCAATTTTTTTCACAGTGGTGTATCCTCAATTCTGATTTTCAGAACAGTTATGTAACTCAGTTCTCACAGAGGCAGGGAATCTCTTTCCCTTTGGACCTTCTCTTTTGGGTTTCTTATGTGAAAAAAAAAGAAAAAAAGGACAAATGATAATATCCTACTTATATCTAGAGCAATCTTTTCTGTTTTCTTTTAAATGTCGTTCTCATCACTATTTTAAATTAGTTTGTTCTTTTTGTATTGCATTTATTACCATAAGCCTCTTTAAGTCATTTCTGGAAAAGAACAGAAGTGTATTACCTTCTTTACCTGTTTCACGTAGGAGCATGAAAACCATCATAGTCTTTCCATTTTCATTGCTTTCTGTCTAAGAAAATAGTCATTTCAGTATCATTCAACAATCATTTAACGCCACTAAAAGTGATGCTTTGATTTAGAAAATTTGACGTAGTATAAACCTGTAAAGACCTGACCTGTTGCCATCGAGTCGATTCCAACTCACAGTGACTCTATAGGGCAGAGTAAAACTTCCCCATTGGGTTTCCAAGGAGTGGCTGGTGGTTCTGAACTGCAACCTTTTGGTTAGCAGTCGTCGCTCTTAACCACTGCAGCACCGGAATCGTGATGTAGTATAGTGAAGAAAAAATTTCAGTGGATTGGAGGCAGAAAAGTTTGGGTTTCCCTGCCAATTTCCTACTTATCATTCTAAGGACCGTAAAATGTAAACCATATGTCAGTTGAATTAAATTTGGCCTGAACCCCAATTCTGTCCTTTTTTCAAAGCCCAAAGCCTTCCTCATGATTTTTATTGATTCCAAATTGCTTACCTCAGGTTTTCTCTGACTCAGCATCCCTGCTTCAAGTTTGTTGCCTTAGCACTGCTCACATCAACCTGGAGACTGTCTGGAAAAATTGTGAGTCTTTAAAATGGGCAAAGATGACTACTGGGTGCCCCATCTAGTACACCCTTGTCTGAGTTATCTAGTACTGCTATAACAGAAATACCACAAGTGGATGGCTTTAACAAAGAAATTTACTCTCTTACAGTCTAGGAGACTACAAGTCCAAATTCAGGACGCCAGCTCCAGGGGACAGCTTTCTTTCTGTGTCGGCTCTGGGGGAAGGTCCTTCTCATCAATCCTCCCCGGTAGAGGAGCTCTCAGCACAGGAAGACTAGGTTTAAAGGACATGCTCTTCTCCTGGTTCTCATTTCTTGATGGTATGAGGTCCTCATGTCTCTCTGCTTGCTTATCTCTTTTATGTCTCAAAAGAGATTGACTTAAAACACAATCTAATCTTGTAGATTGAGTCCTGCCTCATTAATATAACTGCCTCTAATCCTACCTTATTAACATCAGAGAGGTAGGATTTATAACACATAGGAAAATCACATCAGACAACAAAACCACACAATACCGGGAATCACGGCCTAGCCAAGTTGACACACATTTTGGGGGACACAATTCAATCCATAACAACCTTTCCGAGTTATTTGTGCCTTTCTTCTCTTTGAGCTATTTTACAAATCTGTAAATTGTAGAAAAACGACAGTAATGCAAATGATTACGGTCCATTGAAATGCAAATACGTTTTGACCAGTGAGGGTTCAATTGATCTGGAGTTTATCTGTTAATTGACTGGAATTTATCTATTAATAAAATAATTTCAGCATTCCTGGCTGCTTTTATAAATGAGTGTTCTTTGAAGTTTCCTTCAAACTGGTTATAACATCTTATTTGTTCTCTCATTAGTTAATGGATTATATTAAATCTTTGATATACCTTAATTTCATTTTTGCACAAGAGTCGTGATTTTCCCTTTTGTTAAATTATCATTTAATGAAGTGTCTTAGGCTGAGTTGTCTAGAGGAGCAAAACTAGTGAAGTGTATACACACACACACACACACACATATACATATATATAAAGAGAGAGAGATTTTTCTCAAGGAAATGGCTCGTGCATTTGTGGAGGCTGGCAAGTCCCAAATCCATGAGTCAGGCATCTGGCTGAAGGCTTCTCCTGACTGACATGGTTGCAGGAGTTGATGAATCCAAAATCGGCAGGTCAGGTTGAAGGCTGCTGGCTCACGAGGTTGGAGGAACTGGTGAATCCCAAGCTCTGCAGGTCATGCAGAAGGCTGCTGGCTCATGGGATTTGGGGAGCTGGAAAATCCCAAGATCTGCAGGTTTGGTGGCAGACTGTTGGCTCACGTCTCAAGAACCAAAGGTCAGAGATGATGAGTCAGATGCAGGATCCAAGAACATCCATATATATTGGATGCAGACCATACCACCAAGGAAACTGATTGGCTTTCAACTGATGGACTTTCAACTGATTGGCCTTTCAACTGATAGACTGCTCACATCAGATCACAAAATGGAGGATGATAAGATAATATCTGCCAAACTACTGAGAAACAACTGTGATAGTTAAGGTTATGTGTAAACTTAACCTTAGCCAAGTTGACACATAACCTTAACCATCATAATACACCCCTTGTCAACTTGACACCTGTACACATCTCCTTCAACCATACATAATCTCTGAATAAAGACAATTATAAAGTCATACTTGCACCTAATATGATAAAACTAACATGGGTACAACCAAAAACACACTAGCCCCATTTACATCTTATATTTTATAATAAGTAATGGGAATAAAAGAGGGAAGAGAACAAAGATATTTGCTATACACACTCACACATGCATACACCTATAACAAGGAAGAAATACTAAAAATAATTACAGTCCTCTTTCAGGAACTTCTCAAGTGGTCCTAGCTAATATTTAGAACAACGTATTTCCACTATCCATGCCACATTCCCTTTGCCCTCAGCAAGCACCTTAGCTGGTCGTGGTTCTTTGCCTGGTGGGGTTACCCAAACCTTCATTCCTGAATGGTCTGGGCCATTGGTAGTCATGTCAGAACTGAGTGGCTGTAGTTTTCCATTGACTTTAATCACAGGGCATGGTAGTACTAAGAGATGTCCTAAGGGAGCTCCTGTATTCCAGACATACTCTTCTTTATCTCCATTATGTAATATAAATCTGATTTCCCTTCAGTAATCAAGATCAATCACGCTAGCCAATAAAGTAACTCCCTTCTTTGCCTATTGATCCAGAGGCATGAGGAGACAAAGTAGCTGGATGGCATTCTTTCAGTTCAATAGAATCAGTGCTGTGTCTCCTGGTGGGAACATTCCCCTCTTTAGAACAAAGACCTCTAGACCCAAAGAGCATAACATTTTAGGGAAGCAAAAATTGTGCAAGTGAGTCATTAGAGGTAATAGCGAGTGGTGCCACACTCACTTCCACCCACTGATTACTGGACCCATGAATCCTGGCTATGGGAGAAACAGCACCATATATTGGATTCTGGATTAGAGCATATACAGCCTCCTGGGGAACATTGCACCCTCACTGCAATGTATTGCCACCTAGCTGGTGCCATAATTGTGTCTTCAGAAGGCCAGTCCATCATTCTATCAAGCCAGCTGCTTCAGGATAATGGGAAATATGGTTGTTGTTGTTAAGTGCCGTCAAATCGATTCTGGCTCATAGTAACCCTCTGTACAAAGAAACGAAACACTGCCCAGTCCTGTGCCATCCTCACAATCATTGTTAGGCTCGAGCCCATTGTTGCAGCCACTGTGTCAATCCATCTAGTTGAGGATCTTCCTCTTCTTCACTGAACATCTGCTTTACCAAGCATGATGTCCTTCTCCAAGGACTGGTCGCTCCTGATAACACATCCAAAGTACATGAGACCAAGTCTCGCCATCCTTGCTTCTAAGAAGCATTCTGGCTGTACTCGTCAAGATAGATTTGTTCATTTTTCTGGCAGTCCACGGTATATTCAATTCTTTGCCAACACGATAATTGAAAGGCATCAATTTTTCATCAGTCTTCCTTACTCATTATTCAGCTTTTGTATGCAAATGAGGCTATTGAAATTACCATGGCTTGGGTCAGGTGAACCTTCCTCCTCAAAGTGACGTCTTTGCTTTTTAACACTTTAAACAGGTCTTTTGCAGCAGATTTGCCCAATACGATGCCTCATTTGATTTCTTCACTGTTGCTTCCGTGGACGTTGATTGTGGATCCAAGTAAAATGAAATCCTTGACAACATCAATCTCTTCTCTGTTTATCATGGTCCAGGTTTGAGGATATTTGTTTTCTTTATGTTGAGATGTAATCCATACTGAAGGCTGTAGTCTTTGATCTTCATAAGAAAGTGCTTTAAGTCCTCCTCACATTCAGCAAGCGACATTGTGTCATCTGCATATCACAGGTTGTTTTATGAGTCTTCCTGCAATCATGATGCCTAGTTCTTCCTCATATAGTCCAGCTTCTCGGATTATATGCTTAGCATACACATTGAATAAGTATGATGAAAGGATACAACTCTGACTCACACATTTCCTGACCTTAAACCATGCTGTATCCCCTTGTTCTGTTCAAACAACTGCCTGTTGGTCTATGTACAGGTTCCACATAAGCACAATTAAATGTTCCATAATTCCCATTCTTCTCAACGTTATCCGTAATTTGTTATGATCTACACAGTCGAATGCCTTTGCATAGTCAATAAAACACAGGTAAGCATCTTTCTGGTATTCTCTGCTTTCAACCAAGATCCATCTGACATCAGCAATGATATCCCTGGTTTCACGTCCTCTTCTGAATCCGGCTTCAATTTCTGGAATTTCCCTGTCGATGTACTGCTTCAACTAGTTTTGAACAGTTTTCAGCAAAATTTTACTTGTGTGTGATGTTAATAATATTGTTTGATAATTTCTGCATTCTGTTGAGTCACCTTTCTTTGGAATGGGCACGAATATAGATCTCTTCCAGTCAGTTGGCCAGACAGCTGACCTCCACATTCTTGACATAAAGGAGTGAGCACTTCCAGTGCTGCATCCGTTTGTTGAAACATCTCAACTGGTATTCCATCAATTCCTGGAGCTTCGTTTTTCACCAATGCCTTCAGTGCAGCTTGAACTTCTTCCTTCAGTACCATCAGTTTTTAATGATATGCTACCTCCTGAAACAGTTGAATGTTGACCAATTCTTTTTGGTACACTAACTCTATATATTCCTTCCATCTTCTTTTGATGCTTCCTGCTTTGTTCAATACATTCCCCATAGAAATCTTAAATATTACAACTCGAAGCTTGAATTTTTTCTTCAGTTCTTTCAGCTTGATAAATGCTGTGTGTTCTCTCCTTTTTTTTTTTTTTCCTAATTCCAGGTCTTTGCACATTTCGTTACACTACTTTACTTTGTCTTCTCGAGCTGCCTTTTGAAATCTACTGTTCAGCTTTTTTACTTCATCATTTCTTCCTTTTGCTTGAGCTACTCTACATTCAAGAGCAACTTTCAGAGTTTCTTCTGGCATCCATTTTAGTATTTTCTTCCTTTCTGTCTTTTTAATGATTTCTTGCTTTCTTCATTTATGATGTCCTTGATTTCATTCCACAACTTGTCTGATCTTCAGTCATTAGTGTTCAGTGAATCAAATCTGTTCCTGAGATAGTCTCTAAATTCAAGTGGAATATACTCAAGGTCATATTTTGGCTCTCGTGGACTTGCTCTAATTTTCTTCAAAGTCAGCTTGAACTTGCGTATGAGCAATCAATTGTCTGTTCCTCAGTTGGCCCCTGGCCTTGTTCTGACTGGTGATATTGAGCTTTTCCATCATCTCTTTCCACAGATGTAGTCGATTTGATTCCTGTGTATTCCATCTGGCAAGGTCCATGTGTACAGTCATCATTTATGTTGTTGAAAAAAGGTATTTGCAATGAAGAAGTCATTGGTCTTGCAAAATTCTATCATGCATTGGTTCTATCACCAAGGCCATATTTTCCAAATAATGATCATTCTTCTTTGTTTCCAATTTTTGCATTTCAATCACCAGTAATTGTCAATGCACCTTGATTTCATGTTTGATCAATTTCAGACTTCAGAATTTAGTAGAAATCTTCAGTTTCTTCATCTTTGACCTTAGTAGTTTGTGTGTAAATTGGAATAAATAGTCTTATTAACTGGTCTTCCTTGTAGGCGTATGGATATTATCTTATCATTGACAGGATTGTACTTCAGGATAGATCTTGAAATGCTCTTTTTAACAATGAATGTGATGCCATTCTGCTTCGATTTGTCATTCCCGGCATAGTAGACCATATGATTGTCCAATTCAAATGGCCAATACCAGTCCATTTCAGCTCCCTGATGGTTAGGGTATCAATCTTCATGTGTTCCATTTCATTTTTGACAACTTCCAATTTTCCTAGATTCATACTTTGTACATGCCATGTTCTGAGTATTAATCGATATTTGCAGCTATTTCTTCTCATTTTGAGACTTGCCACATCAGCAAATGAAGGTCCTGAAAGCTTGACTCCATCCATGTCATTAAGGTTGACTCTACTTTAAAGAGTCAGCTCTTCCCTTGTCGTATTTTGAGTGCCTTCCAATCTGAGGGGCTTATTTTCTGGCACTATATCAGACTATGTTCCGCTGCTATTCATAAGGCTTTCACTTGCCAATTCTTCAGAAGTAGACTGCCAGGACCTTCTTTCTAGTCTGTCTTAGTCTACAAGCTCAGCTGAAACCTGTCCACCAAGGTTGACCCTCCTGGTATTTGAAATAGCTGTGGCAAAGCTTCCAGTATCACAGCAACACACAAGCCACCACAGTACAACAAACTGACAAACTGAGAAACATGGTAATGCCAGTGAATTCCATAAGCATGGGCCCATTGCCACACTTCTTTTGCTGTGAAGTGAGTTCCTTGATCCAAGGTGATTCTGTGTGGGATACCATGATGATGGATAAGGCATTCTGTAAGTTCATGGATGATAGTTTTGGCAAACGCATTGTGTGCAGGGAAGGCAAATCCATATTAAGAGTAAGTACCTATTCCAGTAAGAATAAAATGCTGCCCTTTCCATGATGGAAGTGATCCAATGTAATCAACCTACCACCAGGTTGCTGGCTAATCACCCTGAGGAATGGTGTCATATAGGGGACTCACTGTTGGTCTCTGCTGCTGGCAGATTGGACACTCAACAGTGGTTGTAGCTATGTTGGTCTTGGCAAGTGGAAGTCCATGTAGCTGAACCCATGCATAACCTCCATCCCTGCCACCATGGCCACTTTGTTCATGAGCACATTGGGCAATGACAAGAGTGGCTGGGGAAAGAGGCTGACTGGTTTCCACAGAACATGTCATTCTATCAACTTTATTGTTAAAATCCTCCTCCACCATGGTCACCCTTTGGTGAGCATTCACATGAGACACAAATATCTTCACTTCTTTGGCCAATTCTGACAGGTCTATCCACATACCTCTTCCCCATACATCATTGTCATCAATTTTCCAATTATGTTCCTTCCAAGTCCATGACCATCCAACCAAACCATTGGCCACAGTATACAGTGTATAATCACATATCTGGCCATTTCTCTTTCCAAATAAAAGGAACAACCAGATGCCTGCTCGAAGTTCTGCCCATTGGGAGGATTTCCCTTTAACACTATCGTTCCTCAAAGTAGAATATCATTCAGCAGTGCCTCCTCAAAGTAGAGTTGACCTTAATGACATGGCTGAAGTCAAGCTTTTGGGACCTTCATTTGCTGATATGGCATGACTCAAAATGAGAAGAAACAGCTGCAAACATCCATTAATAGGAACATGGAATGTATGAAGTATGAATCTAGGAAAACTGGAAATTGTCAAAAATGAAATGCATAAACATCAATATCCTAGGCAATAGTGAACTGAAATGGACTGGTATTGGCCATTTTGAATCATTTTGTATTGGCCTGTTTACTATGCTGGGAATGACAATTTGAAGAGGAACGGTGTTGCATTCACTGTCAAAAAGAGCATTTCAAGATCCATCCTGAAGTACAACGCTGTCCATGAGAGGATAATATCCATACGCCTACAAGGAAGACCAGGTAAAATGACTATTTATTTAAACTTACACACCAACCACTAAGGCCAAAAATGAAGAAATTGAAACTTTTTACCAACTTTTGCAACCTGTAATTGATTGAACATGCCATCAGGCTGAATTAATAATTACTGGTGATTGGAATGCAAAAGTTAGAAACAAAGAAGAAGGATCATTAGTTGGAAAATATAGCCTTGGTGGTAGAAATGATGCCAGAGATTGCATGATAGAATTTTCCAAGACCAACAACTTCATTTCAAACACCTTTTTTCAACAACATAAACAGCAACTATACACGTGGACCTCTCTGGATGGAATAAACAGGAATAAAATCGACTACGTCTGTGGAAAGAGATGGTGGAAAAGCTCAATATCAACAGTCAGAACAAGGCCAGGGGCTGACTGCAGAACCAACCATCAATTGCTTATATGCAAGTTCAAGTTGAAGGTGAAGAAAATTAGAACAAGTCCACAAGAGCCAAAGTACAAACTTGAGTATATCCCACCCGAATCTAGAGACCATCTCAGGAACAGATTTGGTGCATTGAACGCTAATGACCAAAGACCAGATGAGTTGTGCAATGATATCAAGGACGTCATACATGAAGAAAGTAAGAGATTATTAAAAAGACAGGAAAGAAAGAAACCTGGAGTTCAATCATTTCAGGAGGTAGCATATGATCAAGAAACGATGATATTGAAGGAAGAAGTCCAAGCTGTGCTGAAGATATTGGAGAACAACAAGGCTCCAGGAATTGACGGAATACCAATTGAGATGTTTCAACAATCAGATGCAGCACTGGAGGTGCTCACTCATCTATGCCAAGAAATTTGAAAGACAGCTACCTGGCCAACTGACTGGAAGAGATCCATATTTATGTCTATTCCAAAGAAAGATGATCCAACCGAATGCAGAAATTATAGAACAATCTTATTAATATCATACATAAGTAAAATTTTGCTGAAGATCATTCAAAAGCAGTTGCAGCTGTACATCAAGAGGGAACCGCCAGCAATTTAAGCCAGATTCAGAAGAGGACATGGTGGGATATCATTGCTGATGTCAGATGGATCCTGGCTGAAAGCAAAGAATACCAGAAAGATCTTTACCAATGTTTTAGTGACTATGCAAAAGCATTCAATTACTTGAAACATAACAAATTATGGATAACATTTCAAAGATTGGGAATTTCTGAACACTTGATTGTGGTCATAAGGAACCTGTACATAGATCAAGAGGCAGCAGTTCAAACAGAACAAGGGGATACTGTATGGTTTAAAGTCAGGAAAGGTGTGGGTCAGTGTTGTATCCTTTCACCATACTTATTCAGGGTGTATGCTAAGCAAATAATCTGAGAAGCTGGGCTATATGAAGAAGAATGGGGCATCAGGATTGGAGGAAGCCTCATTAACAACCTGCGTTATGCAGATGACTCAACCTTGCTTGCTGCAATGAAGAGCGGATTTGAAGCACATACTGATGAAGATCAAAGACTATATCCTTCAGTATGGATTACACCTCAACCTAAAGAAAACAAAAATCCTCACACTGGAGCAATAGGCAATGTCATGATAAACGGAGAAAAGATTGAAGTTGTCAAGGATTTCATTTTACTTGGATCCACAATCAACGTCCGTGGAAGCAGCAGTCAAGAAATCGAACGAGGCATTGTACTGGGCAAATCTGCTGCAAAAGACCTCTTTAAAGTGTTAAAAAGCAAATATGTCACTTTAAAGACTAAGGTGCGCCTGACCCAAGCCATGGTGTTTTCAAGAATTGAAGAAGAATTGATGCCTTTGAATTACGGTGTTGACAAGTAATGCTGAATATACCATTGACTGCCTAAAGAACAACCAGGTCTGTCTTGGACGAAGTACAGCCAGAATGCTCCTTAAAAGGAAGGATGGTGAGACTTCATCTCACATACTTTGGACATGTTATCAGGAGGGATCAGTCCCTTGAGAAGGATATCATGCTTGGTAAAATAGAGGGTCTCCCAAAAAGAGGAAGACCCGAAATGAGATGAATTGACTCAGTGGCTGCAACGATGGGCTCAAGCATAACAATGATTGTGAGGATGGCGCGGGACCAGGCAGTGTATCATTCTGTTGTACATAGGGTCACAATGAGTCAGAAGCAACTTGATGGCACCTAACAAGAAATAACAGCTGTCATTCAACAAGGTTCCAGAAAGTGGCTGTAGTGCTGCCGCTGTCCATTTTTGAGTGATGCCTGAATATTGCGAAGAACCATCCGTAAACCAGGCACGAGTATTCTCTTCCTCAGTCAACTGATCATAAGGAACTCCTCGTGAGGCCATAGGTGCAGACTGGGAAAGAGAAAGTAATGTGACAAGAGTGTAGACTATCGGCATTTGGGCTACTTCCTCATGCAACTTACTTGTGCCTCCAGGTCCTGCTCGGGCCTGATCTCATATATACCACTTCCATGTAATGACGGAGCGCACCTGTGCATGTCTGACTTTATGACTCTGTGGGTTAGACAACACCCAGTTCATGATGGGCATTTCAGGTCACCTGGTGACTTGGTGGCCCATGTTTAAGTATTCCGTCTCTACTAACACCCAGTAACAAGCCAAAAGGTGTTTCTCAAAAAGAAAGTAGTTATTTGCAGAGGATGACAGGGCTTATGCTCCAAAATCCTAAGGGTCTGCTCTATGATTCACCAGGGGCCTGCCAAAGACTCCAAACAACATCTCTATCTGCACCTGACACTTCAAGCACCATTGAATCAGCTGAGTCATATGGGCCAAGTGGCAGAGCCCCTTGCACAGCAGCCTGACTCTATTGCAGAGCCTTCTCTTGTTCTGGGCCCCACTCAAAATCAGCCACTTTTAGAGTCGCTTAATAAATAGGCCAGAGTAGCACACCCAAATGAGGGATATGTTGCCTCCAAAATCCAAACAGGCCAACCAGATTTTGTGCTTCCTTTTTAGTTGTAAGAGAGGCCAGATATAACAACTTATCCTTCACTTTAAAAGGAATATGTTGACATGCTCTACACCACTGGAACCCTAGAAATTTCACTGAGGTGGAAGGCGCTTTGTTATGGATTGAATTGTGTCCCCCAAAAACATGTGTCAGCTTGGCTAGGCCATGATTCCCAGTATTGTGTGGTTGTCCACCATTTTGTGATTTGATGTGATTATCCTGTGTGTTATAAATCCTAACCTCTATGGTATTAATGAGGCAGGACTAGAGGCAGTTATGTTAATGAGACAGGACTCAATCTACAGGATTGTGTTGTATCTTGAGTCAATCTCTTTTGAGGTATAAAAGAGAGACTTGAGCAGAGAGCTGAGAGACTCATACCACCAAGAAAGGAGAGCGGGGAACAGAGCGTGATTGATGACAAGGACCTTCCCCAAGAGCCTACAGAGAGAGAAATCCTTCCCCTGGAGCTGGCATTCTTGGGACTTGAACCAGCAGTTTGTTGTCTGACCTGCTAACTTTGGGATTCGCCAGCTCTGCGGCCTGCTGTCTGACCTGCAGATTCTGGGTTTGTCAGTCCTGGTAACCATGTAAGTCAGAAGACTCCAGCAGATGCCTGACCCAGGGGCTTTGGGACTTGCCAGCCTCCACAACCAAGTGAGCCATTTCCTTGAGATGAATTTCTCTCTCTTGCCGTCTCTCTCTCTCTCTCCCTCTCTGTCTCTCTCATGTACACACTTCACCAGCTTTGCTTCTCTAGAGAACCCAGCCTAAGACAGGAGACTATCATTTATTAGTCTGAATATCAATTTCATTATTGTATGTTATCATTGAGAATACTTGTTCTCAAACTTCATATGAAATTACTGTGTCGTGTCACACAAAAGGAATCAATTAATGATGATGCCTCTCCTAGTCATCTAGTGCTGCTTTAACAGAAATACCACAAGTGGATGGCTTTAACAAAGAGAAATTTATTTTCTCACAGTCTAGTAGGCTAGAAGTCCAAATGCAGGGCATCAGCTCTAGGGGAAGGCTTTCTCTCTCTGTCAGCCTTCTCGTCAATCTTCCCCCACACAAGGAGCTTCTCTTTACAGGGAACCTGGG
>NW_004443958.1:10471358-10517553 GCF_000243295.1 Trichechus manatus latirostris
GAAACGTAAAATAAAATATAAATTATATTAAATATAAAATTAAATAAAATTTACAATAAAATATAACATAAACCTAAAATAAAATATAAAATTAAATTAAGTAAAATTAATGTAAAATAAATAAAATTTACATATATAAAACTACTAGAATGTAAAATAAAATAGACAGAATAAGTAAATATGTTAAATAAAAGACTATAAGTAAAGTTTGTTTTTTTTTTTAAGAGCAGAAGGTGCTCCATAGGAACAAAATTCCAGGACACCTTAAGGTTTTTTTTATTTAAATTGTGCTTAAAAGACATTCTCTTGTCTACATTTTATGCCATGTTGGTGATTGGCATCAATGTCCAGATGAGGGACTCTCGTCTCTGATTGCTGTTGGCTCTTGCTTTGACCTCTGGATTTTACTTGGCCTTGTCAGATATTGACTTTTCTCATGGCTGCTGCATTTGCAGTTCTGTTTCCTGTCAACAGCATGAACCAAACGTTCTTTGCAAGAATGAGATATAATCACTTGACCACAGTTCCCTGAAAAAAAATCTTTCATTCCCAGAAAATGGTCAGCATCTGTTGTGCATGGGCATAAAACCTAAGCGGGTTTTTTTCAAACATGTATAGTTGAGTTTGTTGCCAGGGAGGCTGGATAGTCTGGAAGAAAAGATTATAAATATCTCAAACCTCTGTTTTCTCATTACAGTGGGTGTGAAGAAAGGAGGATTGGGTTCTTGACTGATAGTAAACACACAGTTAAGAAGAAAAAAGATGTGTTTGGAGGGAAAAAAAAAAGTAGGAGATTCCAAAGAGATCTGGAAATGAAGCAATTTTCATTTATTTTCTGATATATTGGGGAGAGGAATCCCTGGATATTGGTTAAGAACCAAGTAAACACACAGTTATCACTAGGAGAGAGATGTCTATAGTGCTTCTTGGAAGTAAGACAGACATGGGCTCTAATCCAACTCTTCCTCTAGCTAGCTTTGACAGCTTGTGTGACTGACTTGACCCCATTGGGGTCAAAACATATTGTATGAATTAAATTAGAAAACCTCTCAAAAACGTTTAATCACAGTGCCTCGCATATACTCCCTGATAATCACAGTTAACTTGAGAAGGACTTAATGTCACCTTTCCCTTCTTCTCCTCAAATCTCCCATCACTAATAGGATCAATACTCCACTAAGACTGATTTGTCTCCTCTGAAGGCAACACTTGTAAATCTCAGGCAGTCCCAGCAAAACTCAGAGAGGAAGGTTAAGGAGCCGTCAATGAAATATTCAATCGGCAAATAAGTGGAAATTCAGAACCCCATTGCCCACCTCCAACCTTCTATCACTCAACTGACCAACAGATAGATAGACTGGAAAGTTTGGAAGTTAGTGGAACAAATAGCTTCATCCAAAATTCCAGAAACCTTGAGTTTTCTATTTAAATTACTGTTAATTGAACAAAGAAGGTTGCTGCTTCCTATCAGTTTCCAATGACATATTTTTGTCACTTGGAGTTGCCAGGCAATGGAATATATTTATTTTTAACCCCTTATTTAATCTCCACAGCAACCATTGAGAAATGAGAAAACAGGCTCGGGCAGGTAAAGAGATTTGACGTGGACAATAAAGCTATTAAGTATGAGGGCCAGGGTTAAAACTCAGGAGGTCGGTTTTCTTATTCTTTTCCCTAAACAACTGCAACTTCACACAGTCTGACTTTTATCCAGTCCCTTTATCCATTAAGTGCAGAGTTCTAAAGATTTGTATAGGGAACTGCTTGTTAGGGGGAATGAAATGCTTATTAAAAAAAAGAAGCAGAAGAAGCTAGAAAGATACAGAAACGTACATCTCACCTCTTTTCCAACATCATTTTGCATACAAGGGGAGTGATATAGAGATAAGAAAGCACCATTCTTCTCTGAGAGGGAGAAGAGCCACAGTGGTGCCCAGAAAAGACAAAAAACATCTGACTTCTCTGACTTCATGTTGTGTCCCATATTTTTGTTTAATGATCTCTCTTTCTAACTGAATGACATTTCTGAACGACACAATTGAACAACATATGATAACTCATATCTTCCAAAATACTTCTTAAAAAATGCCAGGTCATTTCAAAACCAAAGAAACTTAGGTAAAGTTTTTTCTACACAGCGTTGGTCCATTTCCTCAGTTGAGTACATTTCCAAGGTGACTATTCAGGCGTTTTCTCACGTCTTCAGAGGCTAGGGTTAGGCACCAAGTAACAAAGCAGAAGATGAATCATATCTCAATTCCTGCTCAAGTCTGTTCAAGGCAGCACCCAAAAGTAATTGATCTACATGATTCCTTTTTCTGACATGTTAGCAGTGACTTCCTCCTCACCTGCCACATCCAGTTGATCATGAAGCCCTGTTGATACTACTTCCTTTGTGTCCCTGACTCTACCTGCTTTTCTTTAGCAGCCCCTAACCACACTTTAGATCACCATCATCCCTTCCAGGGATTATTGTGATAACTTCTTAACTGTTTTCTTGCTAACCTTCCCCTACTCCATCTATTCTCCATCAGCAGCCAAAATGACCTGACTAAAACATGAATCTGATCCCACACCCCTCCTCACCCCTTGCTTGAAACTCTTCAGTGATTTGCATTTAAATATAAAGGTGGGGGGAAGAAATTGTCCTAAAATAAAAAGGTATGGGAGAAGGAATTGTTCATGTAAGTATTTGCCATAAGGAATAACGAAAAGATACATATTTCAAGTGCTTGTAATTTCCCCAACCCCACACTTCACCACAATTAAAATGGAGCCTGTGTCTATGTTGAAAGCTACTGGCCCAGCTGTTTTCTGATGTTAATAATGGTAAAAATGGAGATGATATCAAAGCTAATGACTTATTCTGGAAAGAATAGAGAGTGGTTTCAGGCTGGGGATGCGAGAAAACAAAAGACAAAAAAAAAAAGGAACATATGAGTTAAATTGAAAGAATACTTTGGGAAGTTTGAAGTCAGGGAGGAAAGGACATTAGGGACAGCTTTTCTGTGAATAAAAGATGGAGAAAGATGAGGTAAGAAGTTTTCCTGTGCATTATGAATGCAATCCCCACCATTGGTGTTTTGTATAAAAGTGTAGTGAAATTTTAAATTGCATTTTATTTTTTTTAATGTGGAACTGATTCTTCTTTAAATGCCACACCAAAACAAACCTGGCTCACTCATTGGCTTGATTTATAAGACCTTTTCATTCAACAGTCCTGATTTTTTCTGAATTTCCCAGAAACTTAAGTAAAATAAAGTTTAGCTTAAGCCTCTATAGGACTTGCTATGGTTATTACTAAAATCCATCAGATTGTCATCCACTGCACATGCTACAATTATTTGTTGCACCAAAACTTGTTTGTTCAGTCCCATCTCCCAGGGATACAAGAGACCTTACCCCAAAGTGCTCATTTATTTTCCCAGCAGCATGATAGCCACAGTGTCTGATGGAGAGAAACTAGGGCCAAGACCAATGAGGGATAACACTTCTTTAACCACTTCCATACGAGGGTCATTATCACCCGAAACCATATCAGATGTCAGAATAGTTAGAATAAAGATATGTCGAGGTTCGTTATGACCTTCCTACTCTGTTTAACAGACAGAGAAAAATAACTTTTATTCCTACTACACATTGACACACAAATCTGTACACTGCTAAGCATGCTAACTAGACAGACGATGATTAGACAGACAGATAGACAGCTAGATAGATGGATGATGGATGGATGAATGGGTGGACTACTGTCTAGTAGGTAGGTAGGTAGGTAGATAGGTAGTTGGAAGGAAGGAATGAATGAACAAAGGAAGGAAGGAAAGAAGAGAGAGAGAAAAAAATGTACACATACAGAAAGAGTCCAAATTTTTCTACAGTGGACCTGATTTTATGTAATTGTATTAATTTTAATAAATATATGTCTTAGTTATCTAGTGCTACTATAACAGAAATACCATAAGTGGATGGCTTTAACAAACAGAAATTTATTCTATCGCAGTTTAGGAGGATAGAAGTCCAAATTCAGGGCACCAGCTCTAGGGGAAGGCTTCCTTTCTCTGTCAGCTCTGGGAGAAGGTCCTTGTCTCTTTTCAACATCTGTGGGGCTGGCATCCCTTGGAGAGCTCCATGTGTCTCGGCATCAATCTTCTCCTGAGTCTAGCAGGTTCTCAGCACAGGGACCCCAAGGCCAAAGGACACACTCAGCTCCTGGCTCTTCTTTCTTGGTGTTAGTCTGGTCCCTCCTCTCTGCTGGCTTCTCTTTTTATCTCTTGTAAAAATAAAAAAAAAGATGATGCAGGCCACACCCCAGGGAAACTCCCCTTACGTCAGATCAGGTCTGTGACCTGAGTAAGGGTGTTGCATCCCACCCTGATCCTCATTAACATGCCCTAATCCTGCCCCATTAACATAACAGACAGCTCACTCCCAAATGGGACCATAACCACAGGCATCATACAGCACATCACAAAATGGAGGATAATCAGATCACAAAAAGGAGGACAACCACTGAGAATCCTGGCCTAGTAAAGTTGACACATATTTTGAGAGGACACAATTCAATCCATAACACTATATTACTGAATAGTAATAAATGATAAAAAGCCCCGATGGTGCAATGGTTAAGCACTTGACTACTAACCGAAAGGTCAGTGTTTAAAATCCACCAGTGGCTCTGCTGGAGAAAAGACCTGGTAATCTGCTTCCATAAGGATTACAGCCTAGGAAACCCTATGGGGCAGTTCTACTCTATCGTATAGGGTCACTATGAGTCAGAATTGACTTGACAGCACACAACAACAATAAATGTTAATGCACTTAAATATTATTTAAATTTTATTGTATTGCAACTATTATGCAAATAAATACACAAGTCAGAAGATAGCCATTGTCAGATCATGTGGTCTGAGGTTGTTTTCAAAAATACTGTGGCCATAAGCAGCATTTAGCCTATAAAATTCCAATTTGAACACTAGGTTTTTGTAGAGCATGAGTGAGACCGTGGTCCTATCACCTTAAGGATCCTGGACAGGTGAAAGTCAAGCTCAGGGGTCCCTCTAAATCACAACTGTTCCTCTTGTTCTATTTACCAGTAGAGACCAAAGTGGTAATGAGCACTGGTTTTGAGGACAGAACTGGGCTACAGACCCAGCTCAGCAATTACTAGCTCTGACCTTGGGCAATTTAATCCCCGTTTCAAGCTCATTAAACTCATCTGTAATAATAGAGATAATAAAACCCACCTCCTAAGGTCTTTGTGAGAATTAAATAATGAAACCCAAGCTAAATCACTTGCTGAATATCTGGTACAGGGTGAGTTTTTGAATAAATGTTAGCTATTATTAAAAAGATTATTAAAATCCTCAAAGGTCATGCATGAAGTAAAAGGACAAAGTAAAGGATATCTTTGATTCTTGCCAAAGATGTGATATAAATCTTGATAGCTGGAGCAGTATAGTCCCTTTGTAAGGGACGAGTATTACTGTGTCCTTGTAGTACTTTTCCTTCCTCTCATTTTTCTATATATTCCAATATAGGCCTTTTTTTTTTCTATCCTTGCATTATTTTCAGGTTTCATTGCATGTGTAGACTATTGTAGAACTGAATGTCTCACATTGTGTTAGGATTTATCAGTGTTAAAGCATTTCTTGGTTCTTTCCCATAGGTAGATTTCTGCATTTTACCTTCATAATCTTCCCCCAGTCACTCCTTCATTCCTTATATTTTTTTACATTAAATTCTTATCATTACTCCTTCTAAAGAGGAACTGTTATTGGATGGAAAACATTTATTCATTGTGAATAATTTATTCATTGTAGATAATTTTTAAGGAAAAAATATATTCTCGGTGCAGAAAACTCAAAATGCACATGTGCCTAGAATATCCTTTCCTTGTTATAACTGCTGCTGGTACCAACACTCTGGAAGATAAAATCAACAAGGTAATGCCCTTTTCTGCTCAATTAAGTCTTGCCAGAGAATGTTTTGTCCTCAAAAGTCAGAGTTTTAACAATAGATCAAACCCATTTGATACAATTTCAATCTAAAATCTACGTATATATTATTCCTATCATATATATGTTAATGCTACGTTGTGTTGTTGGTAACCATGAAGTCAATTTCGACTCATAGCGACCCCATGTGACAGATTAGAACTACCCTGTAGGGCTTTCTAGGCTGTAATCTTTACAGGAGCAGATTGACAGGTCTTTCTCCTGCAGAGCAGCTGGGTGGGTTCGAACAACCAACCTTTCAGTTAGCAGCTAAGCGCTTAACCATTGTGCCACCAGGGTGCCTGCATTAGCAACCATTAAAGTGAACTCTCCTTCAGAAATACTGCTATAATCTGTTATACTAAGTCATCTGCGGCAGGATAATTTTCTTTTTCATTTTCTATTTTACTTTTTACCACCATTATAAGCATATATAGTATATTCCTTACATTTCCTTATTTTGGTGGCTCTTCCAGTGGAAAAGTAGAAGCTACTCAAAGATAGTAATTTTACCTATCTTTTTCAAAGCTCCTTGAATTTGTTATAAAGGTCTAACTGGGGGACAAAAGAGTGAAAGGAGTTAAAGCTCAGAAAAGAAGAGCAGGTTATTCTAGCACAGAGGAAAATGGTCAATGGGACCATGAGTCATGGGGAACTAGATGGTACTCAACGGTGGTGCCTCCGCAAGGGGATGGGTCTTTAGAGGAGATATATACCTGATGATTCTATGGAGACTGTGTTAGAGATTCCATGGAGCCAACAACTTTGCCAGACCTAAAGAGACCATTTACTCTTGAATGGTGAATTCTACATGATTCCCTGAAACTAGAAAATCCTCTGTAAGTTTTTACTGTGATGTTTTGGGGAGTCCTGCCCTCTCAGTGTATTTCTTTGTACCTACATCGTTATTTCTTCTTCTTTCTCTGTATTTATATTTACTTGTTTATCTTTCTGACAACCTCTCTCTGCCTCTGTTTCCATGGCTCAATCTATTTCTTTCTCTCTGTTTCTGTCTCCCCCTTGCTCTTTCCCATTTTTGCATAGTTTCCCTACATAACCACACACTGGCTCAAAATCTAGTTCTGAATATAATGACTTGATGATAAGATAAATACATTGCACCTTCTCTCCTATCAACTCAGTGTGAGGTTGCCTTCCTTTTTACATATGAGAGTAAGTTCCCATCTTAATCTCCATTTTTCAAATGCCAGTATGATAATCAGAAATCCCCTTCCTGACAAACTGTAATATATTGTAAACTGCTTTTCAATTTACAGCACAAGTTTCCCACAGGACTAACATGAATTGCACAGTGAATTTTTCTATTCCCTAAGTGACACCAACATTTTCCTTCACTTCCAAGAAACCAGAAGCTTCTACATAATGTCTTTATTTTCTGAAAACAGAATAATGAAGATGGGTCCCAAGAAATTTGAGTTATGTTCTTTGATGCCCAACAAAAATGGTAAAATCTTACATTATGCTACAGTCTATACACAGACTTAAGTGTACTCTGCTATACTGACATGAGTGACCCAGGAGAAGGAAATCTGGAATAGGCTTACATGCAAGTTGGATTTGCTCATCAAATCCTGAGCAGAGTCATAGCATGAAGGCTAATGGGTCAATTTTTGTATAATTATCAAAAGAGTTTAGGTTTTCCAAAAAGTAGACCACATTCATACCGCATGTACATGTAAAATAGTTTCAACCAATTTAACTTATTCCCCTCAAAATCAAATTTGCTTTTGTTTTTAAACTAACTTGTCTCTTGTTCATTAATGGATCATCTAAACCTCCCACAACTCCCTTCTAGCTAAAGGTCATAGGACTCCTACTCCCTACTGACCAATCCAACCATAAAAGTATAGGACCAGAGATGAAAAGGCATGACTGACTACCTTTAATGCTTTATACCTTTTAAAATAAATACAAACAGATCAAATGACGAATCAGCGTTAAATAGTTAAAAAACCACTTTCATTCTTCAAGTCAATGTTTGGGCATTTCGTATGTGACAACACCTGTTTCCTATCTAGGGCATTATTACCATTCTGACTTTGAATAACTCACCTATGTGACCTAACACCCTGAGGTCCTCCATTTTCTCTACTAATTTCCATTCTAAAAACTAGGGATGAGGCTGGTAGCTATAGTGGGACAGAGAAACAATGTGAGAAGCATATGCATGTTCATCAGCAAACCAGTGGAGATGTGTTGTGTTTCTACTATTATACCTAACACTGTGTTAAATGTCTCAGAGGACAATGAAAACACGTAAGGGTAGTTCCCCTCTTCCAACTTGATATTTTAAGCTACTGGAGCAAACAAAGTCTACATTCATCAAACTACTGAGAAATAAGATATAGTAAAGGGGAGAGAGATGAACAAGTATCCAGGGGTCATCTTCTCTGTGCAAAGTGTCATTGCACTAAGATATTATTGTTCCTAGTTCACAAATGAGACAGTTGGAGAGTTAAGAGAGTTAAGAGAGTCATAAAAATAAATTTTAAAAAGTCAGTATTCATTGAGCATTTACTTTGCATCACATACTATACTATAGAATTTAAAGCTATTGTTTAACTTAATTTTCACATCAATCTTTTTAGACGGTTATTACTATTCCTATTTTGCAAATGAGGAAGCCTACTTAAGTTCACACCACAAATATGTGGCAGAGCCAAGGCACACTCCAGGTCTGCTTATCTCAAAAGACAAGATCTTTAAGTATCATAATAATTGTCAGAATTAGTACATTAAAAGAAGTTATAAAATAGAGAAATGGAAGTTCTAACAATGTGTATGTTGTATGTGTACACATACGTGTGCAGATTATATGGTTATATGTCAAATGGAAGTTCTGATAATGTGTATGCTATTGTGTATAAATATGCATACGAGTAGCATGATTATATGTCAAGATCAGTGATTATCTGAAGTTCTCTCATATCCATAGTACCAAGAAGCTCTTTTTTTTCTTGAAATGGAAAGAAATAAGGAATGTTTGGGACATTAGTGAGAAGGAATTTTAAAATGTGCTCTTTTAGTGTTTCCCAACATTGAGTGTCCCAATGCACCAATTCATTAAAACCTCTGTAGCTCTGCTACAGGCCCCGGGGACAAGGAAACCTCAAAGCATCTCTGTGTCATTCCTACTGTCATGTTATCATATTTTCACTCACATTTCACTCAATACTGAAGAATATTTATTGGTATTCATTTGCTACTTCAACCATCTTCTTCTGCAAAAACCGATCACATGCAAAAGAAGTCTCCTTATTCTTCTGCAGCATTCTACTGATGAACTAGACAGTGTCTCTGTTCTGGAGAGCTACATGTTATCCACATATTCCTCCATCCCAGCCCAAGACATACATTGTCCTACAGAGAAGACTTCCATCTTATTCTTGTGAATGGCCCTCATCTAAATCTAACAACCACAATGGATAGTCCAGCCTAGCTTCATGCCCACCACAAGAAGGTCAGCCAATTTTGTTCCTAACAAACTCACTAAATAATCAAGATTGACTTGCCTCCTTCACAAACTAGCTGTTGTTTAGAGGCAAAATATTTTCATTTGAAAATCCTAGGGAACTGAAGAGATGGTAGTAAAGGGGGCTGAAGAAAGTCAGATCATAAACACCAGTCCAGAGTGGGTTGATGACATGGAAAGTATCTCTGGGAATTTATTTCCCTTATTTTCAGAATGAAAACTTAAAATTCAAGTTGTCCAGGCACTTATGACTCAGGCAGCTGAGTAGATTTATGATAGGAATTTTAAAAACATTTAATATCAAGAACTGTTTGGCCAAACATGTTTCTTGAACCTTATATGGGTAAGTAAAGCAAGATTCTCCTCCAATATGTACATCTGACAAAGCAAAGAAAAATTACCGGACTCCCAACCACAAAGGGGCTCTTGAGAGTTAATCAGATAATCTAATCCTCTGCCTCTAGAAAGGGTTACAGCAAGAGCTGCCTGATGTCAAGCTATTTAGGGAAATATTGAAAATGTAGTTAACCATCAAGGGAATTTGTCTTCTTGACATCAATCATTAATATCTTTTGAAAATCCACGCTCTCTTTTTTTTCCCTCTCAAGTAGATTTCTTTTTTTTTTTTTTTTTCTACGTAGAACCTTTACCCAATCATTCCAATGGTTGAAAGGCTAAGTCACTTAGATTCACATTCTGAATAAAAATTCTGCTAAAGAGAAATCCCTGTTAAAGTTATTAAGGTAAAATTCACTTCCCTAGCTTTTCAAATATCCAGATGTTTGGCATCATATAAGGAAGAAACATCAGAATAACTGCCTATACTTTTCCTTGAACGACACATCCGTTATCTAGCCCCCTCAAAGGTCACCTTTACAATCTGAGACCAAAACCTTTCAAGATATATTAGAATCTGAGATTGGATAACTCCTCCCTTGGAAAGAAGGAATATATATCCTGGCCAAGTAATTTCCTCTCTTTCAGAAACTTACAGAACACCAGGTAGCTTTTTTCTTTTTTTTTTTTTTTTAAACCAGTGGAGAGTAGAACTGTAGACAGGCAATGGAAGACTTTCATGTTTTTACATTAAACATTTTGATATTGTGTCAAAATTATCAATGAGCATGAATTATTTTCATAGTTACGATTTGAAAAGTAAAAACATAATCACAAAAAATAGCTTACTCTAAGGGTTTGCATTTAGTCATGGCAATCATCAAGGGAAACTACTGACTTTGTCGTCCTGTCAGATCATGAGCAGTGGGCATCCAGTGGGACTTTCTGAGGTGCTAACACTGAGGAAAGAAATCATACACCTAGCCTGAGGCTCTGGAAAACAGTGAATTCAAGAGCCAAATCAGAAATCAAATCACAAATCCAGACGTTAAAGATCTTCAGGATCACATTACACTTGAAATCCACTTGAAAGATAATAGCCCGGAATAGGAGGTCAACCCTGCCTTCTCAGACTCACTCAGCAGTAGTGAGTACTATCTTTCACCTACAAGGTCAATACAATCCTTGTCTTGAACTCATCTCAATTGGGACAGAACAGTTTGAAGTGCATCCAGCTTGTGGCGTGTGCAATGTGTAAAACTGCTTTTAGCTTATGCATGTTGAGCTTGGAGAAACCCTGTATTCCCACAAGTCCATTGAGCCATAACTTTCCCTTTATCCCCATTCTTTCCTTATTGGCTTGTCTTCTTCCTCATTTCCTGGTTAGCACTTCAATTCCCCACTGAGAATAGATCTTACTCTGAAAGTCAACTGACTTAGCCAGGATTTTGGTAACATATCACACTCCCTTATCAACCATTCCTCTCTGCGGAGTTGGACTTGGTGGGGACTTGCTCTTAATTGCCTGTTCACTTAGGATATCCTATCCCACCTGACATGGAATATTATGCACATACTGTAATCCTCCTGCATGTGACCAATTATAACCCCTTGAAAACTAATACTAACCTCAATCAAGCCCAAGTTTCTAGTGCTACTTTGCTCATGGTACTTCTGTAATACCTTATAGGCCAAATCTGTGACTAAATCATTTCCACACTCTGGTCCCTCCCCATCCCATTTCTTTTCATTTATCATCTGCCTATGTAACTGGGTCCCTGGGTGGTGCAAATGGTTAACGAGCTTGACTGCTAACCAAAAGATTGGTAGGTTTGAGTCCACCCAGACGTGCCTTGGAAGAAAGACTACGTGATCTACTTTCAAAAAATCAGCCATTGAAAACCCTGTGGATCACAGTTCTACTATGGTATTTTCAGCTTCTATAGTTGGAGGTAAGCTTTATCTTCCACTGAGACTATTATGAATTCCTCTTCGATAAGAGATTCAGGTGCTAGAACATTAAACATCAACAAATTTTCACTACAGCCATTTTCTTAGGTTGGCCAACATTAAATAGGACTCTCTTTCTCATAGTTATTCTAAACACACATCACATACACACACACAATCCTTAACATAAATTTTTATTCCTAATAAATTCAATCATTCACCAAAGGGAATCAACCCAAAATTTTTCCAGTTACTGGAACTAGCATTTGTGTTGTTGTTGTTAGGTGCCGTCAAGTCGGTTCCTACTCGTAGCGACCCTGTGTACAACAGAACGAAACACTGCCCCATCTTGCATCATCCTCATGATTGTTGTTATGCTTGAGCCCATTGTTGCAGCCACTGCGTCAATCCATCTTATTGAGGGTCTTCCTCTTTTTTGCTGACCCTCTACTTTACCAAGCATGATGTCCTTCTCCAGGGAGTGGTCCCTCCTGATAACGTGTCCCAAGTATATGAGACGTAGTCTTGACATCCTTGCGTCTAAGGAAGATTCTGGTTGTACTTCTTCCAAGACAGATTTGTTTGTTCTCTTGGCAGTCCATGGTATATTCAACCTTCTTTGCCAACACCACAATTCAAGGGCGTCAATTCTTCTTTGGTCTTCCTTATTCATCATCCAGCTTTCGCATGCATATGAGGTGATTGAAAACACCATGGCTTGTATCGGGCACATCTTAGTCTTCAAGGTGACATCTTCGCTTTTTAGCACTTTTAGCATAGGATCCAGGAATAGATAGAAAAAATACAAACACTCCAGGTCCCCTCTAAAGATTCTGATACAATAAATGAGATGGGACCTAGGCATCTGTACTTTGATAAGCACCAGGGGTAATTCTGCTTCAAATCCCTAGTTAAAACCCATCATACATAATGACCTCTAAGCTTCCTTCTATCTCTAAAATGGTATGAGTTATATGAGTTTTTATTATCTCATATACGTCTAAGACTCCATGATTATGAAGTGGTAAAAATGAAAACATCTTAGAATTCAAGAAATCCAGGTTACACACATTGGTTGGAAATAATTGTTAATAGTGTCCCCTTTCATCCTCAAAATGATCCCAATTTCTATAATTATATATATTCTCAGCTAGTTGTAAGGAACTCTCCTCATCAGACAAATTGATTAATGAGAGCATTGCAAGGTATAGGGGGAGAAGGATAAATACAGGGGAAAAAATATACTAGCAATCAAATCACAATGTTTAGCTAAGGAGTACTGGTTCCTCATCTATGAACATCAGCAAATGGAGAAGTTGGGCAGAATAAACTCAGCAACTATTTAAAGACTGAAGATTTACTGGCACAGCTTGAGCCATGGGTTGGGATTGCTGCATGCCACTGATACCAATTTATTAGCAACTCTTGTTTTTACCATTTCTTCTCTAGCAGAGAAACCTCGACAGTCACAATGGTCTGTGATTTTAATAATAGTGCTGGCAAGCCTTTGTTTCAAGAGCAACTATACCATTTGAAAGTTATTAACGTGTCATCAGTATTTTATAGAGACTTGTGAAGCTGTTCACAGAAGTTATGGGAGACATTGAATTCTTCTGAGGAATTAGCTATTGATTCTCTTGGCTTTACAATGACTGGGCCCTTAATAAAGCCAGATATTAAAATCTAAGAGAGGAAAGTTTTA
Source organism: Trichechus manatus latirostris (assembly GCF_000243295.1). NCBI lineage: Eukaryota > Metazoa > Chordata > Mammalia > Sirenia > Trichechidae > Trichechus > Trichechus manatus. The sequence continues at coordinate 10,484,833 of NW_004443958.1, forward strand.
CATCACCGAGGACAAAAAAATACATAAGAGCACAAAAAAGATCACTACTCCACACAAGCAAATACAGGTGACTCCACAACATGTGAGACTGGATAGCTAAAAAGATGGCCAAGACTAAGCCTAATGTCCCAAAGAGTTTAATTTGGCAAGTTGTAATGAAAGTCTTCCATTTACCCAGCCAATAAAAGACTGAAAAGAGAAAAGAAAAAGATGACTGTGCACACTGACTCGATTCCTTTTCAACCTGACACCCTAATTATTCCTTAAAAGACGTAAAAATATATTTCTCACAAAATGCTGAGCTTTACTGACAAGACTAACAGTTGACCTGGAGGAGCAAGAAGTATGTATCGGGGATGAGGTAAATCAGGTGACAATGAAGGATTTGAGTTGCCTCTAGCTTTCTGCCTGATGCCAACCAGAGACTATTGACTGTTCAGAGTTCCGCTTCTCACTACAGAGCAAGTGGACGGATGGATTCCATGAACAGGGGCAGCAGGAAAAAGGAAGAGAGCTTATCAGGAGCTAGTCAAGTGCCTCTGAGTGGTAGGTATTTTTAAACTAAAAGAGACTCTAAATAAAAGGGAGACGTGCAAAGACATCAGAAAATGTAACTTACTGAGGGAAATCAGACCTATTTACTTGTACAAGAGTTAATTCAGGATGGATCATTGACCTAAATGTAACAGCAAAAAAAATTTCTAAGAAAATTATATAGGAGATTAATTTTGCAACCCTGAGGTCAGAGACTTCACAGACAGAACTCAGAAAACACTAATCATAAAAAGAAAAAAAGAGATAGATGGACAGACAGAGATAGACGTATATATAATAGATATATGTAATAAGATATAAAATATATACATATATTAATGAAACAAATTATTTGTATATTATTAATTAATTATATTGTTGTTAGGTGCCATCAAGTTGATTTTCAACTCATAGCAACCCCATGTGACAGAGTAGAACTGCCCCATAGGGTTTTCTAGATTGTAATCTTTACAGGAGCAGATCATTAGGTCTTTTTCTCCTGCAGAGCTGCTGGGTGGGTTCAAACTGCCAACTTTTTGATTAGCAACTGTTAACTTAACTGCTGTGCCACCAGGGCTCCTTAATAACATATTAGTAAACTGTAATAATATATCATATTTTACATAAAATATAAAAATAAAACGTTTTATATATACATTGTACTTCATCAAAATTAAAAAGTTTAGAAAAGACTCATTAAAAAAAGACTGGGAAAAATTATAAGGAATACATACAGCTGGCATAGGACTGATATCTAGCATAGAAAAAGAACTGCAACAACTCAGTAATAAAAGCAATTCAACAAAATTGGACAAGACTTGGACACCTCACAAAGACAGAGAGTGAAAAAGAACATAAAGTGATGAACATCATCAGTCATCAGGAAAATAAAAAACAAAATGTGGAACTACTACACACTTACTGCCATCACTAAAAATGAAAAAGAGAACAATACTAAATGTCAGCAACAATGTGATAAAACCAGATTTCTCATCTGTTTGGGCAGGAGTGTATAACCACTTTGGAAAATTGTTTGGCAGTTTCTTATAAACTTAAGCCCCACCAATCATGTGACCCAGGAATTTCACTCCTAGGTATTTACCCAAGCAAGAAAAATGAAAACAGATTTTGACAAAAAGGCTTATTTCAGAATGTTTATAGCAACTTTATTCATAATCACCAAAACGGAAAGCACAAAAATGCCTGTCAACAGGAGAATTGGTAAACAAATTGTAGTACATGGATATAATGGAATTCTATGCAGCAATTAAAATAAATCAACTACTGATGTAATGCAACATCATGGATGAGTCTCAAAAAAAACTACGGTGAGCAAAATATCCAGACACAAATGAGTAGACACTGTATTATTCCATTAATGTAAATATTTAAAATAAGAAAAATGAATTCGTGGTGATAGAAATCAGAAAATTGCTTAAATGATAAAAACTCCTTGGGGTGATATAAATGCTCAATTATCTTGGTAGGTATGTGGGTTATATGTATGCATTTATCAAAACTCATTGAATTGTGTTCTGAATATCTGTGCGTTTCACTATATGTAAATTACACATTTTGAGGGCAATGGTGGTTTAGTGGTAGATTCTTGCCTTCCATCCAGGGGACCTAGACTTCCCAGCCAATGGACCTCGTGAGGAGCCACCACTTGTTTGTCAGTGGGAGCTTACAATGCTGAACATGTTTCAGTGGAGCTTCAAGGTTAAGATGGACTAGGAAGAAAGACCTGGTGATCTACTTTCCAAAAATCAGCCAACAAAAGTGCTATGGATCACAGTGGTCCTGTCTTAGTTATCTAGTTCTGTTATAACAGAAATACCACAAGTGGGTGGCTTTAACAAAGGGAAATTTATTTTCTCACAGTTTAGGAGGCTGTAAGACAAATTCAGGACACAGGCTCTAGGGGAAAGCTCTCTCTCTGTCTGCTCTGGAGGAAGGTCCTTGACTCTTGAGCTTCTATTCCTAGGTTCTTCGGCAATAATGTGGCCTGTATCCTCCCCTCCGTTTGTGCTTTTTTGTTTGCTTGCATAATCTGCTCTTTTATATCTCAAAAGAGATTGACTGAAAACACTCTACACTAATATTGTCTCTTTAACATAACAAAGGAAACTCAGTCCCAAATGGGATTATAACCACGGTATAGGGGTTAGGATTTACAACACATATTATTGGAGGACCCAATTCAATCCATGACAGGTCAGACCCACAACCTATGGGGCAGTGTTTTGCTTCATTGTGCATGAGGTAGCCATGAGTCAGGAGCTGAGTCAACAGCAGCTAATAATAAGAAACTATACCTTATAAAATAATAATAATAAGTGTGTAACAGAGACATGGAAGTAGTGAAATAAATTAAAGTAGAATATGTTGAACATTTCTGGGCAACTCATGCTTTGATGAGGAATTTTTATGTACCCCTTTGAAAAGAGAAACTTTAGTTCCAATCTGAACAGATAGGTAGGTGAGACTTGCCTTTGAAGTCATTATGCAGTTCCCAGACAGATGAGGGGCAGGGTTTAGAGGGAAGTGAAGTACTAGCTTTGGAATCTCCATCTGTTCCCCACTTGGTGTCCCCAGAAGCATACCAGGGGATTTGGCATGAGGCTCACATGCAGATGTGGGGAGGCCCTGCAAATGCTCTGAGGGGAAATAGCCAGAGTGAGGCTCCTCAACCCTACACAAAGACTCCTGTGATGACCCACAATCTCTTCATCCAAGTTTCCCCCTTAAAAGCTTTCCTTTTTGTAGTCTAGCCTGTTGGGTCTGATTCATGATGTCCTCAGCCCGTGACTCCTCTCTCCATTATGACTGTATCAACTCCATGACTGAGAGTTACTTGCTTAATGGGCCAGATTCCCATGCTCTACTATAGCTCTGGGGTAATCCAGGATGGAAGAGAGCCCATGTTAGCAGTGACGATAGCTGTAAATCTTTGTCCAAATGCCAGAGTCGAATTTAGAGCTCCCACATAACGTGGGTGGCCAGAAATGCATTCCTCTGAGGCTGCTCGGCCAACTAACTGCATGATTTCCCCCGAAAGTTCTTCCCCTAGTGACCTTGAATTTGACACATCTAGATTATCCCATTGCCATCAAGTTGATTCTGAGTCATACCAATCCTATAGGACAGAGTAGAATTGCCCCGTAGGGTTTCCAAGGCTGCAGCCTTTACGGGAGCAGATCACCACATCTTCCTCCCACAGAGCAGCTGGTGGGTTCGAGTCACTGACCTTTCAGTTAGCAGCTAAGTACTTTAACCGCTACGCCACCGGGGCTCCTCATATCATCCGTAAGGCTTTTAAATGTACTATTCTTCTTTGGAGAGCCGTGGTGGCACAGTGGTTAAGAGCTCAGCTGCTAACCACAAGGCTGGCAGTTCAAATCCACCAGCTGCTCCTTGGAAACTCTATGGGGGCAGTTCTACTCTGTCCTATAGTGTCGCTATGAGTCAGAATCAACTCAACGGCACACAGTAGAAACAACAACGTACTTAGCACAAATCCCATCACACTGTTTCTTTCACCTGACTCTTTCTGTCCCTGTATGCAGGCCCCAGAGCTAGTCCCCAATAATTCTGTGGCCTAAAAATGTCCTGCAGAGGGTACTTCTTCATCTGAAATTCTCCCCTTACACTTGTCACCAAAATGGAATCCAGATAAACGAAGAAGTAAGTGTAAAATCTCAAATTATAAAGAGAGGTAATCGTAGGTGGATAATTACGTGACCTCTAGATAGTGGTGAGATTTTGGAAGGAAAAAGGTCTTTTTGTAATCGCCTATATTTCAAAGTTTTCTACAGCACCCTTGTGTTATTTCTCAAATTGAAAATAGCATTTAAAAAGCAAAACCACTACGAAGAACATACTACCGGAATTATGGAGGCATAATAAAATTCATATAATAGCTTCTGGTTCTCTCTCTTTCTTCCTCCTGCCCGCCCCCCCTTATTTTCCTCACCTAAAAAGGCCCAGGGCATCTTTCCTCATTATCTGATAGAACAGTTAGACATATATTTTTATTTTATTTTATTTATTTATTTTGCCAACCTAGGTTTTCTCCTTCTCTACTCCCCTGTCTAGCCATAACCAACTTCTTTTATTCATTCCCTGATCCATAGCAGATAATTCACATATTTCATTGGAATACATGCCTTGAAGGACCACGACAAAATGCCAATGCTAGCTTTTATCTTCCAGTGCTTTCCAATTATGCACCGTTCTGGTCTGACAATAAAACCTCAATATTTGTGAATTTTGCTTTTGAGTAGAAAGATCCAACTATAGTTAAATATCTCCCCAAACTTTCTACTAATTGACTAAAACCTAGAAATGTTCCTATTGATTATGGTGGCAATACTACTACTATTAATAATAATCTTTCTAGGCATATATTTACAACTCGGTATAGGAAGCTGTAACCTATGCATTTCTAATATCTGAAGAGCTGCCAGAAAAGCTATGGGGTTAAACATTGTCCTCTTCAAGGGTTTGCTGGGAAGAGCATGTTAAATAAGTAAATCTTCACAGTAAATTGGTTTGGTGGGCCCTTTTCCAGCTTGACCCAAGGACCTTGAGTGAGATGAAAAAACACAGCACATAGGTAGAGAACATAGAAACGAGATTGTTACTAAAAGTGAAAAAAGAAGCATCACATGCCAAACCTTAGCTTACTTTTTTATCATAGATACGTGCCTGTTTTTAAGGAGCCTTGGTGGATCAGTGGTTAAGAGCTCAGATGCTAATTGAAAGGTTGGCGGTTTGAGCCCACTGGCCGCTCCACAGGAGAAAGATGTGGCAGTCTGCTTCTGTAAAGATTACAGCCTTGGAAACCCTATGTTCTACCCTGTCCTATAGGGTCACTATGAGTCAGAATCTACTCGACAGCAATGGGTTTTTGAGTTTGTGCTTACTTTTAATAATATTCTCATAACCAATGTTTTGAGTCTAGAAATGACTTATACCAAATGATGCCAATTTTTCAAAATCCATTTGGACCTAGAACTCAAGAACTGTTAAGAAAGACATTGGATTCTAATCTGGTCTGTGCTACTAACCAGTGGTTTTGCCTTGCATAAGTCAGTTTACCTCCTTAAGCTTCAGGTTACTCATGTGTAAAATGAGAACTAAAGGTAGTTTTAAAAGTTTTGAAAGGCATCTTACAACTCTGATATGCTATGGTTCAGTGATTTGCCAGGTTTGAATGACATATGACCAAAGGTTGAAATATAAATAGTATGTTCAATTTACTGACTCATGGAAAAGAGAATTGGAAGAGACCACTAAGATTATCTAGGGATCATAAAATCTAAGCTTGGCATAGGAAAATGACAGGTTCATTTTAAAAAGAAAATGTTATGCAATAAATAAATGTAGCCAAAGTTTTATAAAATGAAAAGCATATGAGAAAATTGGTTTTTCTTCTTCACTACTTTGCTTCTGAAAACATCAGGATAAGGGAAAAAAAAGTTTTGTCTATCATTACAGAAAGAGAACTACAATTTATTTTATGCTTACTATTTTACGGGTATTCCGCTAGCTATTTCACATTTTTTTTTATTTAATAAATCACAACAACTTTACGTGTTAAGTCTTAATATCCCCATATAATGGATCAGGAAAGTGGAGTTCAGAGATATAAAATAATATATGTAAGATTATTTAATATATCCAAGGTTGTACATCTAGCAACTGGAAATTCAAAGATATTCAGAACCATGTTTCTCTGGCTCTCAAATCTATGCTCATTTTACCCTCTCACATAACATGTCTTATTTTGATATTTTCTTTATGCTCAAGCTTTTACATAGCATTCATTCTTGATACGGTTTAGCTCTGAAGCCCAGAGAAGATGAGATTCTTCTTAGATGAGGCACATGGCATTGCATTTCATTTTATCTGATTGTTCATTTCTCCCTTGGAAATATAAACCAGTTCACAAGGGAAATGGTCTATTTAATTAATACTCAACCTCTCTAACTTCAAGGACATAATTATCTTTATAAAGGCTACTCTGGAGTTATACTAAAATTGTTTGAAATTTCCTCATTTTTACCCTTCCTCGGTTATCACCATAATAGTTACGGAATTTCACACTTATGTCAGAACGTTTTATGATAAAGAACCATAAAAGGAATAAAGCCAAATCCTTTAACTCCAGGGTACTTATACATCATTTTGTTGTAGATCCATAGTTACCTTTTTTTTTTTTTTTTTAATTTCACATATCCTAATAACACGCTATCTAGTTCTCAAAATCTCTGTGGTCGTATGTGAACTGAAAAAAAAAATTTACCCCTTTGTTTACAATCTCAAGTCTGTTTGAATGTTCTTTTTCTTTTTTAAAATATGTGGTTATTAAGAGAATTGGGAATATAAGTAAAAATTTACCCAGCCTTGTAATTACAAAAGGCCACAAATGGTAGAGTGGAGAGTATATAAAAAGATGAAAAGTGGATTGAGTGAAAAGAACTAACAAATATCAAAACAGAACTTCAGAAAGGGATAAGAGATCCTATTGGAAAGAAGTAACATTGAAAGATATATGATAGTCAATTTTTTATAATTGCCAATGTTCAGGCCCAAGAAGCCCCAATGAATCCCATGTAGGATAACAAATAAAACACACACATATGCAATACTGAAAGTGGAGAGTACTAAAGAAAAAGAAAAGATCTTAAAAGTAGCCAGAGAGTAAAGATAGATCACTTAAAATCTACTGGTTACTACATTGACAGCTGACTTCTCATCAGCAATGATGGAAACTAGAATATAATGGAATACTGTCATTAATGTGTTGAAGGGAAAAAAATTGTAAACCAAGAGTCTTATCCAGCAAAACGCTATCAAAAATAAAGTAAAAATAAAGACAACATCTTAAAAAAGGTTATTTCTGAGAACTATGATTATCATATATTTATGATAATATACAGGTAGCCCTAGCATTGCACCATAGTACAGAATAAAATTGATTGTGCAAGCTGAAACTTTGCAGTGATCTTAATAATCAATGGGAAAAATTGCAATTATCTCAAGACTTTTAAAAAATTTTGTCAAAACATCAAAAACTCTGTTGATGTTGGTTATAAATATATACAGAAATTAAAACATAGTAAAACAAAAATTTTAGTACCCTGTAAATTAAGACATTATACACATTGAGAATTCAAGTGCTTTTTTTTTCTTTGTAGGAACTTATCAAGAGTAAGTAATCTGAACCGTGCTTGAATGTTCTTTTTCTTTTTTCCTTTTTTTTTTAATATGAGGTTATTAAGAGGATTGGGAATATAAGTAAAAATTTACTCAGCCTTGTAATGACAAAAGACGACAGCTGGTAGAGTGGAGAATATATAAAAAGATGAAAAGAGGATTGCTCACAATATGGAGTGAGCACCTTTTTATGCCTTTAATTGTAATATTCCTGTCTAAATTTGAATCAACTTCCAACATTTTATCCTTTGTGCTTTCAATATCATGAAATATCTCCAAAGGTTACTTTAATGTGATATTTTGGACAGCATCCCTTCCTCTGGGATATCATTTTTCACAACCACTTTCCTCACTGATGTTGACAAGCTCATCTCTAAGTTCTCCTAGCTGCATACCGACTGTCTCTCAAACACTGGCACTGTTGATAATCTCATGGTCGGCTACGTATTTTATAACTCCATTTACGATACTCAAGTATCACTTCCAGCATGATCATTTTCTGTTTCTTTGCTGCACTTTCATCTTTGTTGGTCAATTCTCTCTTTTGGTTAACCGTTTTCGTGTAATGTTGCATGGATTTACACTGGGAGACAAGGAGGAACATAACTACATGTTTCGCTGTCTGTAAATGAACTGAGTAACAGATGTGAAGTGACCCATCACTGACAGACTTTGAAAGAAGTGATGTGATTAGTCGTTGATCATGATTAGCATTTGTTATTTACATAGATATTTATGAAATTAAGAGTTAACATCTAAGGTTGTTTTTATGTAATTACTTACAGTTAATACACCATGGTCACTGAAATTTCAATTATGTTGATGGGGGACTAGTGGTATTTAACTAAACCATGGTAACTGAAATTTGTGTATATCAGAAATATGCAAAGTAATGATGGCATAAATATGATAACATATATTGTTATGTATGATTTATCATATTTTCAGCAATGAACATTTATTACTTTTGTGATAAAGGAAACAATTTTCAGACCAACAAAAACTTAGAATACTCATCATCAACAGTCACTCAGAAAAGTAATTCTAAAGGATTGTGCTTTAGGCGGAAAGAAAATGATTCCAAGTGGGAGATAAGAAGCAAGAAGGAAAGTGAATAAATACTGGTAAACGTACAGGTATATATTTTTTAAATTAACCTTATTAAAATATATAATGTGAAGGCAGGAGAAGATAGAATTAAAATACTGGACAAACATTCCATTAAATTGGAAAGGTTGTGATCAGAGATAAATCATGCTGTTATTGTTGTTAGGTGCCATCGAGTCAGTTTTGACTCATAGCAACCCTATGTACAACAGAACAAAACACTGCCCGGTCCTGCACCATCCTGGTTCCTCCTGATAATATGTCCAACGTATGTGAGACAAAATTTTACCATTCTTGCTTCTAAGGAGGCTTCTGGCTGTACTTATTCCAAGACAGATTTGTTCGTTCTTCTGGCAGTCCATGGTATATTCAATATTCTTCACCAACACCATAATTCAGACATCAATTCTTCATTGTCCAACTTTCATATGTGTATGAGGTGGTTGAAAATACCATGGCTTGGGTCAGGCACACCTTAGTCCTCAAGGGGACAACTTTGCTTTTTAACACTGTAAATTAAAGAGGTCTTTTGCAGAAGATTTGCCTGCTGCAATATGTGGTTTCATTTCTTGACTGCTGCTTCTGTGGGCATTGATTGTGGATTCAAGTAACATGAAATCGTTGACAACTTCAATCTTTTCTCCATGTATCATAATGTTGCTTGTTGGTCCAGTTGTAAGGATTTTTTGTTTTCTTTATGTTGAGGTGTAATCCATACTGAAGGCTGTAGTCTTTGGTCTTCATCAGTAAGCTTCAAGTTCTCTTCACTTTCAGCAAGAAAGGTTGTGTCATCTGCATAACGCAGGTTGTTAATGAGTCTTCCTTTAATCCTGATGCCCCGTTCTTCTTCATATAGTCCAGCTTCTTGGATTATTTGCTCCGTAGATGGATTCAATAAGTATGGTGAAAGAATACAACCCTGATGCCTACCTTTAAAAAAAAAAAAACCATATAGCATCTCCGTGTTCTTTTCGAACGACTGCCTCTTTTTATTGTACAGAAGAAGAGTAAAGACAATGACCCCTTTGAAGACATTGACCAGTTGGTTAAGTAATGTAGGTATGTTAAATACCTAGGGTAAGCACTAAAATGATACCAAAAGAGCACATCTATTCTCAAAATATGGACGAGAGAAAATAGAAGAAGAGAAATAAGTTAGAAACTCAAACAACCCATAGAAGGCAAGAAGGGAAGACATAAATATAAGATAAACAGAAAAAGTAGGAAAATTAGAGAGTGAAATAGAACTAACAATGTCTTTTCACAGTGCATGAAAGTTAATGATATAATACATGTGAAAGTGACAATCAAATTTCAAGTCTATACCAGGTGTTTAATAAATGTAACTCGAATTTGACTCATAAGTTCATCACGCAGGCAGAATGGAACAGGGATCTTTCTACTTTCCGATGTCTGAGAAATATCTTGGATTCAGAATGAACTTCAAAATAAGTGACTCAAAGTTATTTCTACCACATTAAAATGTTCAATTGCTTGTGCATCAAGAGTTTGCACATATTGTGGAAATATAATGTAATCAAACTATTTAGATCAGGTCTACTAATAGAACCCTTGGGTGCCCCAAATATTTGGCCATGATTTTAAAACTGAACTCGTTATGTTTTGTCATCATTGTAAACATGTCTATCCCACAACTTTTGCCAATTCAACATTTTACAGGTGTACAAATTATTGACAGCGTTTACAACAATCAGCAGTGCAACCCTACCATTAATCAATTAGATTTTTCTATCACCGTACACTGAAACTCAGTACTCCGTAAGCAGTCACCCCTCCATCCTGCCCCTGATAACCTCTATAAACTTTGATCTCTATACGTTTGCCTTTTCTTGTCTTTTTATATAAGTGAAGTCATACAATATTTGCCCTTTTGTGACTGATTTGGGAGCAGTGGTTAAGAGCTAAGGTTGCTAACCAGAAGGTAGGCAGTTCGAATCCACCAGCCACTCCTTGGAAACCCTATGGGGCAGTTCTACTCTGTCCTACAGGGTTGCTGTGAGTTGGAATCTACTCAAAGGCAATGGGTTGGTGGGTTGGTTGGGTAGTGTAGTGGTTATCACTTTTGCCTCACATGCAAAAGGTCCCCAGTCCCAATCCAGGCAGAAACAGAGGATTTCTAATACTGAATTCTTAACACATGCAGGACCGTGGCTGTAAAAGTTAACATTAGAGCTCCTTGCTAAGTTATGTGCATGTTCAGTGGTAAAATGCACACACAGTGCCTACTCGCACTTTCTTGGAGATGCTAACATTTGGGGCAAATAGAATTTTAATCCTCCTTTAGCAATGATTGAAGATTTCTACCTTAAAGTATAGCATTTGATTTTGGACCTGATAACTGAACTGAGTTCAGAATATTTAATAATCACTCAACACAGCAGTCTGGGTTGGAATGGACAACTGGGAGAAAGCCCGGAGAAAGTTAAACTTACTAAAATTGGGGAAAATAGCTGCCATGAGGAAGGCACAAGAACTCTGTTTGCTTATCCTAGGAAAAGAAGAAGGGTCAGAGTAGGATATAAGATATTTAATGAAAATCCTCCACCCCACAGAGGACTGTGTTGGTGGGTATCAAACAGTTGTTCAGTTTTCAACTAACAATGCACATGGTAGCAATTTTCCATGAAGCGTTAAGTACTAATTCCTCAAGGCTAAAGAGAGCAAACACATCAAAATGTCATTACCAAGAAAGGACATGAAGCTGCTTTCTCTGGACAGTTCTAGGAAAAGAGAAAAGGAAACTTCTTTTGTTTAAGCACCAATTATGAGGCAAACTTTGCCTGGTGAAATAGGGACATTTCTAGACATTTCTTATTTTTTAATTTAAACTTCAAAGCACCCTTCGATAATGAAGAATTATCGATATCATTTTACAACTCAGGAAACTGAGAATCAGGAGATTTAGCACATGGCCTAAGGTCTCAGCACTCCATAATAGAGGATTCAAGACTCCAACGTAAAATATTCTGATGCCAGTTCCTCTGCCCTTGGGCTGATTTCACAAATTACCGTCCCGCCTCCAAGTGAGAGGCAAAGTGGTGGACAACCCAAGCCTTCCTAAACTCACACTTAATATTCCCCTAGTACAAAGAGCAGCAAATATTTTCAATAAAGGGTCAGAGAGTAAATGTTAGGCTTTTTGAGCCACAGAGTGTCCGTCACAAGTACTCTGCCATTGTCGCATGAAAGCATCCACAACCAGTAACAAGTTGCCTTTAAATTGATTACTACTCATGGCAACCCCATGTGTGTCAGAGTACAACTGTGCTCCATAGGGTTTTCAATGGCTGATTTTTTTAAAGTAGATTATCAGGCCTTTCTTCCCAGCTGCCTCTGGGTGGATTTGAACCGCCAACCTTTAGCTTAGTAGCTGAGCGTTTAACCGTTTGTGCCACCCAGGGATTCAAAAGCAGCCATACTCAATCACAGAGGAAAGACTATTACTGTGTTACAACAAAACTTTATTTGTGGACACTGAAATTTGATTTCATATAGTTTTCAGATATCACAAAATATTCTCCTTTTTGTTCTTGTTTTTTTTTTTTTTCCCAACTATTTAAAATGTAAAAACATCTTTAGCTCATGTGTCATACAAAAACAGGCAGTGGGTTGGACTTGTCCGTGAGATGTAGCTTGCCAACCCCTGCTCCAGTAAAAATCTACAGGAAGCCATTGGCCCCTGTGGCTTATAGGGTCCAGTTTGTGGAGAGTCAAAGCAGTCTTCCCTGGAAAGGCAGCTGAGTGACATCTGGGCTGAAGCCCGTTGGAAAGCAAACCATTTTAATGAACAATCTTCCTTTGTTTGTGTCTGGCAAGGTTGTCCACAGTCAGGCATGCTCTCTGGATTACGTTAAGCAGTTGGACTGACTAGGCATTGGTTCATTAACTTCACAATGAGAATCTCTTGGCATCAAGCATGTTTACAGTCTGAAAATGGCCCCTGGCTAAAAAGAATGATAATTCAATCTCTAATCCTAAATTAATTCTTCTGAGAAAACAAAATGTCAGGTTAATAAATACAATTGAGAAATCACTTCTCAAAGATGAATATTTCTACCGAGAGTATGAAATACATGAAATTGAAAAGTTGACAAGTATTAGCCTACCTTGGGTTCTGGAGAGTTAAAAGGAGGTAGACTATCTTCTTGGTAAGGCTTGGGTATAAGGCAAGGGCTCACCAGCATCAGAATCAGGGTCTGATTATTATCACTGGTTTTTAGCCCTTTCAATTCAAATTCAAACAAAACTTAATGATTCAAGCCCTCTGTAGTTCGTAAGCAACAAAACAGTCATGATAATTGTAGGTTTACCAGTTTGTTCATATCGCAAAAGTTTTTTCAGAAAACTATTGCACAGATCCTCAATTTCTACTTCAGCTTCCACCCGCTGAAGAAATAGATCCACCAAGATCTAAAATCAGAGTGCTGAGCCTCAGCCAAAGTTCTTATTCCATAGTTGTCAACAGTAGTGGCCCTGCTAACCGAAGTGGGGGGCAACCTACTGTTTGTGCCTTCCGGAAAGAGGCCAATCAGTTGCCATCAAGCAGATTCTGACTCATGGTAACCTCAGGTATGTCAGAGTAGAACTGTGCTGCACAGGGTTTTCAATGGCTGATTTTTCAGAAGTAGATTGCCAGTCCTTTCTTCCAAGGCACCTCCAGATGGACTCAAAGTTCCAATCTTGCTGCTAGCAGCCAAGCACATAAACCTTCTGCACCACCCACAGACTCTTACTGTGCTAGTGTAGACATACAAACGGATAATACATTCTATTACTGATACACAAATAGCATTTTCTTGCATTCCGCAGGTGTTTGACAAATGTTGACTAAAGGAACTATGGATTTAATGGATGAATGAGTGACTTCTCAACAAGAAGGATTGTGCTGTGCTTCTGGATATACCCAAGCTAGGTATTTAGCAAATGATAGTGCCAGTGCTGGCGTGGTTCCTCTTCTTACAGGAGTTCTTATTCTTATAAATTTCTAGCAGCTATTGAACACTTCCCATGTAGCAGTAACTCCTATGCCCTGTGAAAGAAGTGCTCATGTAATTCTGGTTCTGCAGACAGGAAGTCAAGACTCTGAAAAGACAAGTAAAGGACCAAGATTATGCAGAAGTGACTGAACTAGGACTCAAACCTTCTTCAGTTTGACTCAAAAATCTAAGCAATTAACTAGTACCCAAAGCACCCTCTTAGCAAGCTTGCTAATTTTGTTCATTGGGGAAATGACATGAAAATGATTGTTTGTACCCATACCTTGATTCTCCTAGGAAAGGTCCTTTCAAACCCATTCTACTTCAGGGCATTTTGGGGCAAAGCAGGTGTGATTCTCAGAACTATATTAAAATCCAAAATCCAGGAAAGTAAAAGCAATTCGATTAGCCTTCAGATAAACAAGTCTCCAAAATACCTCCCTTTGCTTTTGCTTTTGCCATTCCTGGTATTGACTAAATATAGGCTCTATTAACAAGTCCCTAGGTGGCACATGCAGTTGACACTAGGTTACTAACTGAAAGGTTGGCAGTTCAAACCCACTCAGCATGCCACGAAAGAAAGACCTGGTGCTCTGCTTCCATAAAGATTACAGCCAAGAAAACCCTATGCAGCAATTCTACTCTGAAACACCTGGGTCGCCGTGAGTCAGAATCAACTCAATAGCAACAGGTTTGGTTTTGGTTGTGAATTTCATTTGTCAATTTCCAATCCTGTCTTGTCCTTACAGCTCTTCCTAAACATGTCTTTTGTTGCCTCCTTGATGTGTAAGTCTTTCCTCGGGTAGCAGAGTGATAGTATGAAGATGAACAATGATTCATCATGTAGACAAAGATGCAAACTTGTGGATTAGCCAAACACACAATACATTTTGCAAGCAAGAACTATTTTTATGTTAGGGGTGGAGTGTGTAGGAGAAGACAGTAAATGTCTCCTCTGTTCTCAGGCATTTTTCAGGAAATTAGCTCATTCTTCTACAGAGAATAATGTGATTAACAGGGTGGAGCCAACATCCCCACAAACAGATAAGTTAGGCACCAAAGAGTGTATTGGTTCAGCCAAACACAACATTCAATAGAGTTTTAATCGAAAATAAGTTTTAAAAAATCACTCCCTATTTCAGTTTGCGATGTCTTCGGCATATTTTTTCTTTGAAGTATCTAACGTGTAAGACCCATGTGATTGCGCTTGTACATTCTATGGATTCGAAGCAAATGTTAAAGGAAGGGTAAAACGTCTTCCCCAACAAAGTCAATAACAGTACAATCATTCACCATGCATTAATTATATAAAAGAGAAGACACAAATGGGAAACCCAGGGGCCTGTTTGGACTACACATATGTTTGTTTAGCAGGCATAACTCTACTAAAAAAAAAAAAAATTCTGAGTTGCTAAGATTTAAATATCCACACAAAAATCTAGCTTTTGACTTAAAAAATCGATATATATAAATTTCTGTATGGTAACAGTCAGCCAAAGATGAGTGGAGACTCAGAATGCACACACTCCAGTTCAACATTCTGCCAGCCTGCTGAGCTGGTGCACATTACCTTCCTGGCCCCTGAGGAATCTGAGTTCATAACTTCTGCTGCCCAAAAATTTGAGAACTTTTTATTAAATATATTCAGTGTGGGGAGAAGAGAGGAATCCTTAAAATTTTAGAATGACTGGGGTATACTTCACATCATAAGAGTTTCTCCCCATTCCTTTCCCTTTCTACCCTATTAACTTCCTCTTATGTTACAATTACTGCCATAAAGAACCACTGCTGTTAATGCAAAAGGGCCATTCCTACATGTTTATGGGAAATGGCTGAGAACATCTTTAGATACTTGAATCAACTGAGAAATGGCAAAACTTGACTATTTGTCCTGTTCAGAATATTTACCTCAAGGACTGTTGCACAGAATTCAATTTGCACTATTGGTTTACACTAGCAGTTGTTGTTGTTAGGTGCCGTCGAGTCAGTTCTGACTCATAGCGACCCAATGCACCACAGAACGAAACACTGCCTTGTCCTTCACCATGCTCACAATCGTTGTTAAGCTTGAGCCCATTGTTGCAGCCAGTGTGCCAATCCATCTCATGGAGGGTCTTCCTTTTTTTTGTTGACACTAGCAGAGATGGGTTAAACTCATTATGGACATCTTTTGGATGGATTAGAGCGTTGGGCACATAACTTCTCTAAAATGAATTGGATCAATTGTTTAAAACTTATCTAAGACAAAAAAAACCTTTCCTCTCACAGAATCTTTAATTCCGACATGTAAAACAGACCAAAGCAAAGCTGCTTAGCTTGAATATGAGGAGGAATTGCCCACTTCTTTTGGAACACTTCAGAATCCCTAGGGTACAACACAAATTTGAGAACGATGGAAAAAGATTATACATTATAGCTTTAGGTCACTTTTAGCTTTAAATATCTGTAATTACTGAGATAACACTCAGTACTTACACTGGCACTAAGACAATATCTCTTTCTTATGAAGATCTATTACTAGCCACATACTTGGGCAGCTAATTTAATGTCTTTGAGCTTCTTCTTCCATAAATTATGGATGATAATACCTGGCTGTAATATACACACATATGTATGTACATATAGGAGCCCTGTGGCACAGTGGTCAAACATTTGGCTGCTATCCAAAAGGTTGGCAGTTCGAATCCACCAGCAGCTCCTTGGAGACCCTATGGGGCAGTTCTACTCTGTCCTATAGAGTTGGTATGAGTCGGAATCGACTCGATGACAATGGTTTTTTTTTCTTTATGTATATAATTATTTGTGTGTATGTATATGTATGGATATATACATACCTGTTTGTGCAGTGGTTAAGAGCTCAGCTGCTAATCAAAAGGTTGACAGTTCTAATCCACCAGCTGAACATTGAAAACCCTATGGGGCAGTTCTACTTTGTACTATAGGGTCACTACGAGTCGGAATCAACTCCACAGCAATGGGTTTGGTTTTTTATATACAACAACAGCATATATATATAGTCATGTGCTACATAACGTCTGCTTAGGCAACATCTGACAGCACAGATATCTGTGGTCCCATAAGGCAGCCCTCGGATTACAAACTTCTGGCTTATATACAACCCATAATTAGAAACCAACCCCAGTAAAGCCTATTATATTAAAAATTGGAGGTACATACAATGGTTCATAATAACAAACGGGTGCTACTTTGTGAAGCGCCATCAACATTATTATTATTATTATTACCGTATTGTTTTGTTAAGATGTTTTAGTGTATCTGGAAGTGCTTCTTTCATGTTTTTATGCATAGAAAGGGACACTATATACTATACACTAAGAAAATCATTTGACTAATGTTAAATAGGAACCATACCTAACTGTTCCAATTTAGGTATAAGTCTGACTTAAAGACAGACTTAGGAATGGAACTCATTCATAACCTGGGGATTGCCTGTATATAATACAGTGTTTGTCCAACATCCAAATCACATAAAGTCCTATTTCAGAATGTATTATGGATATTAAGCAATGCATGACTGTATACACATACACATGTGTGCATGTGTGTGTGTGTGCATAACATGTCATAGCTTTCCCAGCATCTCTTAGGTCCGTTCTTTCTCCATCGTCAGCCTGATAGGTTCAGATATGATTGATTCCATCCCTTGATCCCAAGAATGACAAAACACAGGCTAAAGCTGTGAAAATCATGTCCCGGACCTATCAGTAAAGTGCTACTTTTTTTAATGCTAAGCTAATAGAATGTAGAAGATCTGGAGCTTTCTGTGGGCTTCTTTGCCACTATCTGAAAAGAGCCTACCAGAGAATTATGTCAGCAGAAGGAAAAGCAGGATGAGAAAAGAGAGGAACATTCTCATTCTATTACCATGCCTGGAATTAGCCCAGACTTTGTTAAGTTACATGAGTCAATATATTTTCTTAATTTTAAAACTGAATCCCATGTTGAGTTTTCTGTCATTTGCAACCAAAAAGTGCTAATAGTAGAGTTCTAACAAGTTCCAATTGCTAGAAATTGGTAAAGTAGAGGATCAGCGAAAATGAAGGAAACCCTCAATAATATGGATTGACACGTTATCCACAACAATGGACTCAAACAAACCAACAATCATGAAAATGGCACAGGACCAGGCGGTGTTTCATTCTGTTATACATAAGGTCACCATGAGTCTGAGCCAACTTGACTGCAACTAACAAGAACGAAAAAGAACAACTCCGAGATGGCTCTGTTGATTGAATTAAGTAATGTAAATAAAAGCAATGTGTACATTGTCAAGTGCTAGCTTCGGTCTCCTCAAACCAACATTTCAGGACAGTCCATCATCTGAATCCAAAAAGAATTTTAATGTTTTATCACCAAATTTCATAAATCTGACTATTTCTGATTCAAGGTGAGCCAAATAACATCATGTCTACCGTGTAGTTATTGTTATTATTCACAAACCATGATTACTTCAACTTGTATTTGGCCTTCAACCTATAACTATTTCCAAACAGCAGCAGTTTGCCAGTATACTGCCAATGTACTACCAATATTTGCTACCAACAAGTCAGTGGCAGATGCCAGATATACTTAGATTACTTTTGATTGCTGCATGCCAAAATGCTTTGGATTTCTAGACATGAAAGCTCATACTACCAGAATTCTACTATCTTTAAAACAGAAATGGACAAGATCAGAGAAAAAGAAAAAGGTTGATTACTTCAGGAGTAGAAAGGGGCCTGGGAATAATTTGAAATGTAGGAACCTTGTAGAACCTGGAGGAGATGTTGAGGAATTCCAAGTTACATGAAAGATATAGAGCCATGAACATGGAAACATGTCCACGAGAGGGCAATGTCCATGGTGACCTACACTAGAGCATTTTCAGCACTGTGAGGGAGGGAAAAGGAGATTTGAATGAAAAAAAGAGTAAATGAGGGATAAGGAAGGTGGAGGTAGTGATTATTGGCTGTTCTTTTGGAAGTCTTAAAATGCGGGAGGGGGATTTCTTTAGAATGAGAAGATCAAAACCAACACCACTGACATCGAGTTGATTTCCACTCATTTGTTAGTTGCTGTCAAGTCACTTCCAACTCATACCAACCCCACGTACAACACAATAAAACACTGCCTGGTCCTTCACCATCCTCACAAAGTTATGCCTCAGCCCATTGTTGCAGCCACTGTGTCAATCCATCTCATTGAAGGTCCTCCTCTTTTTCACTGACCCCCTATTTTACCAAGCATGATGTTCTTCTCCAGGGATTGGTCCCTCCTGATAACAAGTCCAAAGTATGTGAGACAAAGTCTTGCCATCCTTGCTTCTAATAAGCATTCTGGCTGTACTTCTTCCAAGACAGATTTGTTCGTTCTTCTGGCAGTCCATGGTATATTCAATATTCTTCACCAACACCATGATTTGAAAGCATCAATTCTTCTTTGGTCTTCCAGCCTTCACATGCATAGCAGGCAATTGAAAACACCACGGCTTGGGTCAGGCACATCTTAGTCCTTAAAGTGACATCTTTGCTTTTTAACACTTTAAAGAGATATTTTGCAGCCTATTTGCCCAATGCAATACATCATTTCTTGACTGCTGCTTCCATGGGCATTGATTGTAGATCCAAGTAAAATGAAATCCTTGACAACTTCAGTCTTTTCTCCATTTATGATGATGTTGCTTACTGATCCAGTTGTGAGGATTTTTGTTTTCTTTATTTTGAGGTGTAATCCATACTGAAGTCTGTGGTCTTTGAGCTTCATCAATAAATGCTTCAAGTCCTCTTCACTTTCAGCAAGCAAGGTTGTGTTATCTTCATACTGCAGGTTGTTAATGAGTCTTCCTCCTATCCCAATGCCCTGTTCTTCATATAGGCCAGTTTCTTGGATTATTTGCTCAGCATACAGACTGAATAAGTATGGTGAAAGGATATATCCCTGAAGCACACTGTTGCTGACTTGAAACCACTCAGTATCCCCTTATTTTGTTCAAACAATTGCCTCTTGGTCTACATACAGGTTCCTCATGAGAAAAATTAAGTGTTCTGGAATCCCCATTCTTCTTAATGTTATGTTATGATCCACACAGTCAAATGCCTTTGCATAGCCAAAAAAACACAGGTAAACATTTCTGGTATTCTCTGCTTTCAGCCAAGATCCATCTGACATCAGCAATGATATCCCTGATTCCACGTGCTCTTCTGAATCCAGCTTGAATTTCTGGCAGTTCCCTGTCAGCTGCTTTTGAATAATCTTCAGCAAACTTTTACTTGGGTGTGATATTAATAATATTGTTTGAAAATTTCTGCATTCTGTTGGATCACTTTTCTTTGGAATGGGTACAGATATGGATCTCTTCCAGTCGGTTGGCCAGATAGCTGTCTTCCAGATTTCTTGGCATTGAAGAGTGAGCACTTCCAGCACTGCATTCGTTTGTTGAAACATCTCAGTTGGTATTCTGTCAATTTCTGGTGCCTTGTTTTTCGCTAATGCCTTCAGGGCAACTTGGACCTCTTCTTTCAGTACCGTCGGTTCTTGATTATATGTTACCTCCTGAAATGGTTGAACATTGACCAGTTCTTTTTGGTATAGTGACTCTATGTATCCCTTTCATTTTCTTTTGATGCCTCCTGCATCATTTAATATTTTCCTCATAGATTCCTTCAATATTGCAACTCAAGGCTTTAATTTTTTCTTCAGTTCTTTCAGCTTGAGAAATGCTGAGTGTGTTCTTCCCTTTTGGTTTTCTATGTCCAGGCCTTTGCACATGTCATTATAATACTTTACTTTGTCTTCTCGAGCTGCCCTTTGAAATCTTCTGTTCAGCTCTTTTACTTCATCATTTCTTCCTTTCGCTTTAGCTACTTGACGTTCAAGAGCAAGTTTCAGAGTCTCGTCTGACATCCATTTCGGTCTTTCTTTCTTTCCTGTCTTTTTAATGACCTCTTGCTTTCTTCATGTGTGATGTCCTTGATGTCATTTCATAACACATTTGGAACCCAGTCATTAGTGTTCAATATGTCAAATCTATTCTGGAGATAATCTCAAAATTCTGATGGGATATACTCAAGGTTGTACTTTGGCTCTCGTGGACTTGTTCTAATTTTCTACAGTTTCAACCTAAACTTGCATATAAGCAATTGATGGTCTGTACCACAGTCAGTCCCTGGCCTTGTTCTGACTGATGATATTGAGCTTTTCCATGGTCTCTTTCCACAGATGTAGTCAATTTAATTCCTGTGTATTCCACCTTGTGAGGTCCACATGTATATTTGCCATTTATGTTGCTGAAAAAAATGTATTTGGAATGAAGAAGTCGTTGGTTCTTGCAAAATTCTATCATTTGATCTCTGGCATCGTTTCTATTACCAAGGCCATATTTTGCAACTACCAATCCTTCTTGTTTGTTTCCAACTTTTGCATTCCAATCACCAGTAATTATCAATGCATCCTAGTTGCATGTTTGATCAGTTTTAGACTGCAGAAGTTGATAAAAATCTTCAATTTCTTCATCTTTGGCCTTAGTGGTTGGTGCGTAAATTTGAATAAACAGTCGTATTAATTGGTCTTCCTTGTAGGCATATGGATATCATACTATCACTGACAGCATTGTACTTCAGGATAGATCTTGAAATGTTCTTTTTGACGATGAATGCAACACCATTCCTCTTCAACTTGTCATTCCTGGCATAGTAGGCCATATGATTTTCTGATTCAAAATGGCCAATACCAGCCCATTCCAGCTCACTAATGCCTAGGATATTGTCTTGCTCATCTAGTGCTGCTATAACAGGAATACCACAAGTGGACAGCTTTAACAAAGGCAAGTTTATTATCTCACAGTCCATTTGGCTAGAAGTCCAAATTCAGGGCATCAGCTCCGGGGAAAGCTTTCTCTCTCTGTTGGCGCTGGAGGAAAGTCTTTGTCATGAATCTTCCCTTGGTCTGGGAGCATCTCAGAGCAGGAACCTCAGGTCCAAAGGACATGCTCTGCTCCTGGTGCTGCTTTCTTGGTGGTATGAGGTCCCCCTGTCTCTCTGCTCACTTCTCTCTTTAATGTCTCAAAAGAGATTGGCTTAAGACACTCTCTAATCGTGTAGATCTCATCAGTATAACTGCCACTAATCCATATTATTACATCATAGTGATAAAATTTACAACACATAGGGAAATCACATCAGATGATAAAATGGTAGACAATCTTACAATACTGGGAATCATGACCTAGCCAAGTTGACAGATATTTTGGGTGGACACAATTCAATCCATGACAGACATCAATGTTTATGCATTCCATTTCATTTTGCCCACTTCCGGTTTTCTGAGATTCATACTTAGTACATTCCACATTCCGATTATTAATGGATGTTTGCAGCCGTTTCTTCTCATTTTAAGTCGTGCCACATCAGCAAATGAAGGTCAGAAAAGCTTGACTCCCTCCATGTCATTAAGATTGACTCTATTTTGAGGAGGTAGCTCTTCCCTAGTCGTGTTTTGAGTGCCTTCCAACCTGAGGGGCTCATCTTCTGGTACTGCATCAGTGTTGTGCTGCTATTCATAAGGTTTTCACTGGTTAATTCTTTTCAGAAGTAGACTTGCGGGTCCTTCTTCTTAGTCTATCTTAGTCTGGAAGCTCAGCTGAAACCTGTCTGCCGTGGGTGACCCTGCTGGTATTTGAATACCAGTGGCATAGCTTCCAGCATCACAGCAACACGAAATCCTCCCACAGTATGACAAACTGACAGACGTGTAGGGGATAAGATGGTGTAGGGGGAAAAAAACCCTAGCTTAGAAGTTAGGAGACCTGAATTCTAGTGCTAATTTGCTGTATGGACTTAGACAGGTTGTTTCACCTCCTTTATTCTGTTTCCTCATTTGTAATTTGTAAGACTAATACCATTATGATCACTTGCAGTTGTGAATTTTCATATTATGTAGTTCTGAAAATGAGACTCTGAAAATCATTATTGGAGAATTCTTGGAAGGCCCTCATACGAAGGATCATAACCTTAAGATGTAATTTTTAAAAAAGAATTTCTTTCCACAAAAGTATCCAAAAGTGATTAGACGTGTTGAGTTTTACAAAGCATAGTGATCTGAAAACTATAATCTTAAAACAATATTTTTTATTGTTTGTGATGAAGACATGAATATTCCAGTTGTTCTTGGGGAGAGGGTGTTAGCTTTATCTCCTCACGTAGAGCTAAAAGGTTGTTAAAAACCACTTCTCTGTCTTCTCTCCTTCCTTTCCCATACACTTTTTTATTACATCCTTAACAGAGTTCAAACTTCAAAAATTAGACGAGAATGTAATTAAAAGTATGTTTATTTGGGGGATGGTTAGATACCGTGCTCACAGATAACAATAATAATAATGACTATAAAATAATAGCTGAGATTTTGTGCATTTTCCAGGCACTGCATCATTTTTTATTCCATATCCCACTGAAATCTCATAACCGTCATATTAGTGAATATGATTATGAGTCCATTTTCCAGGTGCAGAAACTGACCTCACAACTCTTAAGGGATGGAGTTGGGATTTGAAAACTAGATATTTCTGAATTTAGAGTCTGCACTTTTAATCATTTCCATTTTTCTCATTTCAAGTCCTGCCCAACCATTTACCATGCAAGGATCAAGAGCAATTCACAAAAGTGGAAAGAAGTGGTCTGTCACTCCATCTGTTACCAGGGAACTGAAAATAAAGATAGCTTCCTAACCTTGAATGAATAATGGATAGCTAAAATTCCAGCACAGGTGGCGTCTTTGTTAGCTTGAAAAGACCTGTTATTAGGAGGGTACCTCACTGGATATCCACGGCCACCCTCCTTTCCCTGCCAAAGCATATTAAAAGCAAGTAGAAATAATGATATTTCAGACAGAATAAATTATTTTTAGGACCTTGGCAAAGAAGGGATAAAGATCACCTCATCCACTATCTACAAAGTTGTTCTCCTAGTGTCTTAGAGTAATCACTGCCCCAAGAAGACAAGGGAACTACCCCCTCATCATATCTCATTTCTCCCTCCCCTGACTGGCACACACTTTTGTCAAGTATACAAGCCCTTCACCTTCCAGACCTCTGCTGCCATCAAACAGCATGGCCCCTTGATACTTATCTCTCTTCTTGACCTCAGGGTAAACTGTTAAGCCCTTGTCTTTTCCAATGGCCCCTTGAGCTCTTCTGTAAAGATGGTTTCTCACATCTGGGCAGGTATTCTAGTCACTTATACCTCTGTCATCAGCACTCCATCAAATCCCTGCCATACTGGCTTTTGCATATCAGGAGAATAAGTTTTATAATGAGTCAGAAAGGCTGATCACTTGCAGTCTCTTGGTAATACACTCTTGCAGCAAAGTTGCCTGAGGACTTATCAGGTTAAAGCGTGTGTGTTTCTGAATCTCTCCATTCACCCAAAGATGGGAATAGATATTCCCGTGAGCACAACTCTGTGTCTGGATTGAGACTGGATTAATTTGCAGGCACTGATCCCCTGCCTGCAGATGCAAGTGGAGACACAGAAAATCATATTGTGCCAGTAGGGTGCTTGTGGCATTGGCAGCCTTGATATTTTAACAAACTTCTAAAAGGCTGTGTTTCCCTCATATACCCATATATATATCCTTTGCTGTCGAGTCAATTCTGACTCATAGTTGAAAAGGTAGTTGCCTTTGTGGCTGAAGGCTTAAAACACCTTTGTACCCAACACAATCAACACAAATGAAATAACAATCAATGCAAATTATTTCCCGTTTAGGTATGCCTTGAAAAAACTTGTCACCAGGGGCAATTTTACTGTCTATCATTGTCCGTTATGGTTGGCAAATGGTCAGTACTTCCTCCCTCAAAAAATCTTCAACCTACAGAATAGCTCTCTTGCTTAGAATAGTTAAATCAATTATTGGAACCAATGGTCTGAGTTTTGCAATAAATTAACAAAAGAAATTTAATTTACTCAAATTAACAAAACTATTAAATTTTTGAGAAATTCATCTGTTGGATAATTATAATTGAAGGGACCCAGAAAGAAATTTAATGTTAGAATGAGAAAAACATGTATTTTTGTAAAAACTTTGGGATGGCCTTGTTGTCATTATTATTTAAGGAAGAACATCTTGCCAAGCGTTATAGTCAAGATAAACATGTATGAGATTAGGTGGGCAGCTTGAAAACGTATAAAGCACTCACTTGAGAACACAGAGACTGGCGTTCAATCCATGTCTCCTACGAGGATTTAATATGTGGCCGGGGAAAATTTCCTCATGGCAGCTTGAAGAAAAGCAATTAAGTGGAGGTCCAAGGGAAATATCCTTTAAGCTTATTCAATTTTAGCCGTAATTATAAAAATCATAGGCTGGTTCACGTTCTATCAGGTGTGATGTGACTGTTTTTTAATGGATTTTATTGTATCAAAATGAAGTTTCCCATTAATAAAAAGTTTATTCCCTATACTGCAATGTATGTGTACTTACTGCAAGATAATTACCCTCTGAAAACAGGATGGCATGGCTAAAATTAAGCACAAGACAATTCAGCTTGGCTTTGATCTTGTCAAACTTCTCCAGTGATTAACATTTCATCATTTGTGCCATTTGAATAATTTTTATATATCCAAAGACAAGAGCTGGAAATTGTACTTGTCAGCCTCCCTTTTAAGCTTCTGGCACTACTTTTATTTTATGGGTTTGCCGGGCGAAAGGACACATGTCTTCTCACTCAAGGTAATACAAGAACCCTTTGAAATAAGGACTCTGCTGACATATGTTAGAGACTTCCCTAGTATGTGGAAATGACTGAGGAAACACCCAAAACTTCAAAGTTTCTGCATTATTACTGCCTTCCATTAGAGCTGTAGGAAAGCTGACCAGGACATGTTTAAAGCACTTGCCCATTTTCCTTTCTTGTTAAGACCTTAACCCAGTGACTTGCTGAATCCTCATTACGAAGGTATAAGCATAGCATGTGGGGCACCACACTGCATAAATGGTGCAGTGTTGGTGGTGCCATCTAGGGGTACCACCTCCTACCACATGTTTATATTCTGCTTTGTAGTTTATTAATGAATTAATTTAGTCAACAAATTCTTTTGGACCTTCTATTACGCGTCAAGCGCTAAGCTATGACCTGGAGATACAACAATGGACAATATAGAAAAGTTTCTATTCTTACAGATTATGTACTCTTATGAGGTAGAGACATAATTTAATAAGCTAACCTAGTCTAGGTGTTGAAGTTGAGACATATATATAAATAAGTGTTAAAAATTCAAACAGAGAATTAAAGTACAGACAGAGCAACTAAAAGGCCAGGGATATCTACTGTCTTTGAAGAACTGAAAGAAATTCGGAATAAAAACTGAGCTTGGGGCTGGAGAAAGGGGTGAGATACAAAGCCCAAGAGTAAACAGGTATACAAATGATGAAGAGCTCCTCAAGATACTTAAATAATGAAAGCATCCCCTTAGAAGAGAGAACTGAGGAGTGAATCTATGACACTATATCAGTGTCTCCAGGATGTTGTCTCAAAAAAACGGAAGATTCATTGGTCCAAAAAGACACAGATTGGAGTAAACACATGCTTTATTTATCACCTTGTATCTATGGTAAGACCACCCTTGCAGTCACCCCTTAGGAGCTGTCCACAAATTGCAGATAAAAAGATAAAAGTCCTTAATGCCAACCATGACCTTGTTGACATAGCATCACCCACTTCCAGGTCCCTCTGACATTACTAACAACTACTTTCACTTTTGTACTCTTCTTCCCCCATTCCCATACCTACCACATATCCACCTTTAATTCTACGCAGTAAGAAAATCTACATTTTAAATTATGATTTATTGCATACTTACTGCATATCAGGGAGTAGACTAGTTACTACGCTTGACATTTTTACAGACTTTATCTCTAATATTCACCCCACAAACAGGCATTATCTTCATGGTTTAAGGATGGCACGAAGAGGTTAAGTAACTTGCCCAAAATCACATAGCTAGCAAGTATTGGATACGAATTTAAAATCCAGATTTGCAGAACTCCGAAGGTACTTATAGTCGATAAATCATGTCTTCTCAATATTGTTTTTGTTTACTGTCCAAATAGACCTGAGAAAGCTGCTGAGTTTCTAGGCTCTATTTTCCATAAGTTAGATAGGGCTTTCATTCCCCCATTCCAGAAATCAATGACATACTCATAGCTGGTTAATGAAGTCCTCTACCCCACCCAAGAGATGGTAACTCTTCTCTACTTCCTCTCACACTGTCCCAGTGGTGAAAATCTCTTTATCCTTTCGTCTGCTCCCAAAGCAGGTACCCCCTCCACTCATTGTCAGAAACCAGATTCGTCTCAGCAGCTTCCTCCCTATCTCACTGCAGTCAGAAAGCTACCTGTTTCCCACCTGTCTTAGCAAGATGACATATGGAAATGGAAGCAATTACTGAAGTATTCCATAGCAGGGCTTTCCTGCCTGAAAAAGCTATATAATTGTTGCCATTCGTTCCTGGACTTAGCCGAAGGAGACAAAGACTTAGGTATCACAGTTCTCCAGCAAGTGAATGCTACTCTGGCTATTTTAGGATTAGGATCAGGGAGGGCAGCTTCATTAGACAGAAAGTATATATAAACTGCACTTCTTTAAAAAAATCCCCAAAACACACTTCTAGAATGGACTTTTCTTAACTGGATGGCCTTTATTCTTGACTAGAGTACATGAATCATTTAAATCTAGTCCTTTCTTTTCTTTTCTCTCCTCTCCTCGCTTTTCCTTCTCTTCCCTCACCTTGACTCACATCTTCTGTCCTTAACGAGGCTCCCTCCACATCACAGACTGCGCTATGTTGATTGTGAAACCAACAAGAGGCAAAGCAGCATCGAGTGAATCTGAATATATCTCACTGTTAAAAGGCCAGTTTGGGAGACAGTGAACACTTAGACAAGAGAAAGCAGAGCCAAATATAGGAGAGACATTACATATCAACAACAGAAAAAAAATGGGTATGGAATGTCTACAAAAATGGATCATGAAAAAAGTCCCATTGAGTAAGTCAACACAACTTGACCAAGGCAAAGTCATAGAAGCCTCATAGACACATCCAAACTCCCCGGGGGACTGAATTTCTGGGCAGAGGGCTGTGGGGACCATGATCTCGGGGAACACCTAGCTCAGTTGGCATAACATAGTTTATAAAGAAAATGTTCTACAAAAATAGTTTAAAACATAACCCAGTGGGAATATTTAATATTTAAAAAGATTTAAAAATTTTTTAACGTATTTTAAAAATTTAGACCGTACCACAATGCATAAAGAAGCAAAATTATTAAGAATTTTAAACAGAAACATGAATGATACTTGCATGTGATTTTAAGTTAAAGGATAATTACACTACAGAAGTGCATAAAAATTGTTATTAATGTATAACATAGCATGGGGAGGGAGAGTTCATAGTGTCCCTCCTGCGTTTTGTCAATTTCAGAACTGTTAGCTGTATGTAACAAAGCTTGGTAAAGGAGAAGGGTGAGTTCTGCTCCCAGGAAAGACGGGTCCTGCTCTCAGAGCTGCTTTAATTCTTGCTGAGTTTTCTACTAAAGAGGCAAGCTCACTACACCAAAGCAAGGATATTTCACCGAAATACAGGTCTAGTTTTAGACGAGAGCCACTACCTTTGCTATGTGTAGTCGTCTCAAGAGAATAGATAGCACTATCTCTAGATAGTTTTTGAATTTAACAGAAAAGCCAGAGAATGTATGTGATTTAGTTAGAATCATTCAAATAGCTTCTTACTGGCAACTCTGAATAAAGGATTTACAAAATCCTGTGTTTCCTCTTAAATTTCCATAGAGTTGGGACTTTGGAAGAATCAGAAAGATAAACTGGAGAAGCTTCAAAGTGGAACATTGAATCCATTGCCATTGAGTCAATTCTGACTCATAGCAACCCTACAGGACAGAGTAGCCGTGTTCTTCTTCATATAGTCCAGCTTCTCAGATTACGTGCTCAGCATACAGATTGAATAAGTATGGTGAAAGTATACAACCTTGATGCATACCTTTCCTGATTTTAAACCACATGGTATCCCCTTGTTCTGTTCGAGCAACTGCTTCTTAGTCTATGTCCAGGTTCCATCCACATGAGCACGATGAAGTAATCTGAAATTCTTATTCTTTGACATGTCATCCATAATTTATGATCTGTCTTGGAAGATGTACAGCCAGAATGCTTCTTAGAAGCTAGGATGGCGAGACTAAGTCTCATGTGCTTTGGATGTGTTATCAGGAGGGACCAGTCCCTGAAAAAGGACATCATGTGTGGTAGAAGATCAGCAAAATGAGGCAGACCCTCAATGAGATGGATAGACACAGTGGCTGCAACAATGGGCTCAAACACAGAAATGATTGTGAGGGTGGCCCAGGACAGTGTTTCATTCTGCTGTACATAGGGTTGCTATGAATCGGAACAAACTCAACAGCACCTAACAACAACAGGAGAGAGTAGAAATGCCTCACAGGGTTTCCTAGGCTGTAAACTTTACGGGAGCAGATTGCCACATCTTTCTCCCATGGAGCAGCTAGTGGGTTTGAACTGCCAACTGCCTAACCACTGCACCACCAAGGCTCTTTGAACAGTGATTAAAAAACCAAATCCGTTGCCATCGAGACGATTCCAACTCATAGCGACCCTATACGACAGAGTGGAACTGCCCCATAGAATTTCCGAGGAGCAGCTGGTGGATTCGAACTGCGGACCTTTTGGTCGGCAGCTGAGCTCTTAACCACTGCACAACCAGGGAATGGGGAGTAAAAGATTTTGAAGGGAAATCGAGAGTTTAATTTCAGTGGTGAGAAGTTTGAGGTGCTTGCTATTCACTCAAGAAGAGAAAACAATATATAACTATATATGTGAAATGTACAGCACTGAAGAAAGATCCAAGTTAAAGATGTAATTTTGAGACCTATGGTAATATACAAAGTCATGCAGTAGAAAGAATCACCTTTGGAGAGAATGTACAGAGAGGAGAGAAGCAGGCCTGCTTTCAAGTCTAGATGAACACCAACATTCCTTTCAGCTGTATTGATCTCTGGTGCCTCTATCAAAAATTGTTGATTTAGTTCTACCCATGAATATAAATTCTACTTTAAAAGCAAATAAAGCAAAATATGCTTTTTTGATTTGGGTTTCATTAATTCAAAGTTCCTAATAACTATGAAATTCATGGAAAAAGAGTTTACATTATATGATGCAAACGAGAAATCCTATTTAAATTTTTAAGTCCATTTTAATATTACCTCTGGGCATAAAATAATAAACCCATTGAGAACTTATTTTTGTGTCAGGTACTGTGCTAAGTGTTTTCCACACATAGAGTCATTTCTTCCTCACAATAATTTTATCAATTATGTCGAAGTATTACCCCAAGTGTACAGATAAGGAAGTTGAAGCACAGAGAGATTAAGAAATCTTGCTTATGACGGCACAGCTAATATGTGACTGGGGTCAACATAGGAATTCTGACTCCAGAATCCCACTTCACCTCTGAGCTAAAGCACTTCTAATTAATTCTGATTTCTCAGGGAATTTTCATTTAATCTTCTCAGCATCCCAGGAAAGTAAGAAATACATGTTTAGGCAGGGAAAAAAAAATGAGGCTAGCAGATAATGTGTGATTTGTCAAGCACAGACTGTCAGAGCTGAAGAGAATATTTACCACAGTAATGATGTTCTTCCAATTGGGCAAAGACTTTGGCGATAGCAGAAAATGAGTACAGATTGGAGGCATATCCAAGAAGGACAATGAATCACTGATTGAATAAGTGAGGTTTCTTTCTACCTGTTTATAACTAGAAGACTGAAAGTCCTGCCTAAGTTTCTTCACGGTATAAACAAACATTTTCTGATCAATCTAAATATTCACCTATCTCCTGGGTTTAGAAAACACTGCTGCATTCATATACCTTGCAGACAGCTCAGCTTCACTCTAAGCAAAGCCAGGAAAAAAGGGAGGTAGGAGGAGAGGGAGGGAAGGCAAAAGGGAAGGAAGAAGGAAAGGAAGGAAAGAAAAAAGAAAGTTTTATATATGCATGAGTAAAAGATTACTATATACCCTGTCTTTGTAATAACCACCCAACTTCACTTTTTATTTAATACAACACAGTTTTTCTCAAGTACACATGAGAAGTGGACATTTTGTTCAATAGTCAAAAAAAAAAACTCATCAAAAGGATTGTTTGGTCTGTTGAAAGCCAAAGAGCCTGCTGATGATTGAATTCTTCCAAGCCTACTGTTTATTCAGGCATCATATAGACGGATGATCCTACTTTTCTAAAGTTTCATTTCAAACACTATCATTTTTTTTCAATTCTTTAAAAACATATTTACCTTAATTCATAATCATCAGTGGGTGAGATTTTGCAACACGACTTGAAACCACTGTAAGCAACAAAAGATTTGGAAATGTCTGCTGTAGATATAGCCTGAATCACTCAGTTGTTTTGCTGTTGTGTAGACAACGCCTTCAGGGCCAGTGATGGATGGGTGATGGAGTCAGCCTGAGTCTACAAAATCCACGCTTGAAGTGGGAGCCAAGGTCAAAAGACAAAGCTGGCTGAACCTCTGTACCCAGTGTACTGTTCCTGTTCTTTCTGGGGCTCTGGGGAGGCCCTGCAATGTGGGGGGGGGGGCAGGCTGAGCATCAATCCACTCTCCTCCAATTCCCCCACTCAAGATGCATTCTCGCCTCATTTCCATGATAAACTCATGTGTTCTGTTCTCCATGTCAAACATGCTACCCACGTTCAGTGCCAGGATAGAAAAAGTGATTTTGCTTGGCTGAGTTAATACAATGTATTCAAAAATCCCACATAACAAATGCAGACTGATTCAACCTTTCCATTTCTTCCCAGTCCTATTTACTGAGAAGTATATTTTGGCTCCAATGTGTATTAACAGGGAAGTCTATTTTTGTGGTGACTTGCTCTAAATGGGCCCCATTCTTACAGAGTCTTCTCTTATACCAAAGGAAAAAGTCCTGACAGATGGGGGAGAGTAATTCATAGAGAAAGATGTGCTGACAGCTCTGAATGAATAGCTTTCCTCCTCTAGGGCTCCAGCTCAAGTTGGCCCCCAGGCTCAGGGAACTTACTCACTCACCAGAATCCCAGAACGACAGTCCTATCCAACCCAAGTCCTGGAAGTGATTAGAGAAGAGACCTCTTTCCTGAAAAGGCAGCCTTTCGACTAGCTAGATGTGGTATTATTTTTAACAAGGGGGTAGAAGAGATGAAGTTTTCAGTCTCCAGGTTTTAATAAGTCCCTGATTTCTCCATCTACAATAGCCTTCTGTGTTTGGTGTGTGATGAGCTGAATGGAGCCACCATGGTGGAATAGTTATGGGCTATTCAAGAGCAGACTAAAAGCATGGAGCCTGTAATGAACTGGGGTTAGATGTTACCAAGATGTTCTTTATCATGACAATAAAGTGGAGGGATTGAGGATGCAAACATAATTATGGTCATTTCCTGGATGCCAAGCATAGTACAATGCAACCAGTCCTGGATGGGGAGAAGTCCTGGAATCAAGTCTTAGGTTGCTGCTAAATCTGGGTGACATTTAATAAGGTAATAAGATTATCTAAACCTTAGTTCAGGGGAGAAAAACAGGTAGCTCCGTGCTGAATCTAGACAGCTGGTTTTCCATATTATTTTATTTTATTTTTAATTTTACCTGACATGCTCTTAAAAATAGAAATAAATTTAAATGATTTAGCATGGTAAAATCTCTCCTATTCTTTTCAGGCCCCACCACTTCCTTTTGGATTTCACCCACCCCTAGTCATACATTTATTCAACAAATTTTTATTAAGTGCCT
>NW_004443958.1:10518117-10519142 GCF_000243295.1 Trichechus manatus latirostris
CTTTTTAGATTTCTTCCTTACCTCTCACCACCTGCCCCTCCTTTCTCTCAAATACCTGGCTCCATGCACCATCTTTGCTTCTTCCTGAAAGGCTGCAAAACACTGCTTGACTGTGAAACTGCTTCCCAGCCTGTGCCGCCACACTGCTGGGATCCTGGGACTTTTTTGTTTGTTTATTTGTTTGTTTGCTCTGATTTGTTCTGTTTTGATTTGTTTGTTTGTTTTATTTTTCTCTTCATGGCTTGGGATCCCCTTCTAGTCGGCCAGTACCACGCAGCTTGGAAGCTACTCCCTTACTCTCTGCAGACGCACAGGGACATCCCTGGGGACATTTCTTTTATCTTGTTTTTGGTTTTTGGTTTTTTTGTTTGTTTGTTTCATTGTTTTGTTTTCTTCTCTCTCCTATTCCCTTTTTGTTTTTCTTCATTTCCAGTTTCTCAATTTATTCATTTTTTTATTTTACCTTTTTTCTTTTCTTTTTTCTTTTTGTTTTCCTCATTTCTCAGTCTCTCATGTTTCCACTCCAATAGCAAGCTCCCTTAGCACTCTTTTTTCTGCTTGTGTGTATGTTTTTGGCTCCTGTACCTCTCTCCTCTCTCTCATCTTTCCCATACCCATCTTAGCTCCACACGTCACAATCTACCCCCTCCTTCCTGCCTACCTGCACCATGTGCTGAACATCACAATCCCAAGCAGCACAGGCACGGCCTACTGGAACCTGCCCTGCACTGATTCTAGGTCTGCCCTGTCAGCCCTGGTACTTGCCACAAACAACCCATCCCAGCAACTCCACTTCAGTTGGACCTGCCCCACTGTACCATACCTGAGTAACTAACCCTGCCCATTGGAGAAGGAAGTGAAAAGTATCGTGTACACAAATGAGCAAAGAACAAAGAATCCACAGCCCGCCTGCTCAGACATAACCAAATAGAACAAAAAAGCAGGATGAAACAAACAAATCTACAGTCAATAAACAAGAAAAATAACCACTGAATGCCTCAAAGGCAGCAGACAATATCAAAACA
>NW_004443958.1:10522131-10523888 GCF_000243295.1 Trichechus manatus latirostris
TTCATACCAGGTATGCAAGGATGGTTCAACATTAGAAAATCAATCAACGTAATCCACCACATAAATAAAAGGAAAGAAAAGAATCACATGATCATCTCAACTGACGCAGAAAAGGCATTTGACAAAAAAAAAAAAAAAAATAGGATAAGTGCTGGAAATAAGGGTTACAATTTAAGCTAGGGTTATTAGGGAAAGCTCTACTGACCAAGTAATATTTGAGCAAAGGCCTGAATGAAGAGGGGCATACTGTGGGGATACCTTGGGGAATATGTTCCCAGAAGAGGGGATACAAACAGCCAAGGCCTGGAGGGAGATTGTGCTTGGAGTGTGGCTAGAGCAGAGTCGAGGAATGCAGAAAGTGGTGGGAGATGATGTCAGAGAGGAAGAAAAGGGAAGACAACGCAGGGCCTTATTGTCATGGATTGAATTGTGTTCCCTAAAAATACCTGTCAACTTGGGTAGGTCCTGATTCCCAATACTCAATGTTTGTCCACCATTTTGTCATCTGATGTGATTTCCCTATGTGTTGCAGATCCTATCTCTACGATGCTGATGAGATGGGATTAGCGGCAGTCATGTAAACTCAATCTACAAGATTAATCTACAACTTAAGCCAATCTCTTTGACACATAAAAGAGAGAAGTGAGCAAAGAGACATGGGAACCTCATACCACCAAGAAAGCAGCACCAGGAGCAGAGTGTGTCCTTTGGACTCGGGGTTCCTGTACAGAGAAGCCCCTCGACCAGGGGAAAAATGATGACAAGGACCTTCCTCCAGGGCTGACAGAGAGAGAAAGCCTTCCCCTGGAGCTGATGCCTTGAATTTGGACTTGTATCCTACTAGACTGAGAGAATAAATTTCTCTTTGTTAAAGCCATCCATTTGTGGTATTTCTGTTATAATAGTACTAGGTAACTAAGACATTTATAGACCATGGAAGGGACTTTGGTTTTTACTCTGAATGCGATCAGAATCTTTCAAAAGGTTTTCATCAGACAAGTGACAAGATCTCTCTTACTTTCAAAGATCACTCTGGCTGTTGTTTAGATAATAGACTGGAGGCAGGAAAGTTTAGAAGCAAGAAAGTCAGGAGAGTGTTACCACATCCCAAAGAGCAATAATGGTAGCTTGGATCAGAGTGATGGCTTCAGACATGGTGAGAAGTGGTCAGACTATGAAAATACTGTGAAGATAGAGGCAATGGGGTTTTCTGAAGGATTGTGTGGGGTATGAGAGAAATTTCCAAACTTTTTAGCCTGAGCAACAGGGATGTATGGAATCGTTGTTTAACGAGAAAAGGAAAATTGGGAAGGTGGAGGTATGTTTAGAGACAGGAAATCTGGAGTTTCAGACATAATAAATTTAAGATAACTATTTGACATCCAAACAGAGAGGTCAAGGAGGCAGTTGGATACATAAGTCTGGAATTCAGAGGTGAGGTTTGGACTGGAGACTAAATCTGGAGCTTGTCAGTATATAAACATATTTGAAGTTGTGACACTGGTTAAGATTATCAAGAAAATGGGTGTAGGTAAATAAGAGAGATCTGAGGAATCCACAGGGATATAGAATGTTCTTTCTACAAATGAAGAACACTGATAAGTGATCAGGGAGTTAGGAGGGGGCCCGTTATTTTTAAGGTTGTGTGTGAACTTGGCTGGGCCATGATTCTCAGTGGTCTGGCATTTATGATGTCGTTTGGCAGTCGTATAATGATGTGATCACCTCCATGATGAGATTTGATATAATGTGATCAC
>NW_004443958.1:10525139-10528990 GCF_000243295.1 Trichechus manatus latirostris
AACAACAACAGCAACATGGCTGTGTTCCGAGAAAACTTCATTTACAAAAACGGGCAACATGCTGGGCTTGGCCTTAAAGCTGTAGTTTGCACAACCCTATCTAAAATAATGGCTTTCTGGTAGCTGATTTATGAGGTATTAGATTATATTCTGAAAGTTTATAGGTTTGTCCTTCTACTAAGGCAGAATAAAGGAGATTCTAACTGATTTACTTTTAGGTTTAGAATGTTGTAAGAAACACACACACACACTTATTCACTCTTCTCATGACAAAGCTCAAATCTCTCATCTATCAGTCCTGACATCATAAAATATACCCCAAAAAGCGATCTTCCTGTAGGTTACAGGGACAGACTTTCCATTTCTTACCAGTCACTGCATATGGCAGATAATCCAAGTAAAGTCCTCCACTTTCCAAGAACTTGCCATGAAAGCTACATTTCTATTGGCAGAGGGATGGGAGGGAGAAAGATGAGGGCCTTGACGTGCTGATTTCTGCATTGTTATTTATCCTTGGGCTTTAACTTAACGGAAAGAAGATGTCTCTGTTGAAATTACAAATTTTCTTATGAAAAGTTCACATACAAAAATAGCATGTCCCCACTTGCTCCAGATTCTAATCTAAATGATGCCTGTTTACAGAATGCTTTTTAAGCTTCCCCCAAGCTCTGTTCTAGGCTTGGGATAAAGGACCCCTACAATCACTTCCTTACAGCAATGCTCCAAGCCCTGCTCCTACCTGTGCTCGCATCCTATCTGTCACAGAGCCCCATGATTTGTCTCGGGTTTGGCTTGAACTTTCTTTTTTTTTTCTCTCTCTTGACCTAATTACTCCATTTCAGCAGGTCCACCTGGTTCTGATTTAGCCCTCCCTGGAAATGCTCCTTCTGGTAACTGCATCTTTGGCTCCAAGTGAGAAAGTGGCAACATTTGCCTATACTGACCCAAGACTCTGAGCTCTCAGAGTGTATCTGGAGAAGAATATGGGGCAAAGTGCCAACTCTTCATGGTGCTCTAAACGCAGAGACATATCTCAGCATTTCCTCAGGCTTCTGCCCATTGAGACATCCTTCAAATCTTCTCACAAGTTTAATGCCATCTCACCATCTACCCTCTTCCCATGTGAAAAATAACAGAGCCTCAGATTCCCCCTTCTGGATGTATATCTCTCCCATGAGCTTTCATCTATAGACCCTACCCAAGGACAGGACCACGTGCAGGTTGCAGTAGTACAATGACCCCTGGTGGAGAAAAGAATTTAAAAACAGTTTAGGGAGCACAAGAACTGAGGGCATGAAAGAATTCCAGGGAAGGTAGATCTTGGAAATAAAATCTCACATGGAGAAACATTAAGGCTTTTAGAAATGTTCCCATTTATAGTGGTTCGTATAAGCTGTACAATAAACAGATTAATTTTCACAGGGAGGTCCACCAACTGATTCCAGACAAAGGCTTATTCAGAGTCCAGTGGACTGGAATGGATGGGTCCCTCTACATCTTTCAGATGGAAATGGGAAATGGGTCATACTGAGAGAAGATGTTACCCAGGCCCTGCTCCAGAGGGTTAAGAGACCAATGAAAAAAAACAAAACCAAACCTGTTGCCATCGAGTCGATTCCAACTCATAGAGATCACTGGGGAACAGCACTAATGACTCTGGGGGCCTCTGTGTGAGGCCCCAATGTTTAGGCTTGTGTTTGTAAGGCTAGTCCTCAATGCAGTATTGAATTCTTCCTATTTGGGCTTTGGATGGAGGTAAGCTTCCCCCTAGTACAGGGTGTATCTTGGTTGGGGTGGTAAGGTGCACGCCAAGAACATGGACTAGGGAACTAGACATAGACTTGAATCCCTACTTGGCCATTCACTGTCTGTGTGGTCCTCTCTGAGCCTCAGTTTCATCCATTACAAAAAAGAAATAATGATGCCTACTTTGCAGCACTATTGAAAGACCTGCAGAAAATATATAGGAAATACGTGGCAAATTAAAAGGAGTTCTGTATTATGAAAAACTAGAACCACTTACAAAGAGAGTGGGATTAAAATTTATGTGAATGTTTATATCTTACTCTTAAATATATACATTTTAGAACAAAATATAAATGCCAATATGTAGAAATTCATTAATAGATATCATATTCACCAGATCCAAACAGTTTCATTCTCTGCTTAATGAAACACAGCTATCTTCCCACCCTAGATTAGAATTACTTTACCACGAATTCTTTAACTTAAGAGTTGAAAAATGTCAAGGCGTGGTCATACCTCTAGCATGTTTCAGAGTATCAGAAAAATCCAGGTTTCTAGCACATAAAGGAAGGAACTCCCATCCTCAAATATTTTTCTGAGTGAAACATTTCCTGAGTGAAAATTCATTCAATATTAGAAGTTTAAAACACATGCCCACCTCTTTATTTTTAACTTAGAATGCATTCTTCTTTTTCCTACATTTTTTAGACAAACCACTAGCACTTCATTCCCATTCCTATTCCCTTGTAATTTTCTTTTCCTTGACTAAAACTACTTGAGTACTACATTTTTGCGAAAGATGTGTTACGGAAATCTTTAGGTAATTCAAAGCTCACAGAGCTCAAACCATACCAGGTATTTCTGTTTTCCAGCTAAGTGGGCTAATGGAGTAATACTTGTCACAATTCACTAAGTCTCCCAACTTCGAGATTTTCCACTTCTCAGTGAATTTTTAATTTGGAGGTTTTCACATTATTTCCAATTGTGTGCATTAAACGAAACCTCACTGGTGCTTTTTTAATCTCACTCTTTCAAAGAAACATGATTCAAATTAAAGTACAACATGATCCGTTGATTCTATTTGGGAACTTCTTTTCCTATGGCCTCTCTTAAACTTTGTCAGAGGAGCTAAGGGTGAGACTTGATGGATTGAGAGGGGTTAAAAGAGCCACAATCATAACTGAGATGTGTCACCTTTTGAGCAGGCACAAAGCAAGGAGAAAGGAGAACCCTCTAGGGTATCTTTACCTCTCTACTATGTGTTGAGCTCTTTCCTGTTTAGGGGTTTTGCATATGTTGCGTTTGCTTTCTAAAACTCTCTTCCCAAAAGCTTTCCAAAACGAGCATCATCCCATCCTTCAGCCTCAGCTTCTTCCTCCACCATCCTATCCAATGTTGGTCTCTATCACGTACATTTGTGCAGGTTGTACCCTACACAAAGGCATCCAACAATGGGGGGTGAGCAGGAGTTGAACTCTAGTGCTCTATCTGCTCCCCAAGCTCTGTGCCATGTGCTCCGAGAGGTGTCACATTCCAATTGGCATGAAGGCACACAATGGGCCAGTAATGTCATGATCCACCACCCATTTTATTTCCTTCTTGGAATGCTTCATAATTGTGACTATGACTGGATTAGGTTGCTTTCTTATATATTTTCCTGCCAATCTAAATTCACCACAAGCAAATTAATATGTGTGTTTTACTGACCATGGTTGCAGAATGGTCACAAAGGTATGGTGATTGACAAAAAGATGACAACAGACACAGGCAAAGTCTTGTAATGGAGGAAGCATATGACACAAAGATGGTTACACTGAGCAAGAGACACAGAAGCTGCCCACAGCTAGTGAAAGAAGCAAGCTTCCTGAGCTTCCACATCCCCTAGAGGATGTGAAGCTGCCAATGATAACTGCTTAAACAGAAAGAGGATCCTTTCAGGACAAATATCAAGTATAATTGTATATTGGGTTCTTATTTATCAAATCCAGAAATCCTTAATTCTCTACCACCAACAACCCTTATCCAACCTCTATATGAAGCCTCAGGTCCCAAGCCATGGTGTTACCAAGACAACTCAGCCTCCTCACTATGCAGCAAGGCCACCC
>NW_004443958.1:10531760-10532959 GCF_000243295.1 Trichechus manatus latirostris
GTTAACTAACAGTCCCATGCACTAGTTGTGTAGCTTAATCCCAGCCTCTTAACATCCCTGATTCTCAGTTTCCTCATATTGAAATTGGTGAAGGGGGCAAGGAAAAGGATACAACTATATCCAGATTAGCTAAACATCAGAATCTCCTTGAAGGAAGGCGTATGTCATGTTAAAAATACAGATTCCCAGGTTCCACTCCAGACCTACTAAATCACACAATCTAGAGAGGGGACCCAAGAATCTGTATGTTGCTTAAATTCACACAATGTTTCCCAGTTGGAGTCTGGTGTTTGGAACCAGTGAGCTCACACACAGCTAATACAGCCTTAAAGC
Source organism: Trichechus manatus latirostris (assembly GCF_000243295.1). Classification (NCBI taxonomy): domain Eukaryota; kingdom Metazoa; phylum Chordata; class Mammalia; order Sirenia; family Trichechidae; genus Trichechus; species Trichechus manatus. The sequence continues at coordinate 10,532,094 of NW_004443958.1, forward strand.
AACCAGTGTGCTTGAAAAAAGGGTCTATGTATTCCCTGGAAAGTGTGAGAAAGCCACGAACATCAGGTCCCCACCCAAAAAATATTCTTAAGAAGAGTAAATTTTCCCTTATCAATGAACACTACAGTATGACTTGCATTTATATAACATTTTTGGGTATACAACACAAGTTCCATTCACAGTAGAGCTGTTGATTTCATTTGCTCCTCTCAACAGCCTTGTGAAGAAGGCTTCATTGTCCCTTTTACAGATGAAGAGGCTGAGATGCAGAAAGGTTAGGCGGCTTCTTGCCCAAAGTCACCTAACCAGTAAGTGTGCCCCCTTGACTCCAGGAGGCCAGGTCTTCTGATTCCAAATTGGGAATGAAATCAAGTAGATGTTGTTGTTGTTGTTGTTGTTGTTAGATGCCGGCAAGTCAGTTCCAACTCATAGCAACCCTATGTACAACAGAATGAAACACTGCCAGGTGCATATTAGAGAAAGGTAAAGTAATGCTCTGGGGCACATTAGGCATCCTGTGCTCAAGGATTGGCCTCAGTGACATCACAATCCCCCCCACTAAATTGTACCCCTTAGAGTTGAGCTTGCAATGGGAGCCCTTCATCTGGTGGATCAGGAAAGCAAAGCAGAGTATTGTTAAATGACTTTACAAGGTCACATGTTAGTTATAATTGCAACTAAGACCAAGTTGCCATTTCTAAACCAGTGGTTTTCAAGCTTTTTCAAAACTGAAACAGGGGACACTTTTTTCCAACAAAATTGTGTGCAAAATCTCAAAATAGATAAGAAGCAATGCTTATCAGTTTGATAAAAAGCAAGCTATTAAACTGATGGTGCTCATCTCTCTCCCAAACTCTCAGAAAGAA
>NW_004443958.1:10535622-10580429 GCF_000243295.1 Trichechus manatus latirostris
TGATAGTTATGAAGGAGAGGGTGGGTGGGGAGAGGAAATCACTGGCTAGATAGTAGACAAGTGTTAGCTTTGGTGAAGGGCAAGACAACACACAATATAGGGGAAGTTAGCACAACTTGACCAAGGCAAAGCTATAGAAGCTTCCTAGACACAGCCAAATACCCTGAGGGACCAAGTTACTGGGGTTGAGGGCTGGGGACCATGGTCTTGGGGGGACATCTAGGTCAACTGTCATAACATGGTTCATTAAGAAAATGTTCTACATCCTACTTTGGTGAGTAGTGTCTGGTGTCTGGTGTCTTAAAAGCTTGCAAGCGGCCATATAAGATACATCTACTGGTCTCATCCCATATGGAGCATAGGAGAATGAAGAAAATCAAAGACACAAGGAAAATATTAGTACAAAGGACTAACTGACCACATGAACCTCAGCCCCCACCAGCCTGAGCCCAGAAGAACTAAACGGTGCCCAGCTACCACCAACAACCGCTCTGACAGGGATCACTACAGAGGGTCCCGAATAGAGCAGGAGAAAAATGTAGAACAAAATTCAAATTCACAAAAAAAAAAGACTTACTGGTCTTACAGAAACTGGAGGAACCCCAGAGACTATGGCCCCCAGACACCCTAACTCAGAACTGAAGCCACTCCCAAAGTCCACTTTTCAGCCAAAGACTATACAGGCCTATAAAAATGAAGAATGTGCTTCCTAGTTCAATCAAGCATACGAGACCAAATGGGCAACACTTGCCAAAAGCGAAGATGAGGAGGCAGGAAGGCACAGGAAAACTGGATGAATGGACACGGGGAACCTGGGGTGGAAAAGAAAAGGAAGAGAGTGGTAACACAATGTAGGGATTGCAACCAACATCACTAAAAAAATTGTGTATAAATTTTTGAATGAGAAACAAATTTGCACTGTAAACTTTCACTTAAAGCATAATAAAATTTTTAAAAAGATAGGAAGACAAAAATTAGAGAGAGAATAATTGATTCCACCTTGAAATTTCCTGGTTACTCCTCAAAGCCAGGTAGGTGAAACAGACCAAAGCTGAAATGTTGGGATTGCTGTTTGTGTTTTGTCTGGGAGACAACACAGATTGCATATAAAGCAAAAGCCCAAATGAATCAAATGAACACGAACAAAATTACAATAGAAATGTGCAGATGACTCATGACTGTTCTCCACTGCTGTATAAAGTCCATGGACACAGAAGGTTTAAGCCGAGGTGTGCAGACACCTGAGTCCTAGTCCTGCTTTCTTCTCATGATAGATGTGTCATCTAGTGCCAGTCACTTAACCACTCTGCTTCTCAGTTTCCTTATGTGTAAAGATAAAAAAAAAATCTTCCTAACTAGATGATAAGCTTCTTTGTTAGTACTAAACGTGGATGTAAAAGTACTTTGTAAATTCTAATGCAGAGTGAAAACTATGTTCTTCTTTATCTGCACAGCATTTACCAAAAAAAGTAAATAGATAGTTATTATTTAAAAATCAAGATATTTCATTTAAAAATTTAGACTTTAGTCTTCTCTTGAAAAGTCGGAAATTCTAGCAACACGTGGAGTCATGTTACTGGATAGCACCAAACCAGCCGATGTCCAGTCAAATCTGAGGCATGGCCGCCCCATGTATGTCAGAGTGGAACTGTGCTCCATAAAACTTTCAATGACTGACTTTTTCAGAAGTAGATCACCAGGTCTTTCTTCGGCGGCATCTCTCGATGGACTCAAACCTCCAAACTTTTGGTTAGCAACTGAACGCATTAACCATTTGCACCACCCAGGGACTCCATTGGATAGCACCGTTGTCTAGAGAAATAAGTATCTACTGTTCCCTTGTAAGACAATAATCACTCTTCAGTTCCCTTAGTCCTCACCATTCCCTGTTGCACTACCCAGGGGCCATTTCACACATCAAGATAATCTGCTGGGACCTTAAGCTAATAAACTTACCTGTCTAGGCCCTCCAAAAAAATGCAAGGGAAGATTAGGTCTTAAAACCAATAATCAGCAGATGTGAAGTGATAATGGCTTAGCACACATTGTGCCTTGATAAATATTTTGGGTTGATCACTTCACTGCAGAGGCTCTTACGGGCTTTGAATAAAACAGTCTGTAACCTAAATCTCTCTGATTCAATAACATCCTTCCTCCTTTCACACTACAGCTGCCATAGAATTCTTCCATCTGACTATGTCCACATGTTCCAACCCACTCTTTACATGGAATTGCAATGACTGGACTAGATTTTATTTCTGGGATGGTTAATGATTTAGAGGTAATGATACAGACACTACCCCTTATGCTATAAAAGGGGAGGGAGTGCCAGTAAAAACCATGATTTTTAAAACATAGTTACTCCGGCTACCAAACAATATTAGGAGACAGACAACTTTGCCAACAAGCTTTGCAACCACTTTCCTAAATTTAACTGCAATTGTCCTTAGGGAGAAAATGTCAAAATCTGAAAATACACACACTGTGTCATTGGAAAATTATTTAAAATTCCTATTTAAGAATGCTTAAAGCACCATTAAATTCCAATTATTAAGAAATTTTAGCTTGAGATACTTGAAAATAATTAGACATTGTTCTAGGCAATCTAACCCTTGAAGTACAACTTTTTTTTTTTTTTTTTAACTACAAAGAATGTCTTGATCTTGGACACAGAAATTAATCCTTCTTCAGTGCCTAAACCTAGTCCATTTGACTACTTTAATGACCAGAGGAGGTGAGGTTGCTTAGACCAAGAACAAGCCAGCCAAACATAGGATTGTCATTTGGAAGCATTTCATACCCAGGGGCAGAGGGTAACCATTCCAAGCTTTCATAGTGGGGAGGACCATGGCCATTCCAACTCAACAGACCTTAAAAAGACGTCTTAAGTAACATAGATGAGGGAGGATGCAGAGGAATGTGGCATGAAGAACAGCCTAGATGAGAAAGCAACCAATTTAAGAGGCAGACAGGCAAGATTTTCCTGGGAAAACACTCCTTCAAGACATGCAAGTGCTGCCTGACTGTGGGTAAGACAGTGCTTCTGGATTCTGGGACCAAATGAAATCAATTTTCCTAGGACCATCATACAAATCAACACACACTTTGTGCATGTGGAAGACCTGGAATCCATTCCCACGAATGCACCTCATGCCAAGCCACCACCTATCTGTCAGTGCAAGCTTGCATGTTGCTGTGATGCTGAACAGGTTTCAGCAGAATTTCCAGACTAAGACAAGGAAGAAAGGCCTGGTGATCTATTTCTGAAAACCAGCCGGTGAAAACTTTATGAATCACATCAGAATATTGTCTGATGTAGGTTGGAAGGCACTCAAAATGCACAGTGGCCACAATAATGGACTCAAACATACCAATGATCATGAAACCCGCTCAGGACTGGGCAATTTTTCGCTCTGTTGTACATGCCGTAAGTTAAAGCCAACTCAGTGGCAACTAACAACAACAAAATGCATATAATGATTGTGAGGTTTATGTAAGGTAAGACATATATAGTATTTAGAAGAGTACCTGGCACATAATAGGCACTCAGTGAAGTCAGCTATTATTATTATTACCAGTATTTAACAATTTCTGGCACATAGTAGCTGCCTAGGTATTTGTTCAGTAAGTGAAAGATGGATTGATTAATTAATTTCAAAACATTCAAGATTTGAAACCTAAAAAGTCCAAATTAGAGATAAATATGTATGACTGGCAGTTGATTTAATACATAATGAAGTGCTTATACTATCTAGGGAGCCCTGGTGGTACAGTGGTTAAGAGCTATGGCTGCTAACCAAAAGGTTGGCAGTTCAAATCTACCAGCCACTCCTTGCAAACTCTATGGCGCAGTTGTACTCTGTCATATAGGGTCACTATGAGTCGGAATCGACTCGATGGCAACAGGTTTTGGTTTTTATACTATCTAGAGTCACTGCACTTTGCATTATATTAGGATGTATTTAGGAATACTGTGGAAGATTAAGCTAACATGCTATTGTGGTTGATCTCTGGGGTTTCAAATTCTGGAGAAATCCTGCCCAAAACTTCAGATTAGAGGTTGTGACGGAGGAAATCATCCCTACTGACAACCATCCACTTTGGGATATATATGAATAAAGACTGTATTGGGATTAAGGATGAACTGGGGTGTGGTTAGATGTGAGACTTGGAAGATTTATGGAAAATCACCATGCAATATGATTTTCAGACTAGATCATAGCTACGACCTTTTTCTATAGCGAATATTAATTGACAAAAGTTTCTGTCTTGGTAAGTTACCCATCATTCTTCACTGCAAACTCTCCCAGCCAGTTTCCACTCTGTTCTAGGCATCTGATAATAATACTGTTATTCATTTTCCCAACATAATGGTGTTAGCACATCAGTAGCAACAAACTCATTTAGAATGCATTTAGCTTGCGGATGATGTTTTGGTGTACTGCATCCTCAGATAAATACACATACATACACACAAAATAACTCACAAATATATATCAGTGTGGTTGAAATGGATAGCTCCATATTCTAGCTTGTTTATGCTCAGAAAAAAATACAGTCCTAATAGCAAATTCTTATTAATTCTTTCATGAACAAGGAAATACATTTAAGAAGGAGTTACTTTTAAAAAGGTATCACACAGATCTGAATGTCTGTCTCTCCAAGAAATAATTGTTGATTTTTATTGGCTATTATGATTCATAAAGAAAACCCAGTTCTGTGTTCATTTAAACTCTAATTATCTTCTTCAATGGATGTCTGAGTAGGAAGAATAGCAAATGAGGCACCATGCAAGCATAGACTCTTGACTATGCACACTGTGTAGATTTCAGTCTGGAGTTGGTAGAGGTAAAAGAAAAGGTTTGGGAGCTAAATTCCACTGTTAACTGCTCTGTGACCATGAACAAGTGTTTTGCCCTCTCTGGGGTTCACTTTCTCTATTAGGTATTCAGTTATTGTCCCTGTTACTGTCCCGTTATAATAGTCCATAATCCTACTACCTACTTATTGTTTCGTTATAATAGACCACAATCCTACAGTCCCATCACTATCATCCAAGGACCACATCGGATCAAAAATGATTTACATTTCTGTCACTCTGTAATTAACCAGCTACACTGACAAAGGGCACTGTGTTCATTTTCGCTTTCAAATATTTTGCTTCCAACATGGTTTCTTAAAACAGTAAGTATGTTGCAGCAGATTAATTTGTCAGTAGGTGGACATTAAATTGTTTTCTTAGCTGTGTTAAGTGACAAGAATCAATCCCACATGTTTTTCACACAGATGCTGATTTATGAGTCCTGAAATAAACTTAGTATTTTCTTTCATTGGAATAATTTTTTTTTAATTTAAATTCTGAGTTTATTTGGGCCAAAAAAAAATCACCCCCTTAAAAATTTATTTTAATGACTATGTTAAGGTGGGAGTGAAATCTTCAAAGATACTCTCTTATCCAACTTCAAAATAAATTATTTCCATTTATAGAAAATAGACAAATAACATCAAACATATAACCCTGTATACTCAGCTAACATAACTGGCCAAGCTGCTTTAAAAAGAAAAAAAAAATCTTAACAATAAGTTCTGTACACTGTCATCAAGGCAGCACCAAATGCTGAAAGCCAAAAATTTGTTGTCTTTCGGTCTGAACAAATTTTAATAAGTTTAACTGAAAAGGAAATTAGAACAGAGTCTGATTCTGTGTGGAAAAGCAGAACTGTACTCAAACTTGCCCATGCAGTGGGAAATGTAGTCCATTTTCATAAGATGAACAATCCCAAGACTTCCATCCAATAGCTCACCATAATTTCCTACAAGACTTGTGTTCATCCCAGCATCATTGCCTCCACCAACTATAGCAATGAATGACTAGTCCATCAAGAAATGAAGCAGTAAGCCAGGTGCCGTTGAGTCGACTCTCACTCATGGCAACCCTGTATGTGTCAGAGTAGAACTGTGCTCCACAGGGTTTTCAATGGCTGATTTTTCAAAAGTAGATCACCAGTCCTTTCTTCTGAGGTGCCGCTGGGTGGACTCAAACCAATAACCTTTCAGTTAACAGCTGAGCATGTTAACTTTTTGCACCATCCAACAAAGGAGCTTTAATGACAACTTGGAAGCTACATAGAAGGGACATTTTCCTGAGAGAGATAAAAAGAATTAAAAATATGAAAATGTTTTTGAACCAGGAATAAGAGTATCTGAGGATACTCTCTGCTGAAAATAAATCATTGTTCCCATTATAAAAAGTGATTTAAAAAAATATATCCCATGGAAGTAGCAGACACTGTAGAAGGCATTCACAGGCAGAGGGCATTGCACGGTGACCCCTAGAGCTTAATAGAGTTTTACTCCTAGGCACTTGTACTGCATGGGTTATGTAATAACAATTAGAATAGAAATCAGTAGAACAGTGGAAATGTGTTGCTGAACTTAGTTGAGGTAGAAAACTGAAAAGATTGCAGGCAAAGAGAAAGAAAACTCTGTAATTAGTGATTCGTCAGCCCCTATACAAAAGTGACCAGTCCTGCACAGAATTTATCACGAACAAGGGTGAGATATGGGTCACCATACAGACACAGAACCAAGGGGGAGAAGAAAAAAGGGACCCACACTAGATCTAAGACCACTGCTCCTGGCTAAGGCTTTCACTAAAGGCTAAGGGCTTTCATAAATCACAAAAAGAAAACTATTTTCATCAAGTTAATTCCGACTCATAGCAACGCTGTAGGACAGAGTAGACTGCACCCATACGGTTTCCAAGGCTGTAAATCTTTGCAGACTAGTGAGTTTGAACAGCTGACCTTTCAGTGAGCAGCCAGATGCTTAACCACTGTGCCACCAAGGATCTTCAAGAAAGAGACCCGACCCAATGAACCCCTTGCTATCAAGTCCATTCCGACTCATAGCAACCCTAAGGGACAGGGTAGAACGGTCCCATGAAATAGAGCAGGCAGCCTGTAGCTATCTTTCATTCAAGGGTTACAAGACACATGTACAGCCTTTTAAAAGCAGATCCAAGACTGTAAAACATGCACTATGGACTGAGCCAAACCAGATTTATCCAACTGATTGCAACTGCCAAGAGCAATCATTCCTTCACAATGGCTGGATCCATTCTGGAAGTGCTTCAAATTTGTCCATCTTTCTTTCTTTCCAATAAATGTTTTCTTGTAGAATACTTAATTGTGTGTGTGTTTTCTTGACTATTCAGGCAACAAATTCCATCTTTGGTAAATTAACTCATGATTTTCTTCCAATCTCTGATTCTTTACGGCTGTTGATACAGTTCTTCTTAAGGAGGAGCAAGTAAATCGCTCTCACTTCCTCTCTCAGCCTTGCTCATGATTCAGATCCCCATTCTTCTCACCCTTCCCAACTCCTTCTGCTGCAAGTACCTGATACCACAAATATCACACCTTTATAAGTGGTCAATCTGGCCTTCAGAACTATGAGAGAATAAATTGCTGTTGCCCTAAGACACCCAGTTTGTGGTCCTTTATCACAGCCGCCCTAGAAAAATAATACCAAAACCAAAAAACTCACTGCTGTCCAGTCGATTCCAACTCACAGTGACCCTATAGGATAAAGTAGAACCGCCCCATAGAATTTCAAAGGCCATAATCTTTACAGAAGCAGACTGCCACATCTTCCTCCGGAGGAGCAGCTGGTGGGTTCAAACCACCGACGTTTCAGTCAGCAGCCGAGTGCTTAACAGCTGCGCCACTGGGGCTTCTGAAAATTGATACAGTGAGTGATAAACCTTTGAATTGCTCGCAGTCACCAGCTCCCATATAGGGTGTATTGAGAGTCAATACGGTCAACGTGAGGGAACATGCAATACCACCAACGGCAGAGGACGGCAGCCCAGCAACAGGCAGAGCGGAACTATAACACCCTAACACACTCACTGTCCCCCAGCCGGGGGAAGAAGGCAGAAGACTCTTCCCACTCATTGCCCTGATTCAGAACACACCTTCTGGACCCTTCTTCTGTCAGACTCCAACTTGCTCAACTCTCCCGGCTCTAACCTTACTTCTCATTCTACTATTTTCCTCTTTGCGTCTCCCTGAGACGCACTTCAGGCCTTCGCTTGCTTAGGGAAGGTCTCAGTGTTCATTCGGGCTCTGTAGCTACTGACCCCAAGTGACAGACACACCCTCCGTCTAGGTTTCAGTTTGCCTGGCGACCCAGGGAACACCTCTTTGCCCCAAAGGGAACCGTCCTATGGGGGAACAAGTGGGAATCTATGCTTTTATAATATTTCTATATTATTTTTATCCTGTAATGGATGTTTGGAGCCCTGGTAGCACAGTGGTTAACAGTTTGGCTGCTAACCAAAAAGTCAGCAGCTGGAATCCACCAGGCGTTCCTTGGAGACCCTAGGGGCAGTTCTACTCTGTCCTATAGGGTCACTACGAGTTGGAATCAGCTCCACAGCAATGGGTTTAATGTATGTTTAACCTTTCTAATCTTATTATTGTTTTTATACAGTTTGGAACCAGAGAACCCCTTCAGGTATTTCAGGGTGAGAAACTCAAATGCCCGTAGAAGTCAGGCAGGTATCATAACTGTGAGAATGGCTGGGTATAATACAACAGAGACTGTGGAGACTGGGGCAAACTGAAGGGCACAGACCTAGCCTAGAGACTTTCTAACTCAAACATATTTAAAATTCTATGCTGGCCAAATAAAACAGGCATTTGGGCCAGATTTAGCTCCTTGGCTACTAGATTATAACCCCTGAGATATGGTGAAGAAAAGATACCCGAATCCAGATGGGACAAACTAGCCATTTCTTACCCTTTTCTTTCTGGGGACATCATTCAAGGAGAGCTACATGCCAACTAAACTCCATGCTCCTAAATGAGGTGGATGTTAGCTGCCACTGAGTCAACTTCAACTCACAGTGACCCCAAGTGACAGAGTAGAACTGCCCCATAGAGTTTCCAAGGAGCAGCTGGTGGATTCGAACTGCCGACCTTTTGGTTAGCAGTCAAGCTCTTGACCACTATGCCACCAGGGTTCCTTTTCTTTCCTTTCTTTTTTTTTTTTTTTAATAAAGGGTATCATAAACTTGGAAGAAAAGCCAGTTGATTAGAAGGGAAACATAAGCTGTGAGTATTTCAACCAAACAAAACCGTTGCCATCGAGTCGATTCCAACTCAAAACTACCCTGCTTCATAGGGTTTGCAAGGCTGCAATCTTTACAGAAGCAGACTGCCACATCTTTCTTCCCCAGAGCGGCTGGTGGGTTTAAACCATCAACCTTTTGCTTAGCAATCGAGCACTGAACCACTTCACCACCAGGGCTTCTGTGAGTACTTAGGGGACTAGAAATTTTAAAGAGTCGTGGGTGGTACAAACGGTTAATAAACTTGGCTGCTAACTGAAATGTTGGAGGTTCAAGTCCACCCAGAGCTGCCTCTGATGAAAGGCCTAGAGATCCACTCTGAAAAATCATCCATAGAGGACCCCATAGCGCACAGTTCTACTCTGGCACACATAGGGTCACCATGAACCAGAGTCAATTCAACATCAACTGGTTAGAGATATCACAGGTATACGGCACATTCTTACATTTTTACTATAACAGCCAATTTCTAACCCAAAGTTTTCCCAGTAGTACCTTAGTAGAACAAAACGCTTCAAGCAAGTAATGTACCCCCTCGCTGCATATCTAAAAGAATCCAGTATTATTATTTCAGGAAGAACAACTCATCTCTAAGGGTCTGAGAAACATTTCTGGAATATCTTCACATAAAAAGAAATCATGTTTTGTTTGAAGGACTTGTGGGCATACATACCAAAAGGTCTGTTTCCGTCTCAGCCCGTGGATTCACCCACAAATGTTGTAAGCGTCAACCCCCTCACTGCCTTGTGGTGAAAACGATGTAACTGAGATTTTTCAATAGCCAAAGGACAAGGAAGTTGTGCTCCTCTAGTGGGCTTGTGGGATGGGAGACTGGATGAAGTCAATTTTTATGGGTGCTTTTCTTTTCGTTTAACTATGAACCACATTCTTTGCAAAAAAAAAAAAGTGGTTTTGTAACAATATCTTCCATAAATACTCAAGACTCTACATTCTTGAAAATTGCTACATTGAAATTCCTGGGCCCACTGAGTGTGGTGTAGTTATTTTCGGACGTTTCAATCAAACTAACCTCATCCAGGAGAGTAGACTTCAGTAAGCACGTAGTGTTCCTTGGGTGATAATGGATACGAGAGAGAGATGTTTCCTCAGTTGCTTGTCATGATGGGACTCACTTCCTTTCCTGTCTCCACATAGTGCAATGACCATCAAAGGTCTTATTGTTCAGAGTAACATAAAACATAATGTCCCAGCGTGTGCTCTGTGAGTTGATCTTCAAAATACGGAATCTTTGGGTGGCACAATTGCTAAGCCCTCGGCGGCTAACCGAAAGGTTGGCAGTTCAAACCCACCCAGCAGCTCCGTGGGAGAAAGACCTGGAGGTCTACTCCCCTAAAAATTATAATCAAGAAAACCCTATGAACAGTTGTACTCTGTCACATGGGGTCATTATAAGTTGGAAATCGACTCAATAGCACCTAACAACAATGGTAAAATAAGTTAGGAAAAGGAATACAACATAGCTTATTTTTGGACATTGGCAATGCTCACTAGAAAAGTTAAGGCTCTGAAAAAACATAGGTTTCCAAAACAAGAATCCCAGGGTTCTTGTCTTTTTTTTAAATTGTTATTTGATAAAACATTATAGTCTATGGAATTAGTCCTTGGGGGATTATGCTTTTGAAAACATTTGTGTTCAAGGCAGAACACTGGGCTCAATAGCAGGAGGCCAAAGATCTGGCCCCATATTTGACTTGAACAGCTGTGTAATCTTTCACAAACCACTTAAATTCTCTGTTTTCAGTTTGCAAAGCTATAAAAGGAAAATCTTTTGTCTTGAAATTTGAGCCTGAAACGTGGAAATTTCTGGATTCCAATAGTTTATTTGCCACTCCGTGTTACTGCAAACCCACAATCTCTTACCCACAATTTAAAAAGACAGAATTTCTGTAACTTAATGCCTATTGGTTTGAACTAATGCAAGTCTGTTTAAATTTTCCTGTTTTTCCACTTACTGAATATTCAAATGTAGGTGACAGAAATGTCAAAGTGTTTAATTACAGGGTGCTATCCTAGACCCTGTTGTAGCTGTTATGTGAAATAAAGTTATATTACCTTCATAAAATCTAAAACAGGTCTGAATTCCAAAACACGTATGCCTCCCCCCGCCCAAGTTTTCAGATAAAAGACTGTGGATCTATATGAGCATTTTTATTGTGTTTACCATGCACCAGACATTGTTCTAAATATGAATTCACAGTTTTCATAGTAGCCCTATGATACGTAAACTATTATTATTGTTACTATTCCTATTTTCAGATGTGAAAGCTGAAGAACATAAAGGTTGCATAAGTTGATTGATACGACACATTTAGCAAATGATGGAGCCAGGATTCAAATCCAGGTCGTCAGGCTCTAGTCCAGCTTTCCAACCAACACGCTGTTGTTGTTAAGTGTCATTGAGTCAGCTCCAACTCATAGCGACCCTACGCATAACCCAATGAAACATTGCGTGGTCCTGCACCATCCTCACAATCCTTACTGTTTGAGTTTATTGTCGCAGCCGCTGTGTCAATCCATCTGGTTGAGGGCCTTCCTCTTTTTCATTGACCGTCTACTTTACCAAGCATGATACCCTTCTCCAGGGACTACATCCTCCCGATGTCCAAAATAACATGAGACAAGTCTTGCCATCCTCGCTTCCAAACAGCATTCTAGCTGTGTATATGCTAGTGTGTATGAATTTATCAGTATTATTTAAACTACCTTTGGTCTTCTAATCTGTAAAATGGTATTAATAACAGCCACCTCTCAGGGAAAATGTATGGCCAACTCGCAATGGCTTTTGCAAAGAAGAATTCACTGTGAATAATCAGTAACTTTCATACAACATTTTATTAGCCATATTCTGAACTGCAAGAGGCAATGCAGCTAACTGAAAGAAGGCCCTACTTGGGACTGGTTACTTATTTTATTGAAAGCTTTCCTACTCTCCTATGTAATTTAGACACCTACATAAAAATGGTGCTATGCCCAGAGGCACGTTACAAATTAACTAGAAGCCCACTGCAACGTGCCATTTAAAATTTGAATGAAACACTATAATCTCCTATCAAAGCTGTTTAATATCAGAAACTGTGACATTTGGGAGTTGACATATAATGAAGGCACTGAGGCTCCATTTACCTGCAGCTGTTTAGCAGGTATCCCATGATAAACACCTAAAAATCAGACTACCAACCGCCTGTCCAAACCAGGGTAACAGCTGGACAAGCCACCAGGGAGGTGGAAAGGTAATAAACTAAATAAGCTTGATTTATTTTTATATCTCCCCAGGATTCTATATATTTTGGGGTTCACGTCTATCTTGCCTTCCAGGTGCATTTGGTTCCCATCTTTGAGCCTAATCTTCGAATCCACTATGATCTTACCTTCGTCCTCATTTCCACACTACCTTTACTTCCAGTCTGGTTAGCATTACCCTCCTGACCTTAGGCTGATTGTCTTCAATTAAGCCCAAGGATTTCCTCTTCCTGGACCAACGTCAGGTTACAGAGCAAGAATAATAAAAGGCTGAACGGGGTTGCAGTATCACCTCCAGAGCTCCAGTGTCAGCCTTTTGACAACACCCTGACTTCAGAGACCCCACCCACCAGGAGATTCCATCTCAGCAGCATTGCTGCCCACCAGCTTCAGAGAATTTGTATGTGTGCCAAGAAGTGTTTTCTCTAAAGAATCTGATTTCTCATTTTAAAAAGTTGGGCAGAGAGAACCAAGAAGAAGAAAAAAATGACATGTTAAATCAAAATACGATATGAATTAATCAAAATAAATAAATAAATTTACTATGATTAGTCATACTAAAGGTCATTTAATGTGCTTGGAAGAGATTCAGAGCAAGTGAATTCACTAGCGCTTTCAACAAATGCATACTCTAAAGAATAATTAATGCACAGCACATAACTTAGGAATGTTTCGAAAGAGGTTGGGGTGGGTTCACCCTGAAAGGTATAAAATATAAGTGTATATAGCCTAAGGAAATCATTGTAATTACAGTGACCAGCTGTCACGAAAAGTAAAATCTTATCAATACTTTAAATATAAAAACGAATGTAATTCGTTCTACCAAAGGCAATTGAAAACAAGCAGCCAATATTTTAACCAATGCACATTTCGGCTTCATGCATAACACTCTTAACTATTCCATCAGTGCAAATCCTCAGAATACTCCTGGGAAACAGGTTACCGATACAGATTGTTTTCTACTCCAAACTTACATTCTGTCTTATCCAATCATAACTCTCTCTCCTCCCTCACTCCTATAACAAGTAACCATGGGAGTCTTGGTGAGGGGGAGGTGAGAGGAGAAAGGCCAATAAATTAAGTATGGTCTGCTTTGCCCATGGACATTTTATGCACAAATATTTGCTCCATTCCTTCATTTATTCCAATGAATTCAGCCAACTGCTGCCTCTACATCCTTACCTTTTGCTGCCCATATCTTTAACATTCCAGTCCTAACAGCACATATATGAATAACATATTAAAAATATAACCAATTATTCTTTGTTACCAAATAAATACAAATGTATCTTCAACTCTGACTGACCCTACAGGCACAAGTGTTAAGCGTTCAGCTGCTAACCAAAAGGTTGGTGGTTCGAACTCACCAGCGGCTCCGTGGGAGAAAAGACTAGGTAATCTGCCCCCGTGAAGACTATAGCCTAGGAAACCTTATGGGGCAGTTCTGCTCTGTCATGTAGGGTTGCTGTGAGTCAGAATAGACTCAAAGGCACACAACAACATGATCGGTCCTACCTATCCTGTATCGTACCTCTAAATAAACTAGCCCCTCCCAAGCAATACGGCCCCAGATCATACTAACCAACCACTAATGGCACTAATACGCTTACCTGTGGAATTCCTTCAGATTTCCTTCTACTTGCTAGCTTTGCCCCTCCTCATTCAGTTTTCCTGATGCGTTAGCTTCTCTGCTTGGTTGTCCCTCTTCCTCCACTATTGGACAAGAAATCTCGTTTTGAATTTATTATATTGACCACGATCTTGGCACCCCTTCAGGGCCCAAATTCCAGTTTCTACCCTCACAGGATAAGTGGCTCCATATCCCCAGGCCAGCCCTGGTCTAGAATACTATCAGACAGATTTTTCCTCACCGGGCAGTTGTCTGAGAAAGGAGAAAAACTGAGCAGAATTATTGAATCTCCAAGTTGAAAAAGCTCTTTCTTGTAATTGACTAAAATTTCCAGTTCCCATAAAATATGCCTGGTGTCATAGAGTTCAGTGACACCTAAACGTTAGTCAATAAGCAGGAAAATACATATTTTACCAATTCGTTTTCCTTCACTTCTATGATAGGAATTCTGTCTTAGCACTTGTCTTCTCCTCCACCTTCTCTTGACTAATAACTCACACATTTAGATGGTTAATTCCAACACCACTACTGAATTAGCTTAAATTTTACTCAAGAGTTTAAAAATGTGCACTTGTAAAACTTCATATGAAAACGGAAACGCTAATAAATTAAAACCTTAAAAGTGATGAGGAGCCTGACAGACTCAACCTATCTTTAAATTTGTCAAGGCTCAGCTCAAAAGACACTTGTGCCTAGAAATCTTTCTAATCTTGCCATTCTGAATTCTTTCTTCCTCTCTTTGTTTACTCGCATAGAGTCAATTCACTAGGATGGATGGATGGATGGATGGACGGGCGGAAGGAAGGGAAGATAAAATTAATGAACACTGCACTTCATCCCCTAATGGAGAAACCACCTTATATCACCCAGACAGCCTGCATTTCAAGCTGGAGGCTTGTGAGATGATTCATTGGTTGGAAGGAGTGGAAGGAATGAGTATCGCTATATGTAGTAAAGAAAGTGAACAGAATATTTTGGGATCAGAAGGGTAAATGGTTGTAGCCATTATTGTTATCTACCAAATATGCCGCTTCTCCCAGGTGTTTGGTATGATTGTTTTTCCCCAAATATCTGAAGATGTTGTTAGATGTCGTTTAGTCATCTCTGACTCATAGCAACCTCATGTATAACAGAATGAAATGTTGCCCAGTCCTGTGCCGTCCTCACAAAAGTAGGTATGTTCGAGCCCATAGTTGCAGCCACTTGTCAATCCATCTCATTGAGGGTCTTTCTCTTTTTAATTGACCCTCTACTTTACCAAGCATGATCTCCCCCTGCAGGGACTGATCCCTCCTGATAACATGTCCAAAGTGACCAAGACAAAGTCTTGCCATCCTTGCTTTTAAGGATGACCAAAGAAGAACTGACACATTTGAATTATTGTGTTGGCGAAGAATATTGAATATACCATGGATTGCCAGAAGAAGAAATAAATTTGTCTTGGAAGAAGTACATCCCTGAAGATGGGTGTGGCTATACGACCTGCTTTGGCCAGATAAATGTGAGCACCAGTGGCATGAGTAATTTTAAGAGCAGAAAACAATTTACCACTTCTTTTTCCCTCTGCCACAATGACCAACAATGTTCTGGACATTGGCTACTCCATGAGCGTGAGTCCTGAAGAGAGGATGACATGGAAAAAAACTCCCAGTCAACATGCAAAGAACATGTGGCATGAGCAAGAAGTAAAACTTGTGGTTTTAAGCCGCTGAGATTTTGGTATAATCTAGTCCATCCTGGCTACTACAACCACGATTCCATATTTTCTAGCAAAGCATACCCATAAGGAGATGATACTGAAATACATGCCAAAGGATTTCCTATCACACACAAAGCAATGCAACTAAAGGCAGGAAAAATTGTCAAATTCCACAAAATGTTTTTTAAAAAATCTCAAAGCAATGACGTAGCGATGTGGCAGAATTATGCACAACTCAGGACTGTCAAATATCAATTTGTCAAACTTCACAGTGACTTTGACTAGAAATTGCTTAACTTCTGGCAACATGTGACTCAACTATAGAAAAAACAATCAAGCATTAAAGTGCCAACATCAAAATTGAAGAAAGGGTAGATAGGACAGAGGATAGTTGTTGTTATTGCTGTTAGGTGTCATCGAGTTGATCCGGACTCACAGTGACCCTATGTACAACAGAACAAAACAATGCCCAGTCCTGCGCCATCCTCACAATCTTCGCTATGTTTTAGCCAGGACTTCAAACTGGTTTGTTCCAGTATGAATCTCTGCTGAGAATTTGCATTGCAAACAAGTTCCCAGACGATGCTGATGCTGCTGGTTAGGGACCAATTCTGAGAACCACTAGTAGAACAGTGGTTCTCAAAATTTATTATACATAAGAATCTCCTGTAGATCTCGTTAAAATGTAGATTCTGATTCAGTATATCTGCGGTGGAAATACAAATTCTGAGCAGGGGTTTGAACCAGAATGAACCAGTCTGAAGCCCTGGTTTGAGCCCATTGTTGCAGCCACTGTGTCAATCCACCTCGTTGAGGATCTTACTCTTTCTTGCTGACCCTCGGCTTTACCAAGCATGATGACCTTCTCCAGGGACTGGTCCCCCTTGACAACATGTCCAAAGTATGTCCTCACTTCTAAGAAGAATTCTGGCTGTACTTCTTCCACGATAGATTTGTCCATTCTTCTGGAAGTCCTACTAGTGGTAAAATAAAATAATTCTGAGTTAAAAAATGATTCAGAAGATTTTAATGTGGAACGGGAAGACATTTTAGGAATACCTTAATTGCTTATTATTTTTCCTTCTTATGTATACACAAAAGTGATATATGATACAAATTTAAATAGGTCTAAAAGAGCTCTTTAAGCAAGTATGAATTAAAATTCAAAGTGCTAAGAAAGCACTGTCATAGTTTATTTAACAGCATTGTTCTTTCCTGCTTGGTGGTATGTAAAATAATTAGGTCTCTTAAAATCAATGTTGTTGTTGTTGTTAGGTGCCCTAGAGTCTGTCCCAACTCATAGCGACCCTATGTAGAACAGAACGAAACACTGTCTGGTCCTGCGCCATCCTCACAATCGTTGTTATGCTTGAACCCATTGTTGCAGCCACTGTGTCAATCCTTCGCTGACGGTCTTCCTCTTTTTCTCTGCCCCTCTACTCTACCAAGCATGATGTCCTTCTCCAGGGACTAGTCCCTCCTGATAACATGTCCGAAGTATGTAAGACAAAGTCTGGCCATCCTCATTTCTAATGAACATTCTGGGTGTACTTCTTCCAAGACAAATTTGTCTGTTCTTCTAGCAGTCCATGGTATAATTAATATTCTCCACCAACACCGTAATTCAAAGGTATAAATTCTTCTTTGGTCTTCCTTATTCATTGTCCAGCATTCACATGCATATGAGGTGATTGAAAACACCATGGCTTGGGTCAGGCACACCTTAGTCCTTAAAGTGACATCTTTACTTTTTAATACTTTAAAGAGGTCTTTTGCAGCAGATTTGCCCAATACAATCCCTCATTTGATTTCTTGACTGCTGCTTCCATGAGCATTAATTGTGGATCCAAATAACATGAAATTCTTGACAACTTCAGTCTTTTCTCTGTTTGTCATGATGTTGCTTATCAGTCCAGTTGTGAGGATTCTTGTTTTCTTTCTGTTGAGGTGAATCCATACTGAAGGCTATGGTCTTTGATCTTCATCAGTAAGTGTTTCAAATCCTCTTCACTTTCAGCAAGCAAGGTTGTGTCATCTGCATATCACAGGTTGTTAATGAGTCTTCCTCCAATCCTCATGCCACTTTTTTCTTCATATAGTGCAGTTTCTCGGATTATTTGCTCAACATACAGATTGAATAAGTATACCTTTCCTGACTTTAAACCACACAGTGTCCCCTTGTTCTGTTCAAACGACTGCCTCTTGATCTATGTACAGGTTCCTCATGAGCACAATTAAGTGTCTGGAATTCCCACTCTTCTCAATGTTATCCATCATTTGTTATGATCCACACAGCCAAATGCCTTTGCATAGTCAATAAAACACAGGAAAACATCTTTCTGGTATTCTCTGCTTTCAGCCAAGATCCATCTGACTTCAGCAATGATATCCCTTGTTCCATGCCCTCTTCTGAATCTAGCTTGAATTTCTGGCAGTTCCTTGTTGATGTACTGCTGCAACAACTTTTGAATGATCTTCAGCAAAATTTTACTTATGTGTGTTATTAATGATATTGTTCAATAATTTCCGCATTCTGCTGGATCACCTTTCTTTGGAATGGGTACAAATATGGATCTCTCCCAGTCGACTGGCCAGGTAGCTGTCTTCCAAATTTCTTGGCATAGACAAATGAGCACTTCTAGCACTGCGTCCAGTTGTTGAAACATCTCAATTGGATTCCGTCGATTCCTGGAGCCTTGTTTTTTGCCAATGCTTTCAGTGCAGCTTGGACTTTTTCCTTCAGTCCCATTGGTTCTTGATCATATGCTACCTCCTGAAATGACTGAATGTCAACCAATTCTTTTTGGTACAGTGACTCTGTGTATTCCTTCTATCTCTTCTTTTGATGCTTCCTGAGTCATTTAATATTTTCCCCGTAGAATCCTGCAGTATGGCAACTCGAGGCTTGAATTTTTTCTTTGGTTCTTTCAGCTTGAGAAATGCCGAATATGTTCTTCTCTTTTGGTTTTCTAACTCCAAGTCTTTGCACATTTTATTGCAATACTTTACTTTGTCTTCCCAAGCTGTTCTTTGAAATCTTCTGTTCAGCTCCTTTACTTCATCATTTCTTCCGTTTGCTTTAGCTACTCTACGTTCAAGAGCAAGTTTCAGAGTCTCTTCTGACATCCATTTTGGTCTTTCTTTCTTTCCTGTCTTTTTAATGACCTCTCGCTTTCTTCATGTATGATGTCCTTGATGTCACTCCACAATACATCTGGTCTTCGGTCATTAGTGTTCAAGGCGTCAAATCTATTCTTGAGATGATCTCTAAATTTAGATGGGATATACTGAAGGTTGTACTTAGGCTCTCATGGACTTGTTCTAATTGTCTTCATCTTCAACTTGAATTTGCTTATGAGCAATTGATAATCTGTTCCACAGTCGGCCCCTGGCTTTGTTCTGATGATATTGAGCTCTTCCATCGTCTCTTTCCACAGATGTAGTCAATTTGATTCCTGTGTATTCCATCTGGTGAGGTCCACGTTTATAGTCGCTGTTGATGTTGTTGAAAAAAGGTATTTGCAATGAAGAAGTCGTTTGTCTTGCAAAATTCTATCATGCGATCTCCAGCATCGTTTCTATCACCAAGGTCATTTTTTCCAACTACCAATCCTTCCTCATTTCTAACTTTCATATTCCAATTGCCACTAATTATCAATGCATCTTGATTGCATGTTTGTTCAATTTTAGACTGCAGATGTTGGTGAAAATCTTCAATGTCTTCATCTTTGGCCTTAGTGATTGGTGTGTTTTGAAATGTTCTTTTGGCGATGAATGCAATGCCATTTGTCTTCAATTTTTCATTCCCAGAACAGTAGACCATACGATTGTCTGATTCAAAATGGCCAATACCAGTCCATTTCAACTCACTAGTGCCGCATCAGCAAATGAAGGTCCCGAAAGCTTGACTCCATCCACGTCATTAAGCTCAACTCTACTTTGAGGAGACAACTCTTCCAGTTGTATTTTGAGTGCCTTCCAACCTGAGGGGCTCATCTTCCGGCACTATATCAGACAATGTTCCGTTGCTATTCATAAGGTTTTCACTGGCTGGTTTTTTTTTCAGAAGTAGACTGCCAGGTCCTTCTTCCTAGTCTGTCTTAGTCTGGAAATTCAGCTGGAACCTGTCCACCATGGGTGACCCTGCTGGGATTTGAATACTGGTGGCATGGCTTCCAGTATTACAGCAACACGCCTCAGAATCAATAAAATGCAGTATTATAAAAGTAATAATAATAATCACTAATAATGTTCATGGGATAATTTTTTATAATTTACTGCAAGAAAAAAACTATTAGAATCTCAGTACATTCTCTGTAGTGAGAGAAAACAAGGCTCATCCACATGGAAAAAAAAAATGCATTCTTCACATGACCATGACTCAAAAATATGTATATAAAAATACACGTGTACATGTATGCAAAATTCATGTTAGGTTTTGTTATGAGTGAAGAATGGGGAGAAATACTCATCTATAAAAATACCCTCTTGGAAGCTCCAAAGCAATGATATATTGGGCTGATAAACTTGGTACCTCAATTTTTCCATCTATTAAATACGAATGGGAATAATGACTATACTTCTTTCCAGGGAAATTTCAAATGAATGTGATGAAACAGCTTTGAAAGAAAAGATGTTTTCCAAACCAAAGCATCACAGTGTCCCAGAAGAGGAAATGCCAGTAGAGACCACCCAGAATGTCCTATGTGAGCTGGCACATAGTGTCCCTATATTTTGCTTTGGGACATGGCTGCTGTTACCTGTTTCCATGTCTTATCCCAATTGTTCCAAAGATTCAGAGGCATCACAGATCACTTTGTGAATCTGATGAAAGTTATGGGCTTTCTCACCAGGAAAAAAAAGTAGACATACATACAAAGCTTATATAGAATCAAAGGAGTTTTGGAGAATTTCCAAAGATTATCTATAGTCTCTCTCAAAAGAAACTATAAAACTTAGGTAGAAACCCTTTATCATCTTCTGAACAATCTCTACTGACTCTGAAAGTCACTTTTATGATTTTATAATCTCTAGAGTTTAAGGGTATATATGTCCTGAAGATGAAGAGTCGAGTGCAGATCTAAGAATCATTGGCTCAGAGAGTCCCTAGCTACAGTTTAAACTGGGCTGGTAGCCAAGAGAATTAAATGTAAGGGGAGAGAAACAGGGGTTTATATTAGCCTTAGGAAAAACAATCTACAACACATTACTTTCCTCATTCATTTAGTGCACGTCCACCAGCCACAGTGTCACTATTTGATTTACTCTCCCTTTAAGATGAACCATCTTTGTAGCCCCATGCTCATTACTCCCAATCTAGACTTGTGGTTTGGCTGTAACTCAACGCTGCAACCATAAATGTCAATGTAAACACACATTTTGTAGAAGGATGATAAAATCAAAGCAATCTATTTTCAGGAAATCAATGTGTAAATGTACAATTATATAGTAATTTTTTCTACCATTTGTAAAACTCTGGTCAAAGTGTTTGCCCAAAAAATGCCTAGGGGAAGGCTGATATGAGCCACTAGGCTCTCTTCTTTAACAAAGGCAATTTATCAGGCTGCACGCAAGAGCACCCAAGACTCTACTAGCTCCACTTAATTGAAGGTTTGGAGCATCCACTAGCCTCTTTTAGGATTTTATAATCCAAAGAGAAGAGACACCAATTAGTAGGCCAATTCAGAGGGGTGTAGTTACAGAACCAGGAACCTAGAGTCGGTAACCCTCACTTGTGACAGGGTAGTTGCCATGGCAGAGAGATGAACTAAGCCAGATATCAATGAATCTGTAGACTCAGTCCTACTAAAATACTTACACTTGGGCACAAAGATGTACACACAAGGATGTTCCTTGCAGCATTGATTATAATATCAAAAAGATGGAAACAACACAAAAAAACAAAAAACCCATTGCTGTCAAGTTGATTCTGACTCATAGCGACCCTTTAGGACACAGCAGAACCACCTCAAAGGGTTTCCATGGCTGTAATCTTTATGGAAGCAGACTGCCATATCTTTCTTTTTCCAGTGGAGCAGTTTGTGGGTTCAGATTGCTGATCTTTCAGTTAGCAGCCAAGCACTTAACCACTGCACCACCAGGGCTCCTTGAAACAATGCAAATGCCTATTAATTCATGTTACAGTCACACGATGGAACATAATGCAGCCTTTAAAAGAAAATGACTTTTTTAAATGAGAAACATTTATATGTATTGTCATGGAAATATCTCTGTAATTAGTGCTAAATAAAAAAAAAGTTAATGAATATTATTTATAGTGTAGTACCATTCACTTTTTTTATAAAAAAAAAAAAAAACTTACGAATGTGTACGTATATAGGCCCAGAAACACATAGAAAAAAGTATGGAAAGATAGTAATGAAAGGTGAACAGTCATTACCTTTGGGGAGGGGAAGAAGGTGGGGAGTGGTGTAAGGTGGAGGAGTTGGGCATGGAGAGGACAAGGAGGAGCACAGAAATAAGATTTTATTTTTACTCTATATGCAAAGAATGGGAATTCCAAAACACTTAATTGTGCTTAGGCTAAACTGTACATAGACCAAGAGACAGTCATTCAGACAGAACAAGGGGATACTGCATGGCTTAAAATCAGGAAAGATGTGCATCAGGGTTGTATCCTTTCACCATATTTATTCAATCTGTATGCTGAGCAAATAATCTGAGAAGCTGGATTATATGAAGAAGAAAGGGCATCCGGATTGGAGGAAGATTTATTAACAACCTGCGTTACGAAGATGATACAACTTTGCTTGCTGAAAGTGAAGAGGACTTGAAGCACTTACTGATGAAGATCAAAGACTATAGCCTTCGGTATGGATTACACCTCAACATAAAAAAAAAATCCTCACAACTGGACCAATAAGAACATCATGATAAATGGAAAAAAGATTGAAGTTGTCAAGGATTTCATTTTACTTGGATCCACAATCAATGCCCATGGAAGCAGCAGTCAAGAAATCAAAAGATGCATTGCATTGGGCAAATTTGCTGCAAAAGAGCTCTTTAAAGTGTTGAAAAGCAAAGATGTCAACTTGAAGACTAAGGTGCGCCTAACCCAAGACATGGTATTTGTAATCCTCTCATGTGCATGTGAAAGCTGGGAAATGAATAAGAAGACTGAAGACGAATTGATACCTGTGAATTATGGTGTTGGCAATGAATATTTCATATACCATGGATTTCAAGAAGAATGAACAAGTCTGTCTTGGAAGAAATACAGCCAGAGTGCTCCTTGGAAGTGAGGATGGAGAAACTTCATCTCAGGTACTTTGGGCATGTCGTTAGGGAGGATCAGTCCCAGGAAAAGGACATTATGATTGGTAAAGTAGAGAGTCATCAAAAAAGAGGAAGACCCTCAAAGAGATGGATGGATACAGTGGCTGCAACAATGGGCTCAAATACAGCGATGATTGTGAGGATGGCGCAGGACCGGGCAGTGTTTTGTTCTGTTGTACACAGGGTTGCTATGAGTCAGAACCAACTCAACAGCACCTAACAACAACAACAACATGCTCTGTAATATTTGAATTTTCAATAATGAAAACACATTCATGAATATTGTGTTATTTTTCAAAGTAAAATAAATCAATTATACCACAGCATAAGTGTTATGAATTGAACTGTGTCTCCAAAAAATATGTGTTGTAAATCTTAAGGCCTGAGTTGGAATCTACTGGACAGCACCTAAGAACAACATACCTGGGGATGTAATCTCATTTGAGAATAGAGTTTCCTTTGTTCCATTAATGAGGCCATGTCAGTGTAGGGTGTGTCTTAAACCCAACACTTTTGAGATCTAAAAGGAACAGATTAGAAACAAAAGCAAGAAAGCACAGTGAGGAAATGATAGATGTCAGGTAGAGATCTCCAACAAACACAGAGAAGAACGCTTGAGAAGCTAAAACAAAGATTTTCCCCAGAGCAGACAGAGAGAGCCTTCCACTAGAGCTGGCACCCTGAATTCAGACCTCCCACAGGGAAGTTCTACTCTGTTACATGGGTCACGATGAGTCGAAATCCACTTGATGGCACCTAACAACAGCAGCCTCCTAAACTGTGAGAAAATAAATTTCTAGTCGTTAAAGCCACCCGCTCTGCTATTTCTATTACAGAAGCACTAGATAACCAAGACAATGAGCATATCACCATCCTGTTTATTACTGATTTTGAAGACAGCTAATTGCCCAGAATGATCATGCTTCAGTCTGATTTGGTCACCACAGAGAATCTCATGTAAGCACTTCCAGTTCCCTTAAGAATCAAAGATTTTCAGTGTTCTAAAGGATCTTTTAAGTCATCCTACCAATCACTTATTCAATGCTTGAGGCCCCTCTTAAATATCTCTGCAAGTTGATCTTTCAGCTTTTGCTTAATACCTCCTCTAGTGATAGGAAACATTGCTTCCCATATTCTACCTTCTGGCACCTCTGCTAGGAAGACCTCCCTTATATTAAGCCAAAATATAACTCTGTGCCTAATCCTATGTATCTCTCTGAACATAGTTCACAGGCCTCTCTTCCTCTAGTAGCTCCCCATTGTTCCACACAGGTGAACTATCATGCAGTATTATAATTGTCTATCTACAAACCTGGAGCCCTGGTGGCACAATGATTAAGAGCTTGGCTGCTAACCGAAAGGTCAGCAGTTTGAATCCAGCAGCTGCTCCTTAGAAACCCTATGGGGCAGTTCTACTCTGTCTTATAGGGTTGCTATGAGTCGGAATCGACTCAACAGCATAGGGTTTGGTTTTGGGTTTTTATCTAAAACATAGACTCTATGACCTGGAGAGCAAACACCTTTGTATTTCAAGTACCTAGATCAGGACCAGGCTTATAGGAGGTTCTGTGAAATAGTTGATAAGTATGAATACGTGTGGGTGGATGGATGGATAGATGGGTGGATGGGTGGATAGATGGATGGATGGACGGATGGATGGATGGATAGATGGGTGGATGAATGGACAGACGGATGGATGGATGGATGGATGGATGGATGGATGGATGGGTGGATACATCTTTCTCTAGATGTGCAGGAGTCAGATTTATCCTGTGGGAAATACACGGATGTGCTCTTTGTGCTTCCAGTTCAAGCAACATTATAGAACTCAGATTACATGTTTGTGCCTCATTTTCTTTCTCTGCAGAGCCTTAGTGGCATAGTTGTTAAGAACTCAGTTGCTAACCAAAAGGCCGGCAGTTCAAATCCAGCAGCCACTCGTTGGAAGCCCTATGGGGCCGTTCCACTCTGTCCTGTAGGGTCACTGTGAGTTGGAATCAACTCGACTGCAAAGGGTTTTTGGTCTTTCTCTGTGAAATGGTGTTTTAATGATGCATAGATGAGAATAAGGAAATGACTCCCTCAAGACCCTTCCTTGTGGGTCTTCATGGCTTGTATCTGGGTAGGAACCATGGATCCTATATTATCTTCCCTGTGTCTCCTCTATTCCTCTACCGCATGTCCGCTATTAAACGTCTTTGCATATGGCTCTCCCCAGGTTCTGGTAACCACTTCCTCCTCTTGCCCCTTCAGATCTAGCAGTGGTGACAGCTCTCTGCTGATGTCTGCTGATGAGTTTCTGAAAATCCTGTACACGCTTTTATATATAGTCATGTTCTTAAACTCTAGTTGATTATCCAGTTGAAGTATATTTCTTGCTGGCCGCTGGCTGATACAACCCAGCAGCAAGGTAGTCTTTATTCTGAAGTGGTCATGAACCTAGACAATACTCAGGAGTTCTGTTATTGGGAACCACCACCCATCTGTCAGTTTGTCATAGTGTGGTGGCTTATAAGTTGCTATGATGCTGGAAGCTATGCCATTGGTATTTCATATAAGAGCAGGGTCACCAGGGCGGACAGGTTTCAGCAGGGCTTCCAGACTGACAGACTAGGAAGAAAGGCCTGGAAATCTGCTTCTGAAAATTAGCCAATGAAAACCCTATGGATCAGAATATTGTCTGATATAGTGCTGGAAGATGAGCTGTCTAGGTTGGAAGGCACTCAAAATACACAGTGGCCACAAAAATGGACTCGAGCATACCAGCCATCATGAAGATGGCACAGAAGTGGGCAGGGTTTTGCTCTGTTGTACATGGGACCACCACGAGTCATAGCTGACACAAAAGC
Organism: Trichechus manatus latirostris; assembly: GCF_000243295.1. NCBI lineage: Eukaryota > Metazoa > Chordata > Mammalia > Sirenia > Trichechidae > Trichechus > Trichechus manatus. The sequence continues at coordinate 10,561,494 of NW_004443958.1, forward strand.
AACTAACAACAACCATGATTATTGAGAAAGAAGGAGAAAACAGATACTGGGAGAAAAACAGCCTTTGCCACCTTCAGTAAAGGTTTTTTCTCCTTATTTGAACTTGGAGATCACAAATCTACCAAATGCAAACACGCTATGCTTGCTCCCAAGGCTCTGATTCATCTAACTTATGCTACTTTCTTCCAAGGTAGTTTTCACTTCTCTGTAGAAGAGTGAAGGAGAGTGTCCAGATGGCTGCAAGTGAACGGTATGTCCAGATTCCTACCCCGAAGCCAAGGAGGATGAATTTGATTCTGTTCCAATCTCCATTCAAAGGTCCAAGCCCTTTAGCAGAGGTCAGATTCCCAACAGTTAGCAACTGAGCAATTGGAGCAGACGCTGTCTGGCATGCCATCCCGGTCATAACCACTGGATCACTTCCTTCCCCCAAGAGATGTGAAGGCAAAGCAGTTTGGCCCCATCCTAGCACCCACAAACCCTGGCACTTCCTAATCCCCCAGTCTGTTTTGTCAAGTCAGGCCTGTCTACACCAGCCCATCCTCTGGCCCCTGGGCTGGATCAGCTTCTCCACAGGAAAGCCAGCTTGACAGCTCGTATTTCTTAGTCCTGAACTCCCGCCAGTACTCACTTTTAGCTTGTCAGCATCCACACAGCCACTTCCCTGTAACACTGGTTTGATTACAGTGAAGGCGATGTTTAGAAGCAATAAAATGGCCTGCAATGAACAATTAAATGGAGAACTTTTGTTTCCCTTCCCTTCTCGGCAGTTTAAGCGCCCAGTAAATTTGGATTTCATTGTCTAGTTACAAACCAGTCCTCCCTGGAGAGCATATGAAAGGGATTTCCACAAGGCGATGAGATGTGCTTTTCAAAGTCATGTGTCACTATTGTGGCAAGCAACAGACAGGCCCCTATTGTGCAGGAGCCCTGGTCAGGGCCAAGAGAACAAGACTTCCTGTGAGTGGGCTGCTGGTTGTTTGCCTGTTGCTACAACAACACCTCTGAAAGGTCTTCCTAGGGGGGCCTATGGTTCAAAGTCCCCACAAGACTGAACTCAGGTCCCAGTTGTCCTCCCTGGGGTCAACTGGAAATGCCAAGCTCTTCAGAAAGTGAGATAAAGCTTTAGGTAGGAAAACGTTTAGATGAGTCTAGTTTTCGGCGGTTGTTTTTACTCTCTGTTCCAGACACTTACACACACAGACACACAGCATCTCTAATTTTTACAAGAACTCAGGGAGGTAAGTAGTACTCTCCTCATTACCGAAGAGGAAACTGAGGCTCAGAGATGTAAATCACACTGAGGCCCCTCAGCAGGTGGGAAGCACATTGCAACAATGGGATCCCAGATTGGCCTGACTCGAACCAGCAAGTGGCTGCTGGAATCTCAGCGGTGTGTTGATGAAAGAATGGCCAGCTCCCCATGCTCCCAGCCAACACAGAGCTCTGAGGTTTAAGGCAAACTGAGACGAGGGGGCTATGGTGATGATTTTCTGTTTGAGTTTGCAAATGTACCCAGAGGTGGTTGTCTCCTGATGGCAAATTCTTTTCTCATCCATGCCAACCTTAGAGCTGGCTCGGCATTCCGTCTAGATCCTAAAATAAAGTACAGTCTAACAGGCATTGGTGAGAAATGCATGTTTTACTAAAGGTTTTGTTGGGGAGATGGATCTGAGTTTAGCAACACATAGTATTTCTTCACCTTAGAAAAATCCCCTTGAAACATGTCTCTTTTCCCAAAATCTCTCTCAGGGCATCCTGTCACCATATCAGTTTGTCTATCTCCTTCTCTCTCTCTCGGTCTCTGAGTCTCTTTGTGTCTCATCTGTCTTTATCGCTGTCTCTTTCTCAAGCTCTGTCTATCTCAATTTCTGTCTCTTTGTTTCCCTCTCTCTCTGCTCATCTCTCTGTCTCTATCTCATTCTCTACACATCTCTATCTTTCTCCCTTACCCCAATCCCAGCCACCACCTTCCTACAGACAGCCTTCAGCCCCTTCCCATCTCATGGTTTCTAAAACTCTCTTTTTTTTTTTTAATTGTACTTTAGATGAAGGTTTACAGAACAAACTAGCTTCTCATTAAACAGTTAGTACGCATATTGTTTTACGACATTGGTTAACAACCCCACGACCTGTCAACACTCTCCCTTCTTGACCTTGGGTTCCCTATTACCAGCTTTCCTGTCCCCTCCTGCCTTCTAGTCCTTGCCCCTGGGCTGTTGTGCCCCTTTAGTCTCCTTTTGTTTTATGGGCCTGTCTAATCTTTGGCTGAAGGGTTAACCTCAGGAGTGACTTCATTACTAAGCTAAAAGGGTGTCCGGGGAACATACTCTCAGGGTTTCTCCAGTCTCTGTCAGACCAGTAATCTGGTCTTTTTTTGTGTGTGTGTGTGTGAGTTAGAATTTTGTTCCACATTCTTCTCCAGCTCTATCTGGGACCCTCTACTGTGATCTCTGTCAGAGCAGTCAGTGGTGGTAGCCGGGCACCATCTAGCTTTGCTGGACTCAGTCTGGCGGAAGCCGTGGTAGACGTGGCCCATTAGTCCTTTGGACTAATCTTTTCCTTGTATGTTTAGTTTTCTTTATCCTTCCTTGCTCCCAAATGGATGAGACCAGTGGAAATGCTCTCTTTTTTAGGAAGAGCCATTTAGCTCTACCCAGGATTCTCCACACCCATTACTTAACACTCTGTCACCAAGTACAGTACTAACAATGGTATCAAGGTCATAACTTTTTTTTTTGGTATGTAGAAGAGAATCATACTTTTTTCTTTTATCTATCTTAGATATTACCCTTCCCCCTCAATACACACAACTCCATGGGTTTATTCACTGCACATTAGATGAACTCAGGCCTGGAGAACAATTTGACCACTCGTAGTTGTGTGATCTGAATGATCCACTTAGCCAATCTAAACTGCATTCCTCACCCTCCATGCAGAAGACACGGGTTTGATTCCCAGTCAATGCACCTCATGCACAGCCACCACCCATCTGTCAGTGGAGGCTTTCATGTTGCTATAGGCGGAACAGGTTTTAGCAGAGCTTCCAGACAAAGAAAGGATCTGCTTCCGAAAAATCAGCCAATGAAAACTCTATGGATCACAATGGTCCGATGCACAACCAATCATAGGTATGGCACAGGACTGGGCAGTATTTTATTCCATTGTGCATGGGGTTGCCATGAGTCAGGGCCAACCCGACAGCAACTAACAACAATAACAATGGATGGATTATAATACTTATGCCAGTGAGTTCTTGTAAGGTTATATGTAAAAATTCTTCCTAAAACTCAAAACATTTTACAGATATGAAAGACTGCAATTACTGCAGCTACTGCCTTCAGGTAGGAACAGAAATATCCACCTCATTACACAAACAGGTGAGCTGTCCACAAGAGTGCAAAGAAGTGAGACAGAGGAACCACCAGTTGGAAACCAAGAAAAGAAGCATCTGGTCACTGATGCCTAACTCAAATCAGTGGTCTCTACACATTTATTTGCTTAGTGTATCAGTTAAGATCCCAGAAGAAAACAGATGGCATACTCAAATTGGCTAATTTGAAGAGTATTGAATGAAAGGACTATTTTTTCAAATGTAGGCTGTGGGGAAACGACATGAGAAATAGCAATAGCCCAGGGCTAGTCGCTGTGAGGGCTACCACCACTGCTAGTCCTGAATGGGCAAAGGGCAGGAGCATGACCAGAACCTGGAGACAGAGGGGCATGTGAGGAGGTGGCAAGGCAGTAACCGTAACCTTCAGTTGAAGGACACAGCCAAGCCATGGGAACATCTCAAAAAGGGAGCTGGGGAATAAACAAACCCATCTCACTCTCCTTCCTCCCTTCACAATCCTGCCAGCACTCCACTTTGGCCAAACCCAGTTGGAAACCATGCACAGCAGCCTCCCAAGGCATCAAGCAGGGTAGAGAGGATGGAGAGTGGTTCTGGGAGGAGAGACAGAAGATGTTGAGCACACTCACTCTCATACATGGATATGTCCGAGGCACGTTGGGAAAGACACCCACTGTTTCTCTGAGCCCACGAGCTCTGATGAATCTGAACATGCAGAGCTGCCTGGGGCCATCTTGATATCACAGAGAAAAAGCCTATCTTGAAATGAGACCAAGCACAGGTAGGCAAAACCGAGCAATAGAGCAAGATAGAACTGTAGTGAAGTACTTTGAACCCCTAAATCCAGCTGTATCTGAAGCTGAAAAAACCTGCTGCCAACTGGAAGCTAGATTCCCCAGTTATTATGCGCCAAGAGATTCCACTTTTCTTAAGCTAGTTCATATTGTTGACCACCACTTGAAGCTAAAAGATTCCCAAAGAACACTTCTTTTTGGAAACTGAGATGCTAAGAAATCAATTAACTTGACAAATTTCATATGTACACGAAGTGGCAGAACTACAATTCTATTTCAATTTTAGCCCCAAAGTCTGCGCACTCTTCACCATACCTTGCAATGTCCCTCAGGGCCTTGTTCTCCTCAACCCAGTCGTGGACCATCATTTTCAGGCATGCTTATTTCCACATCAGCCACCAATGCCTTTAGATTACAGACCCCACTGGAGACGCATTCCCATGGAACTCTTCTACCCTCTTGCACTTCTCTTTGTCATGCAGCTACATTGTCCTGATTTATAAAATCTGGTTTTCACGATCTGAACTAGCTTAACTAAAGGAAGTAAAAGCTGGGACTGTGTAGTAAATAGAGGAAAATAAATGTTGCTGATTTGGGATACAGCTACAAGACAAATTTCCACAATGGCCCTTGGAGTAAATGACAAGTCCCATTCTGACTGGTGGCAGGATGCCATATTTTGACAATGGTTTCAACACGAGCAACCTGCTGGGAAGGCAATGTTGGTGATGCTTCTTGAATAATCCTTTTAAAAGGTGCAGTGCTCTTTCCCATTTACGAATTTGTTAAGAAAAGGGAGAAAAGGTCACACGGGAAAAAATGAGATGATTTTGAAAGCTTGAACAATGATATCCATTGATTAAAGCATGAATGTAGTAAAAAGAATAACACTCCTTTCTCCCTTGGTGGAGATTTCAGAACACAGCAGTGTTCTTGGCCTTGGAGTACATTGTCTTGGTAACTGGATCCTCACCTTGTGGCTGAATCCATCAGAGAAGGAAAACACACAAAGCAGAGTAGGGGAGCCTCCAGCAGCTCCTCCAAACACACACATACACACAGTTTACACACCCCATAGGTTTTCACCTGCTAACAAATGAACTTGAATGAAGTTAGCCTTCTTAGAGGATGAACTCTTGCAAACCAGGGTGCCTACACAAATGCAGTGAGGGCAGAGTGTGGATTGGCTTTGGAGATAGAGAAGCTCAAGTATGGTTCTTGGCTCTGCCACTTCATATTTAGGTGAACATTATGGAAATTACTTAACCTCCCCAAGTCCAATCTGTAAGGTGAGGATAATAACACCTACTGTTTTGACTTGTTATGAAGATTTAATAAGATAACATAGCTGATGTTCCATAAATGGTAGCAACTGTTATTAATTACTCACCCTTAGGCACTGCTCAGGTCAGGTCTCCCTATAGGTCTTCGAGCATGGCATAATGATTAAGTACATGGTCTTTAACTTCAGACAAATCTGGGTTCAAATACTGGCTTAGTCAACTTCTAGTTCTGTGACTTAGGACAATGGATCAGTTAATTTTTGCTGCATAAGAAACAACCACAAAATCTCAGTGGCAATCATGGATTTAGTCTACATGTTTGAGGGTTAGCAAAGGGTTGGCTGCTCCAAACTGGGCTCAGCCAGGTGGCTCTTCTGATCCCTGTTGTCCTTGCTCACATATCTGCAGGTTGTCTGGGAAAGATTGCCTGGGGTAGCTTTAATCCACATGTCTCCTATTCTATTCCTGGAATCAGTAAACTGTATTTTCCAGCTTCTGGGCATGTTTTTGTGGCAACTGGAGAAGTACACAAGGGTAAGCAGAAACATACAAAGCTTCGAAAGCCCAAGCTTGACACTGAAACACCATCACTTCTGCCACACTCTGTTGTTCAAAGCTACTCTTAGGGCCAAACCCAAAGTTAAGGGGCTTCAAAATACTCTCTACCCCTTAGTGGGAAGAACTGCAAAGTCACATGGCAAAGGGTGTACATTACAGGGAGGGTAAAGAGTTGAGGATACAAGGTAGTTCAAGGTCTCTAGGACTATTTCTCATCACTAACATCAAAGATCACTAAGACCGCCAGCCCACTCCACTTTCTACCTTAAATTTACTCACGCAATTGCCCAGCATTTCTAGCAGGAACTGCACGTAAAATATACCAAAGTGATGCCTCTTTACAGTAACAGAAATGCAGTTGTTACCATAATTTGAAAGGATATAGAGGACAGAATTTAAAGGATAACTCTAAAGAAATATATACAGGGTTAATAGTCTGTTGGCAAATCATCTTTTCTTGTTCCTCCTCGGACCTATAGAAAGAAACAGTGTATTATTAGAGGTAAATGCTCTCTTTAGAGAAAGATTAGCTGTGAGATGTGTGGTTCAAATGACAAAAAGGCCTGCTAGCCCAGCTCTGATTGGTGCTGTACAATTTATGTTAACTCTGTCAGCTTCAAGATCCTGCTCTGGAAATAGAGGGAAACGACAAGGTGATCCTCCAGGTCTAAGAGACTATGATTTTAACCAAAAGCCAGATTGAGAAAGATTAGAAATCAAAGCTCATGGCCACCGGGGAACTCAAATGGACTCTCTTGGCTTAATTTAGCCCCTTTTACTGTTTGGTTGTTGTTGAGTCCCTGGGTGGTACGCAGAATCGGCTGCTAACCAAAAGGTTGGAGGTTCAAGTCCACCCAGAGGCAGCTCAGAAGAAAGGTCTGGTGATTTACTTCTGAAAAAGTCAGCCATTGAAAACCATATGGAGCACAGTTCTCCTCTGACACACATGGGGTCACCATGAGTCAACACTGACTCGATGGCAACTGGTTACTGGTTATTGTTTATTTGTTTAGTTTCTGGTTTTTCTTTTCTCACGGACCATCTATAGCATGCAGACGGCAAAAAACAAAAAAGAGGTCTGTGGTGAAACAGGAAATGTGACGAGAAAGAGCTGTCTGTCCGAGGGTGGCAGAGTACAGACTGAGAGCAATCAAAGCAAGCACACACTCCAGGGCCACTTCCAAACACAACTTGCGGGGTAATTACAGAACTTCTCCGGGGAGACCAGGGTTTGGAACCACCCACAAATCAGTCCCAGGACTGCTCAGTCTTCTCTTGCTACTAGCTGACTTCACATCTGCTATGTGGGTGAAACCACGTGTGTTCTGCATGACACACAGACACAGATCCAGGCTGTCACTCAGACCAGACACTGAGAGGTTTCCTTGGCATCGGAAGCCCTAGGAGCTACCTAACAACCAATGGAAAGCTGCTCCTGGTAGCTTCACGGGATGTCCGATTCTCTGCAGTAACTTTGAAACTAAAATCATTTTTGTTTTCCACTAGCCCTGTCTATATATGAGGCCCCTCAAGTTGGTTGGGCCTGGGGGTTTAAAGAATTTTGGCTCTTCTGGGTTAATCACAAAAGCTGAGCAACTGTATATTACCTAGAAGCTATGAAGACTCCCCTTATAGGAAAGGAGCTTTTGTTTATAGAGTAGTTTATATGTTCCTGGTGCTGAGCATTTTTTCCTCATAGCTGTCCTCTAAGGAAGCATTTTCAGCCACTTTTAAAGATGAGGAAACTGGGCCTTAAAGAGGTTAAGAAATTAACTTACCTAAGTAAGTGGGAAGGGCAGGGGTGGTTCAGTGGTAAAAGTCTCGACTTCCATGCAGGAGACTCAGGTTCGACTCCCAGCCAGTGCACCTCAAGCGGTGCCACCACCTGTCTATCAGAGGAGGCTTGTGTGTTGCTATGATGCTGAACAGTTGTCAGTGGAGCTTCCAGAATAAGACAGACTAGGAAGAAAGGCCTGGTGATCTACTTTCAAAAATCAATCAACAAAAACTCTAGGGATCACAACAGTCCTATCCCATTGTGCATGGGGGCACCACGAGTCAGGGACCAACTCGACAGCAGCTAAAAATAACAACAGGTAAGTAGAAGGGCAAAAAAGTACTCAGGACTAGCTATACTTAAGGGAGGCGGGGAGAAGCATGAAGGATTCTGGCCCCTTTCCTAAGCTTTGTTCCCAGGCTTAAGGTGGGGAATGACTGAAATAAGGCACCAGCTTTAAGTTTCTAGTAAATGTCTTGAGGATGGATTTTCTGAGAGCTGCATGTGGTCAGCTTTTCCAAAGACATCAGATGTGTTTTGAGAGCTCTTTGAAGGTTATGTGTAGCACTGTTTCTCAAAACATACCCTAAGGACCTTCTACATCAGAATTGCCTGTGCAGGGTGGAGGATGGGAGACACTTGTTGAAATACAGATTCCTGGCCTGCCCCAGGTCTATTAAATAAGACTGTGCAGGGAGGACCTGTGATTCTGCATCTTTAACAACTTCCTTTGCACACTGGAACATGGAAGTCACCCATTAGAACAACAGAAGTTGACATGAAGGCCAATGTGAGGTTTTGTTAGAGTTAAAAGTGGGTTCAAATCCTTCCCTGCCTCTTACTAACTAGGCCTCTGTGGAAAAGTCAATTAACTTCTCTAAATCTCAGCTTCTGTGTCTGTACAATTTGCAGAGTACAATGTTCTCCAAGGCGTCTTCAGCTGAGAGAGAAAAAGAAGGAAAAAAAGAGAAGGAATCCTTTAATTTCTACCCAGAAGAAGTCTTCTAGATCATCTAGTTTAGATTTTACAAACAAGTAATCCTCAGGTTAGAACCAGTCTGCAGATGTGTTTATTTTTTCTTTTCTTAGATAAATCTTGTGTTGTTCTGATTGATTCTGTTGTCAAAATTAAAATATCCTATTTCTGACTTTTCTTGAAAAATTAGAAGACTCAGCAACATGGCAGCCACATTTCTGCTTGGCCACAATTTCCTGAGATTTCTGAATGGGACTGGTACCCTTCTTTGGGAAGAGCATAGACTTTGCAGAGCAACAGAGGCCCTACCCCACCCCACATTCCATATGGTCTTACAAAAACAAACAAACCTGCCGCTGTCAAGGGGATTCCTACTGATAGCAACTCTGTAGGACGGAGAAGAACTGCCCCATAGGGTTCTCAAGGAGCGGCTCGTGGACGGAACTGCCGACCTTTGGGTTAGCAGCTGAGTTCTTACCCCAGGTCTCCTTCACTTACTCATAGTACCTGCCTATCCCTGTGGCTTTAGGTTTGAGACCCTCAATATTTAAAGAATGAAATAATTTAAACTGAATCTCAGTGAAGTGTCAAGAAGGGACTGGGGCTGACTTTAGGTCCACCCTTAATCCCTCCTCTGCCTCAACCACCCTCAAGATACATAGATAGCAAATAGGAGAAAGTCGTGTGCTGGTTCTACAAACATAACCCCTAAACAGACTGCCACCCCAAAGCCTCTCCTGCATATTAATGTTGACGTCTTCCTTGAGCTCAGAGACCCAGACTTCTAGTTTAGCAGTCTTTCTACTACACCACTGAGTTTCCAACTATTCCACAGAATTTCAAGTTCTACGTAGTTAGAGGACATCCTGACTAAGAAGTTGGTAAAGGGCAGACAATAGGTGAGACTTTCGACTCCTCACTACTCATATTAGAGCAACTTTTCAAATTCTGCTTCCTCACTAAATTGAATAAAGGGCTTCACTGATTTAAAAAATAAATTGGCAACAGCACTAGAGATGTTATAAAAATGATTTTTCAAATAATTTCCAAGAAAGAGATTCAAATTTAGAGGCAGGTAATAAAAATATACAACAAGGCAGTTTTATTCATAATAGCCCAAAAATTGACTCTGTAGAGTTTTCAACGCACCTTTAACAACTAATATGAGAAATTGTACCCAACAACCAACACAAATAAATTCACCCAAATAAAACGGAATTTAGAAGGGCTAGGGAATTAATGAAAAGTGCCCTGGTGACACAATGGTTAAGTGTTTGGCTGCTAACCGAAAAGTTGGTGGTTCGAACCCACCAGCCGCTCCTCAGGAGAAAGATGTGGCAGTCTGCTCCCGTAAAGATTACAGCCTTGAAAACCCTTTGGGGTAGTTCTACTCTGTCCTATACGGTCGCTATGAGTTGGAATTGACTCAACAGCAACAGGTTTGGTTTTTGGTTTTAGGGGACTGGTAAGAGATCACTTAAAAGACATACCAAGGATGCCATAATGAGTATAAAATAAAACCCTTTCTCTGTTTCAGAATCACCTGGAGTTATTTAAATTACTACTGTCCAGGCCACATTCCGTTGATTCTAATTCTATGGGTTGATAATTAGTCACCAGTATGATTTTTTAATAATTTTCCAGAAGATTCTAATCTAGATTCGAATCTAATCTTAAATCCAGTAGATTGAAGAACCATTATATAAGACCTCCTTGCACTCTCCAGCCAGACATCAAACACAATGAATGCAGTAGCGTCTATAAATAATGGCTTCACTCCTAAGCCATGGAAGAATAGCTTCTGGGATCTCCAAGGTCCTGCCCAAGTCAGAGAGTCTACAGTCTATGGACTGTTTCAGCAACGGGCACAAAAGGAGCCAACGTTCTCTCTCTTATTATGTCTACTGAAAATACTCCAGCCTAGGATTTCTGTCACTCTTCAAGCAGTTAAACGATCAGATGCCAAAAAAAAAAAAAGAAGAGTTTTTCATAATATGAATGGTATGTTGTCATTTGAAGGAACGTATCTAACGTTACGTTCTTAAAAGTAAAGTGTTTCAACATGAAAGACCCAGAATCCTTTTGGTGAGATCACAATTTGAACCAACTGTTACTGAAGTTATTTTATTGGCCTTGTTTATCCTCAAACAGTTTGTAGGGTGGGCTCCCTGGAAAGCAATCAAAACCATTCTTCCCATGTGCCAGGAAGTGAACAATCTTAGTCCAGTTCTCATTATCAGGAATAATTTTTCTTTTTCTAGTTGTGATTTGTCGACAGTTCCAGGGATCGATGACTCCCTAGCAAAACGCGCCAAGGTAGAGGAGGGGTGGGTGGTTTTTCTCATGTCGTTTCTTCCTTTCTGTCAGATAATCTAGGTAGTGATAGAGTGGGACTCATGGAGGAGGGTATTTCTTATTTTATAAATGAAAAATCCTTCTCTCTATGCCCTACAACCACACTTTAGTATATGCCAGCCTTGTAAATAACACCTAGTCTGTAAACTGGGTAGTGGCTCATCCGTGTATTACAATCTCTTGTATTAGAATTAAATTCCATGTATTAGAGTTAATAATGTTGACAATAAAGAATGTCTGGCCAGTGTAGACTTCATTGGCACAGAAGAAGGAAGCCTTCTTCATGTCTGTATACTATCTGGGGAGCTTGTTTAATTATGCCTGCCTTTTGTCCACTTCCTAGATTAGACAAGACAGTCACATAAATAAAAATAACCACCACTGACACACACTTTAATTCTCTGCTAAATTTTTTCTACTTTTGCTGTCTGTATATATTCTAGGATAGCTCTGGTCATTACTTGATAAAAAAGACACAACCACAACATAAATGGAGAAGGTCCAGAAAAAATTGAATTAATGACCGAAAGATTTGGTGAGCTGCCATATGAAGGACGGAACGTCCAAACAAACAGACCCGAAGGCTGAAAAGGGATATGGTTGAAATCTATTAAACCATTACAGATGTGGACAAAATAACTATACGTTGCTTCAGCAAATCTCAAATACCAGCACTAGAGAATACCCATATCGAATCCCTAAGGAAGAAATTACAGCTCACATTGGTATAGTGATTTCTCAAATACAAAGCAATACCTTGTAAAATTGGGTTTTTTATTTCCTTCATTTCACACATAACAAATCTGAAGCCAATATTTTAAGTAACTCACCCTAGTATATGTGAATATAAATAATAATAATACATAACATTTATTAGGTTTTTACTATGTGCTGGGTAGTCTGTGAAGCATTTTCATGCCTTACCTTGCCCTTTTAATCCTGCCCTTTTAATCCTTGAAACAACTCTTTGAATTAGGTATTGTCATTATCTACTCTATACAGTGAGGAAACTTAGACTTAAAAAACCATGTACGTGTCTCAAAATTAAATCGCTGGTATGTGAAGGAAGAATTTTGAAACCAGGCCATCCAATTCCAATATTCACACAGATCAGACCATACAGTTTCAAAGTCCCTAGGCCATTGTCCTTCGGTAAATATGTCGGCATATTTGTAACCCAAAAAGGATTTGATGATAGCAACATACAATTAAAGAAGCAAATTTGAGATTAAAATTCAGGTCTTCTGAATCCAAGTCAGTGGTTCTTTCCTCTAAGCCACACTACTTTGGACAAATAAAAGGAATTTTAATATAATAGGGAGTAAAATCATAAGCCTTATCAACTCCACTGAAATGGTCCAGGCTAAAATACAGTAGCTTCAGTAAGAGTTAAGAACTATTCATGTTTGACACAGATTTCCAAGAAAAGTTGGGACATTAGGATGCATTCCTAGCCTTCAACAATAACATCAAGGAAGACAGCTATGCTCTTTTTGTCAGAGCTATGAGTCGGAATTGACTCAACAGCAACAGATTTGGTTTTTTTTGGATCCATTGTCAGAGACAGAACACTAAACTGGCTAGCTGGTAGGTCCAGCACACAAAACAGTTCTCATAGCTCTGGGGAACAAGAAGTCAGAATAGCACAAAATAAAATGCAAAATATGGGTTGATATAGTTGGCTTAGCCTTTAGATGGGATCTGGTTACCAAATCATCATGCCTGGCACTATTAAAGCCCAAGAGCTGTGAAAATTCCAGAGCCTTCCACTTGACTTTGGCTGAAAGGCTTCCCTGAGAAGAAAACAAGAAGCCCTAGAGCCCAGTGTCCCTTAGACGGATTAGGCTTTCTCAAGGTATGTGCCTGTGCTCATACTCTCGTCTTGGACAATGGCTCTTCCTACTTCATACCTTTACTTCTGTTGATAGGTTGACTCAGGGTCTCTCTCCGTTTCTTGACCTTGCATGTTCCTTTCTGTTCTTGCTTTCTTAGTAATTTTGATGGCTGACTCTGATTCCTCTTTTCTCATATCCAAAAGGACTTCAGAATTCCCAGGGGCTCATGATTCCAGAAATAGCCATTAAATACAATAAATTGAATAAAAAAGTCCTTTCATCTGTGACCCTTGAATTTAAGGCTTATGTTTGGCACAGTTTCATAGGATACATTTGCTCTCTGAAAACATCCATTGTTTTTAAAGCAAAATATTACCATTTATAAAATTATAGAAAAGTATCATTGAAGCCATTCATTCATTCAATAAAAATCTAGGGAGCACTTCTTATGTGTCATGCACTGAGCAAGGTATTGTGGGAAATGTGAATGTGAACAAGATATCACCCCTTCCCTCAAGTAAAATTCTGTTTGGTGGAGGGAATAAGGCTTTTGTTGTGCTGATTAAATGAGACAATTAATTAAATGCAAAATTAAGTGCTATGGGAGGTCAATGGAAGAAGAGAATCTACCACAAGATAACAGGGCCATAACCCCAGGGGCAGTGGAAGTGTGGGTGACAAGGAGGAAATTTCAAGAAGCCATTTGTGACCTTCCAGAGTACATCCAAGAAAAAAGTACTCACACCTCTTGTTGTTGTTGTTGTTGTTATTGCTGTTGTTGTTGTCAGCTGCCCTTGAGTTGCCCCCAACTCATGACAACCCTATGAACAACAGAATGAAATACTACCCAGTCCTGCACTGTCCCCATCATCAGCTGCAGATCGAACCATTGTGATTCATAGAGTTTTCATTGGCTAATTTTCAGAAGTACATAGCCAGGCCTTTTTTCCAGACCATCTTAGTCTGGAAGCTCTACTGAAACCTATTCAGCATCATAGCAACACGCTAGCTTCCAGCAACAGACGGGCAGTGACCGCACATGAGGCGCATTGGCCGGGAATAGAACCCAGGTCTCCGGTACACTGAACCCCCACTGCCTCCACTTCTCCTTATCCTGCAATCAGTCTGAAAGGTCCTGCTTTGTCCCAGAAATCTGACCAGCAACGCAATTAAAAACTCATTCAGTGGGAGAGGCCTAGGCAGTCAAGAGGCTTAAGGGTGGAGAACACAGTCCACTTAAGAAGGTTGGGTAGGGATCTTTGGGACAGTGACTTGCTTGAGACCCAGAATTTCAAATAGCACTCCTGCTTGTATCCGGTAACTCACAGAACAGAGAAGAAGTGTATATCCAAGCTCCAGTACGTTCTACTTCCACCCCAGGATCAGACCATCTTGGGATCAGTCTTCACCAAATATTATTCCATCCAAGTGGAAACGCCCTGGAACTGGGCTGCTGGGAGGAGTGCAGTGACACCAACCAGCCCTGGTAGGAGGCCCAGACTTGCATAGACGGAAAGTAGGAATCATTTGAATGTGATACCCACTCCTTTCCCTATCTCCTACTCCCTCTGCTGTCCACAAAGTATGGCTTTCAGTATCCAGGCAGGAGTACTTGACCCCTTTTGTTGTATTTGTTCCTTTTCCATATTATTTCAATGGTTCTGCCTTAAAGAAAAGAAGGAAACTCTTAAAGTAGCAACAAGCATTTCCACAGCACTTTATCATCTACCAAACACTCTTCACATACATTAGACATATCTCCTTTGGTCTTTGCAACACTCCTGTGGAGCTGGTTTTATTATCATCCCCATTTAACAGATGAAGACCTGAGGATCAGAGAGAATGAAGGACTTGCCCAAGCTGACACGGTCATGAGTAATTAGCAACTCAAATCCCCTGACTCCAAACCTCACCTTTCCTGTCCTATACCCCAGGGCCTCTCTGCTGAAATCCACATGATTCCAGTTGGTTGGGAAAGCAAATTGACCACGCAGAAAGTCAACTCCTCAAGGTAAAATAACTCAAGAAGCTAAAAATGAAATGTTCCTTAATGTAATATCAGTCAGAGGAGACAGCAAAAGAAAGGACTATGGAAAGCTTTTTGGAACAATAAGCTTCAAAGAGTTTTAAAGAAGATATAATTGATTCTAACTTAGTTCTTCCCTCTCTCTCCTACTATTCCAAAGAAATAATCCCCAAAGACACGCTGATAGCTGAGGAGATCACTGCAAGCCGGCTGTGTAATTCTATGCTCTCTTACGGAGGCCATCATAGGTCATTCTTTATAAAAGAAGTCAGCCCTCGGAAGCTTCATGGTAAGAACCACCGTGAATCAAGGGTTAGCTACGGGCCAGCACAGTTAGAGGTCAGCAAGTTGGCACATGTGTCCAGGAGTGCATGCGGATGGCTCTGTGCTGGCCTGATGGTAGCCCCTTGCCCTGACTGCAGGAAGGCTGGGTTTGGGAGCATTGCCTAAAAGATGGCAGGCCAGCATGGAAGAAAGCAAGCACCTCAAGCTCCAGCCTCATCTAAATGTTGCCCCCCAGGTTACCTCCCGGCTGTGGATATCCTCCCTCCCAATTTAAGTTTCTTCAGGGAATAAGCCCTAACCAGTGGGCAATGCAGCTTCCTAGAAACCTACAGCCCTAGACTAATAGTGAGAAAAACGTCAGGCAAACCCAAATTGAGGGTCATTATGCAAAACACCCGACCAGTGCTGTTCACAACTGACAAGGTCTTGGAAAACAAGGAAAAACTGAGAAACTCTCACAGACCACACAAGACTAAGGAGACATGACAACAGTGTCATGTGGTGTCCTGGACTAGATCCCGTAACAGAAAACGGGCATCAGTGGAAAAACTGGTGAAATCTAAATAAAGTCTGGAGTTTAGTTCATAGTAATATTGTTGTTGTTAGGTGCTGTTGAGTAGCACCCCATGAAAAGGAGTAGAACTTCCCCACAGAGTTTTCTTGGCTATAACCTTTACAGAAGCAGATTGCCAGGTCTTCCTCCCTTGGAGTGGCTGGGTGGGTTCGAACCACTAACATTTCAGTTAGCAGCCAAGTGCTCAACCGTTTGCACCATGAACCCATTGACTAGAACTGCCGCATAGGGTTTCTAAGGCTATAAATCTTTATAGAAGCAGACTGTCACATCTTTCTCCACCACGGAGCAGCTGGTGGATTCGAACCAATGATCTTTCGGTTAGCAGCCAAGCAACCAGGGCTCCTTAAGAGTAATGCACCAGTGTTAATTTCTTAGTTTTGATAAATGTATGACAGTAATGTATGATGTTAACAATAGAGAAAACTGGGAGAAGGGTATATAAGAACTCTGTCACCTTTGCTACTTTTCTGTAAACCTGTGGGAAAGTCAGCTCGAAATATTAAGCCTTGTAAGTAGAGAGACTCAGCCACCAGTAGCCGCTGATTGAGACAGGAAATACCCTGGCAGGGCAGTGTCTCTCTCCAGAGAAGCAGAACAGCCTGGGTGCTCCGTAGGACTGGCCCACTTTCAAGAGGAAGAGCCGGTGCCTATGTCTTACATGCCCTCCATTGTATCAGCACAGGTAGGTGGTGAGCGAGTTCACAGTACTTGTGTACAATAATGACAAAGACGAGGAAAATATATCTCCTTATCTAAAATAATGTACAGTAGGGAGGGCTGAAATAAATAAACAGTAAATATGTTTATTTAATTAAATTTTAATTTATCAATTGCTGAACTCATTAAAATAATCAACTATCTCTTTTGCATGAATTCATTGATTCCACAGACCTTTATTAAGCACCCACTGTTTGTCAGGCCCTGGTACTGGGGAGACATACAACAGACAAGCAATCAGAAGCCTAGCATATGAACACATAGCGATCAGTTCTATGACGGGGTAGGGAAAGGCAAAAATCAAACCTGTTGATTCTGACTCATGGCGACCCCATGTCTGTCCAAGTAAAACTGTGCTCCACAGGGTTTTCTTGGCTGTAATCTTTAACGGAAAGGTCCCTAGGTGGCACAAAGGGTTTGTGCTCTACTGATAACCTAAAGATTGGCAGTTCAAACCCACTCAGTGGTACCTTAGAAGAAAAGGCCTAACAATCTGCTTCCATTAAAATTACAGCTAAGAACTTGACAGAAAAAAATTGCCAGCCAAAAATTACATATCCAGCAAAACTGTTTCTCAAACATGATGGTGAAATTAGGGCATTTCCAGATAAACAGAAATGTAGGGAATTTGCAAAAACCAAACAAAAATTACAAGAAATACTAAAGAGAGTCCTCCAGTTAGAAAATCAATAACATCAGATAACAACGCATGACTAGAACACAGGACTGAGCAGCAAAATATTGACTCAGATAGAGAAGTCACAAAAATAAATCAAAGCTGAAACACTGAAAATAGGGAAACAGAGATATCACTATGTAAAAGATGACAACATTAAAACAAAAAAGAGGGGCTAATAAAGGTAGACATAGATTTTTCATATAGAGAGGAAGTCAAGGCAATGTAAAGAAATAAAAACTGGTTTAAACTTAGAAAAATAGGGATTAAATATTAAGGTAACCACAAAGGAAAGTAACAATCCTACAAGTCAAAATAAACAACTAGAAAAATAGAAAGACTCAGCAAACACAAAATCAACAAAAATGAAAAGAAAATACATAAAGAAAAATGACTCAGCACAGAAAATTAAGTGGAACAAAGAAACTGTCAGCAACACACAAAAAAAGACATCAGAATGATAGCACTAAACGCATACCTATCAATAATTATGCTGACTGTAAATGGACTAAATGCACCAATAAAGAGACAGAGAGTGGCAAATTGGATTAAAAAACACGATCCGTCTATACGTTGCCTACATAAGACACACCTTAGACTTAAAGACACAAACAAACTAAAACTCAAAGGATGGAAAAAAATATATCAAGCAAACAACATTCAAAAAAGAGCAGGAGTGGCAATACTAATCTCTGACAGAATAGACTTTAAAGTAAAATCCACTGCAAAGGATAAGGAAAGACACTATATAATGATTAAAGAATCAGTACACCAGGAGGACATAACTATAATAAATATTTACACATCCGGTGATAGGGCTCCAAGATACATAAAACAAACTCTAACGGCATTGGAAAGAGAGATAGACAGCTACACAATAATTTTAGGAGACTTCCACACTCCACTATCAGTGAAGAACAGAACATGCAGAAAGAAGCTCAATAAAGACACGGAAGATCTAAATGCTACAATCAACCAACTTGATCTCATGGACATACACTGAACACTCCACCCAACATCAGCTAAGTATACTTTCTTTTCCATTGCACATGGAACATTCTCCAGAATAGACCACATACTGGGCCATAAAGCAAGCCTTAACAGAATCGAAAGCATCGAAATATTGCAAAGCATCTTTTCTGACCATAAAGCCATAAAAGTAGAAATCAGTAACAGAACAAGCAAGAAAAAAAATCAAACACATGGAAACTGAATAACACCTTGCTCAAAAACTACTGGGTTAAAGAAGAAATTAAGAATGGAATAAAGAAATTCATAGAATCAGACAAGAATGAAAACACATCCTACCAGAACCTTTGGGACACAGCAAAAGCAGTGCTCAGAGGTCAGTTTATAGCAATAAATGCACACGTCCAAAAAGAAGAAAGGGCCAAAATCAAAACATTAACCCAACAACTGGAACAAGTAGAAAGAGAGCAGCAAAAGAAACATTCGTGCACCAAAAGAAAGGAAATAATAAGAATTTGAGCAGAATTAAATGATACAGAGAAAAGAAAAATAATTGAAAGAGTTAACAAGACCAAAAGCTGCTTCTTGGAAAAGAGCAACAAAATTGACAAACCACTGGCGAAACTGACAAAAGAAAAACAGGAGAGGAAGCAAACAACCGGTATAACAAATGAGATGGGTGATATCACAACAGACCCAACTGAAATTAAAAGAATCATAACAGAATACTATGAAAAATTGTACTCTAACAAATTT
>NW_004443958.1:10580529-10583412 GCF_000243295.1 Trichechus manatus latirostris
CAAACTTTCAGAGAAGAGTTAACACCACTATTACTAAAGGTATTTCAGAGCATTGCAAAGGATGAAATACTACCAAACTCATTCTATGAGGCCAGCATAACCCTGATACCAAAACCAGGTAAAGACACCACAAAAAAAGAAAATTCCAGACCAATATCCCTCATGAACATTGACGCTAAAATCCTCAACAAAATTCTAGCCAATAGAATTCAATAACATATCAAAAAAATAATTCACCATGATCAAGTGGGATTTATACCATGTATGCAGGGATGGTCCAACATTAGAAAGACAATCAGTGTCATCCGTCACATAAATAAAAAGACAAGAAACATATGATCTTGTCAATTGATGCAAAAAAGGCATTTGACAAAGTCCAACACACATTCATGATAAAAACTTTCAGCAAAATAGGAATAGAAGGGAAATTCCTCAACATAATTAAGGGCATATATACAAAGCCGACAGCCAACATCATCCTAAATGGAGAGACTTTGAAAGCATTCCCCTTGAGAATGGGAACCAGACAAGTATTCCCTTTATCACCACTCTTATTGAACATTGTGCTGGAGGTCCTAGACAGAGCAATTTGGCTAGAAAAAGAAATAAAGAGCATCCAAATTGGTAAGGAAGAAGTAAAAGTATCTCTCTTTGCAGATGATATGATCTTATACACAGAAAATCCCAAAGAATCCATAAGAAAACTACTGGAACTAATAGAAGATTTCAGCAAAGTATCAGGATACAAGATAAGCATACAAAAATCAGTTGCATTCCTCTACACCACAGAGAGAACCTCCAAGAGGAAATCACCAAATCAGCACCATTTACAATCGCCCCCAAGATGATAAAATATTAGGAATAAATCTAACCGGAGACGTAAAAGACCTATACAATGAAAACTACAAGACACTACTGCAAGAAACAAAAAGAGACCTGCAGAGGTGGAAAAACATACCTTGCTCATGGATAGGACGACTCAACATTGTGAAAATGTTGATTCTACCCAAGGCGATTTACAGATACAGTGCAATCCTGATCCAGATTCGAACGGCATTTTTTAATGAGACGGAAAAACAAATCACTAACGTCATACAGAAAGGGAAGAGGCCCTGGATAAGTAAAGCTTTACTGAAGAAGAAGAACAAAGTGTGAGGCCTCACACTACCTGATTTTAGAACCTATTATACCTGTGCAGTAGTTAAAACCTCCTGGTACTGGTACAACAGATACATAGACCAATGGAACAAAATTGAGAATCCAGACGTAAATTCATCCACCTATGAGCAGCTGATATTTGACAAAGGCCCAAATTCCACTGACTGGAGAAAAGAGAGTCTCTTTAACAAATGGTGCTGGCATAACTGGATATCCATCTGCAAAAAACTGAAACTAGACCCATACCTCACACCATGCACAAAAACTAACTCAAAATGGATCAAAGACCTAAACATAAAATCGAAAATGATAAGGATCATGGAAGAAAAAATAGGGACAATGCTAGGAGCCCTAATACATGGCATAAACAGAATACGAACCATAAGTAACAATGCACAAACACCAGAAGTGAAACTAGATAACTGGGAGCTCTAAAAATCAAACACTTACGCTCATCAAAAGACTTCACCAAAGGAGTCAAAAGACAACCTACAGACCGGGAAAATATTTTTGGCTACGACAAATCCAATCAGCGTCTAATCTCTAAAATCTACAAGATACTGCAAAACCTCAACAACAAAAGGACAAACAACCCAATTAAAAAATGGACAAAGGATAGGAACAGGCACTTTGCCAAAGAAGACATTCAGGCAGCTAAAAGACACATGAGAAAATGCTCATGATCATTGGCCATTAGAGAAATGCAAATCAAAACTACAATGAGATACCATCTCACCCCAACAAGGCTAGCATTAATCCAAAAAACACAAAATAATAAATGTTGAAGAGGTTGTGGAGAGACTGGAACACTTATACACTGCTGATAGGAATGTAAAATGGTACAACCACTATGAAAATTGATTTGACGCCTCCTTAAAAAGCTAGAAATAGAAGTACCATATGATCCAGCAATCCTGCTCCTTGGAATATATCCTAGAAAATTAAGAGCCATCACATGAATAGATATATGCACACCCATGTTCACTGCAGTATTGTTCACAATAGCTAAGAGATGGAAACAACCTAGATGCCCAACAACGGACGAACGGATAAACAAATTTTGATATATTCACACAATGGAATACTATGCTATGATAAAAAACAATGATGAATCCATGAAACATAACATGGAGGACTCTGGAAGGTATTATGTTGAGAGAACTTAGTCGCAAAAGGACAAATACTGTATAATACCACTTTTATAAAAACCCAAGAAAAGGTTTAAACACAGAAGACAATATTTTTTGATGGTTACTAGGGTGGGGAGGGAGGGAGATGGGTACTCACTAACTAGAAAGTAGACAAGAATTATCTTAGGTGAAGGGAAGGATAACACACACTACAGGGGAAGTCAGCACAACTGGACTAAACCAAAGATAAGAAATTTCCTGAATACAAGCGAATACATCAAGGGACAGAGTAGCAGGGGTGGGGATCTGGGGACCATGCTTTCAGGAGACGTCTAGGTCAACTGGCATAACAAAGTTTTTTAAGAAAGCGTTCGGCATCCCACTTTGGTGAGTGGCGTCTGGGGTCTTAAAACCTGGCGAGTGGCCATCTAAGATGCATCAATTGGTCCCAACCACCTGGAGTAAAGGAGAATGAAGAACACCAAAGACACAAGGGAAGTATTAGCCCAAGAGACAGAAAGGGCCACATAAACCAGAGACTTCATCAGCCTAAGACCAGAAGAACTAGATGGTGCCCGGCTACCACCAATGACAG
>NW_004443958.1:10583512-10601873 GCF_000243295.1 Trichechus manatus latirostris
AAGAGACAGAAAGGGCCACATAAACCAGAGACTTCATCAGCCTAAGACCAGAAGAACTAGATGGTGCCCGGCTACCACCAATGACAGCCCTGACAGGGAACACAACAGAGAGTCCCTGATGGAACAGGAGAAAGGTGGGGTGCAGAACTCAAATTCTAGTAAGAAGACCAGACTTAATGGTTTAATTGAGACTGGAGGGACCCTGGACCGTGGCCCCCGGGCTCTCTGTTAGCCCAAAACTAAAACCATTCCAGAGGTCAACTCTTCAGACAAAGATTAGACTGGACTATGGGACATAAAATGATACTTGTGAAGAGTGTGCTTCTTAGCTCAAGTAGATATATGAGACTAAATGAGCAGCTGTCGTCTGGAGGAGAGATGAGACGACAGAGAGGGTCAGGACCTGGTTGAATGGACACAGGAAATCCGGGGCAGAAAGGAAGAGTATGCTGTCACAGTATAGGGAGAGCCAGTAGGGTCACAAAACAATGTATGTATAAATTTTTGTATGAGAGACTAACTTGAATTGTAAACTTTCACTTAAAGCACAACAATAAAAAAAAAAATTACAGCTAAGAAAACCCTATGGAACAGTCCCACTCTGTAACACACATGCAGTCACCATGAGTCAGAATCAACTTGTCGGCAACTAACACCAGCAACAACAACAATGAATCTTTTCGGAAGCAGGTCACCAGGCCTTTCTTCCACAGCACTGCTGAGTGACTTTGAAATGCCAATCCTTGGGCTAGTAGTCAAGCACTTAACCATTTGCACGACACACGGACCTTGCTAGGGAAAGGCAGGGGGTGCCTTTTAGAAAGGGGAATAAGAGAAGGCCTCACCAAGGAGGTGACAGGGTCCAGCCACTCGCACACACACAACACACACACCTGGAAGAAGAGCCTTCCAGGCAGAAGGACGAGCCAGGGCAGAGGTCTTGAGGCAGGAGTCTTGACTAACATCTGGAGCTCAGTGAGCAAGGGGAGAAAGGGAGAAAAGAGCCCAGAGCGCTGGCTACAGGCCAGATCACATTGGTTCCTGTAGCCCACGGTGCTGGAGTCTTTCCCAGCTCTCTCCCAGGGTGACTGATAGAAAGGATGGCTTTGAGTTCCACTTCTGCTCTCTGCACCCTGCAGGTGAGGAGACAGAGGCAGGTCTGGACAAACAAGCATGAAATGACCAGAGCAAAAGGACCTCAGAATGTAAGACGAGCAGAGTCAATAGAACGTGGACGACCTGAATATTCGGTCATACCAATGGTATTTTTTAAGAATATTGGCACATACAGTTTGTAAAATGTCATCTAAGTGGAGATAGAATCTGGAAATGGGATGCAATTCAGAGCTGAAGGGAAAAATGATGTCTCAGTGTGGTCAAAAGGGAATGTGATACCACAACGTATTAAAAGCCATCCCTTAAGTCTAAAATAAATTCTTCCTGCTGTCATTTAGGACCATGTCTTTTTGTTCTGTCCTGACAGAAGGTAATAAACCAGTGGATAGCTTGCAAAATACCCTCTGAGTTGCTGCATTTCCAAGAGAAATTAGGCCAGGTCACATATGAAAAAACAATTGAGCAGCCAACTCCCTATATACACCCTAGACACTCACACAGACACACCCTCACACACACACAGAAACACACAGACACACTCACATGCACAGAAATTCACACAGACACACACACACACAGAAACTCACATAGACACACACATACACTCACACACACACACACATACACTCACACACACAGAAACTCACACAGACACACACACACATAGAAACTCACACGGACACACTCACACACATAGAAAGTCACACAGATGCACTCATACACACACATAGAAACTCACACAGACACACACACATAGAAACTCACACAGACACACTCACACACACAGAAACTCACATAGACACACACATACACTCTCTCACACACACACACACGCATGCACAGACCACCACCACAAACAAGAACAAGCATGACAATGGTAACTGTCAGGTCCTCAGTACATAGCACAGTTTTACTGCCATACACTGCACTCCACAATCTGGAAGATCTCTTCTCCAAGCCCAAGTCCCGAACTGTCCCTCTTCCCCCAGCCCCACCCCACTCTACTTCTCTGGCAGTACCACCCGTGCTCCAGGTCTCAGTATTATAACAACCCAATTGCTCAAGGGCACCTGGTCTTCACAAACACTGTGAGGGATCAAATCTTCAGATACACACAGGAGCCGGGAGCTAAATCACAAGTGCCCAATCCAACATTATCCAGTTTACCTGGCACAAGTTTAAAGAATTCCAGAGTTTCTCCCAAGTCATCGCCTCTTTTCACGCATCCTCCAATAATTAAAAATTATTTTCTAACTTCAAAACGTGGAAGCATTCTCTTTTCTTACTCATTCTATCTCCTTTCACAACTAGGTGTGCTAGTTATTGTCCTTCCAGATTCATTCTCCTTTTTGCTGCCCTGCTGAGCCCAAAGAGACCAGCACCCTTGGGTTGCATCACCCAAGTCTTTCTATCTTCTGGCTTTCCACTGGGGTTGGCTAAAGAGGAACACCAGCCAAGGAGAGATCAGGGTGTCTCTTCTCTGGCTCCTTCCTGCCTCAACACTACGGCTCCTGCTAAGCAGCCCCTCCTCCCACGTTCTCATTAACTATGTTCACACTAGTTCCTCCCTTTGTTCCTTCAGCCCTAGAGGTAGTAACAACAACCCACCGTTGCTAGTCTCTGGGTGCTCCAGTATCTTTTGTTGGTTCCCTTAACCCCAATCACACTGTTGTAGGGAGTTCCTTTATTAAAATCTCTTCAGGTAAACTATCTGAATGGAATCCTGTTTTCTACAGCAACTCTGCTAATACACAAGACCTACTAGTCCATCTGCAGCTCCTCCAGTCCCTGGATACAGTAGTCACTTTTCTATCTGGGCACAAGTCCAATCCCATTTGCCTCACTTCTGAAAGTTCTCAGCAGATGTGCAGACACCAAGCCAACGTTCCTGAGGCTCAACCCACATTGTTTCTTTCCCTTGTCCTGATCACTCAGATTCTTCCTGAGTTTCTCCAAAATTATTCATGTGTTCATTCATATACTCAAAGAATATTTAGTGAGGACTTAAGGTATATCAGAGTTAAGGTATATAAACACAATATGAATAAGGCATAGCACCTGTAGAGGGTCTTGGGCAGAGCAGGAGAAAAATGAAGAACAGAAATCAAATCCATAAAAAGACCAGACTTACTGGTCTAATAGAGACTGAAGGAACCCTTGAGACTATGGCCCTAAGACACCCTTCCAACAGAGAACTACAGCCATTTCCAGAGACCACCTTTCAGAAAACAGTAGGCAGGCTTACAAAATAAACAATAACACCCAAGAGGAACGAGCTCCTTAGAACAGTTAATTATATGAGACCAAAAGGGTAAAATGTGCCCAAAAGCAAAGACAAGAAGGCAGAAAGGGGTAGGAAGCCTGGACAAAAGGTAATGGGGAACCCAGAGCAGAAATGGGAAGAATGCTGCCACACTGAGGGGACTGTGACCAATGTCTTGGAATGTTCTGTGTACAAATTGTTGAACGGGAAACTACTTTGCCCTGTAAAACTTCACCTAAAGCACAATAAAATATTAAAAAAAAAAAAAAAAAGACATAGTACTTGCTTTTAAAGATCTTTCCGTCCACCCGAGGCCATCTCTTCAGACAAAGATAGACTGGACTATGGGACATAAAATGATACCTGTAAAGAGTGTGCTTCTTAGCTCAAGTAGATGCATGAGACTAAATGGGCAGCTCCTGTCCGGAGATGAGATGGGAAGGCAGAGAGGGTCAGGAGCTGGCTGAATGGACACGGTAAATCAGGGGTGGAAAGGAGGAGTGTGCTGTCACAGTATAGGGAGAGCAACTAGGGTGACATAACAACGTATGTATAGATTTTTGTATGAGAGACTAACTTGAGTTGTAATCTTTCACTTAAAGCACAACGATAAAATAAAAAATAATAATAACAATTTAAAAAAAAAAGAAGAAACCTGAACAATAAGAAGAAAGAGAGTCATGTGACTCCCTCTGAGGGACAACTAACTTAATCTTGGGAAGCCGAGAGAAGTGATGTCCAACATGAGGTTTATAGAATAAGAAAGAGCGAATCAGGAGAAAGGGAAGGAATACAAAAGAGAGCAAGAGCAAATACCCAGCGAGACTGTGGCACAGAAAACTGGGTGTTCAGAAGGGTTGGAGCAAAGACTCTGCAGGAAGGAGGAACAAGAAATGAAGCTGAGGAAAGAAGATGGGGCAGATTATGAAAAGCCTTACAAGCCATTTCAAGGAGTTTTGACTTTATCCAAAGAGCAATACAGAATCATTGAAGGGTTTAAGTACAGAAATGCCATAATCAGACATGTGTCTATGGAAGTTCGATACAGCTGTAGAATTGAAGGCAACAAGACTAAGCCAAGAATGAAATGATGGTCTGATCTAGACCATTTCAGGGATTCTTGAGAGCTAGGTAGAATTAAAAAGATGTTTAGAAGTTGGAAGTAATAGGACTTGATTATTGGGATATAGCTGGTCAGTAAGATGGAGAAACTGATAGTAACACACAAATCTGTGGCTTAAGCAAAAGTATGCTGGTACCATTCACAAAGATAGAACACACAAGAGAAGGAGGAAGGTCAAGGGTAAATACAATGAGTTCCTTAACAGCTTGAAAGGAGCCCTGGTGATTAAAGAGTTGTGGTTGATAATTCAGCTGCTAACTGAAATATTGGCAGTTCGAACTCACCCAGTGGCTTCACGGGAGAAAAACTTGGTGATCTGCTTCCAAAAAGATTACCACCAAGAAAACTCTACGGGGCAGTTCTCCTCTGTCACATGATATCTTAATTGTCTAGTGCTGCTTTAACAGAACTATCACAAGTGGATGGCTTCAACAAACAGAAGTTTATTCTCTCACAGTCTAGGAAGCTAAAAGTCCAAATTCAGAGCACCAGCTCCAGGGGAAGTCTTTTTCTCTCTCCGTCAGCTCTGGAGGAAGGTCCTTGTCATCAATCATCCCCTGCTCTAGAGCTTCTCAGTACAGGGACCCTGGGTCCAAAGCATACACGCTCCTGGCTCTACTTTCTTGGTGGTATGAGGTCCACAAGTATCTCTGCTCACTTCTCTCTTTTATATCTCAAAAGAGACTGATTTAAGACACACCCTAATCTTGTAGATTGATTCCTGCCCCATTAACATAACTGCCACTAATCCCACCTCATTAACATCACAGTGACACGATTTATAACGTATAGGAAATCACATCAGATGATAAAGTGGTGGACAATCACACAATACTGGGAGTCGTGGCCTAGCCAAATTGACAGATATTTTGAGGGAACACATTCAGTCCATGACACCTGAGGTCTCTATGAGTGGGAATCAACTCAAAGGCACCCAGCAACAGAGTTTGAGGTTCTCATTGGACTTCCAGTGGAAATGTTTCTATAAGCAGTTGAGTGTACGGTCTACTCACCCATCCCAGTTGGGGGATCCCCTCACTCTTCTATAGCCTTTCTTTGCTTCAGATGTGTTTCCAGTGGCTACCTCCAGCCCTTCCTCTCCCCATCACCTTACCCAGGGTTCTCATTACTTTCTCAACAAACAGTTTTCCTTTAAAATGCCCACACTCTCTTTAAAGAATGTCTAAAAGTTTAATTTCCTCATAATGCAAATCTTTGGCATCCACAACTTGACTCAGAAACCTGGAATTCCTTCCCTCCTCCCCCATCCACTACCTCCACCTTTGGGCTGGCACGGAGCTCCTGCATTCCAAGTTCCAAGAAGGGACCATTTCCCCATATACTTGTAATTCAAGCTCAGTCCCTGACTCCAGCCACGGTGATGGCCCCCAAGTCCCCTGTAATATTTGAATATGAAGTATTTTCAATAAGCTGTGGCCATGTGAGTACAAGATAAACATTCCCACCTGCAGGCGATATCAATCATCCATCTGGGAAGTCAAGGGCTTCTGCTCAGAGAGTAAAACCTTATGAGGAAGACAAGGCATCTTCTGCTAAAGAGCAGGTGTACCTAAGCTTCCAAATACCCCTACTCCCTTCCCCATTGAGCTCGGCCCCGAGAGGCCAGGATAAATCTAAATCAACCTTCCCTCAGCCAAAGCCAAATCCCTGCCAAGAGAGTGACATACAGTCATTGGTCAAAGCTAAATCTTCAGCTCTGCTTTTCTCATCAGCTGCAACCTGCACCTGCAGCTGAATGCTTGCTCTCTCCCCGGTGACAGGAACTGGGGATGGAACACACAGTACTCCTCGGGAACCGGACATCGGTGCTCTCCCACCCTCATTGGCCAACACCTCTTATTGCTTCAAATCAACATACATCTATCGACCACCGACGATATGCCAGACTTTGAACGGCCCTTTACACATGAAAAACACATAAAGTAGCCATTTCTGCACTTGAAGGGATTGCTATTTGGAAGGGGATAAAGAAGCATAATAAATATCATAATATATATATTATGATATATTATGACAAATAAAAAGCCATTTTCCATTGACTCAATCCAACTCATGGTGACCCCATGTATGTCAGAGTAGAATTGTGCTCTATAGGGTTTTCAGAAGTAGATCACCAGGCCTTTCTTCTGACGCACCTCTGAGTAGACTCGAACCTCCAATCTTTTGGTTAGCAGACAAGCACATTAACCATTTGCACCACTCAGGGTCTCCACTGTAATAAACAGTATCCTTTAAACACTGGGGGAAACCAGGTGATAAAGCAATAAATCCTCCCTGGGTGGATAGGAGGTGAGGTGGGTTAGGAAAAAGTAAAAGGAGGGATGAAATGAATAAGATGGCAAAGGAAACAACACTGAAGCTGAAGCCAGGGTAAAACAGGCTTCATATGCCATGCTGACAAATGTGAATTTCAGTCTGTAAAGCCATCAGGGAGGCTGAACACAGGAATTCTTAGTTTGGAATCGTTATGGAACAGTGCCACATAAAATATGGTCCACAGACCACAACAGCAATGTTGTTGTGTGTGGCTGAGTCAATTCCAACTCATAGCAACCCTATATGACTGAGTAGAACTGCCCTATGGGATTTCCTAGGTGTAATCTTTATGGGAGCTCTGTTGACGCAGTGGTTAAAGCAATTGGTTAAAGCCATTGGCTGCTAACCGAAAGGTCGGGGTTTGAAACCACCAGCCACTCTGTGGATAGAGATTTACAGCTTCGGAAACCCTATGGGGTCATTATGAATCCGAATCTACTCGAAGGCAGTGAGTTTTTTAATCTTTACAGGAGTGGATCACAAGGTCTTTTCTCTTGTGGAGAGGCTAGTGGGTTCAAACCACTGACCTTTTGGTTAACAGCTAAGCGCTTAACCCTTCCTCCACCAGGGCTCCTTACAGCTGCAATACCAGTCCACCAAGACGAGTACGGAAATTGAGAGTGCACCTTTCCAAACTTGATAGTGATATGATATTCAAGCACTCACATCCAGGCGTAGGCAATCCTTGGTGTTGTCACACTTGTGGGATGACTCTCATGTGGTGCAAATCGTGAACTAGTATTGGTTGTGATGGACTGGACGATTTTTTAAAATTTCCCACACTTCAAAAAACCTAGATTTCATTCAACCCACTTATTTCTTAAATAAAGAAATTAAGAATCAAATGTTATAATAATAATGTTTGTACTGTGTTTTATAGAGTTCTCATGCCTATTTGTGCGGTTGCTTTTCCCTCTACCGAGATTGTCCTTCCTTCTTATCCCTTGGCTGCCTAGCCAATTCTTGCTCATTCTGAAAAACCCATTTCTGGCATCTCTACTTCTCTAAAGAATTTAATACACATCTCTTTGCTGTGCCCTCTAAACTCCTATAACATACCTTTTTTGTAGCTATCACCACATTTCCTAGTAATTATTTTCATATGCCCATATTCCCCACTAGATTTTTGAGAGTAAGATTTATCACTTATTCACCTTTTTTCTCCAATGCCTACTATAAATGCTGCCTTGATCCCAAGGAAGTGGATGTGATTGGCTAGCGTGGGTCACAGGACTTCATCTGTACCTATCAGAATACAAGGGAATGACCTGCATGACCGACCCTGTAGCCATGGAGTGGGGCAGAGCATGGGAGAGACACAATGAATGGAATCACCAGGACCCCATGGAAGCTCCCTATAGGAGAAGTGGAATGCACTTATCAAAATAAAAAGGAGGTGGGAAGAAAGGCCGGGCATTCTCCTTCCCAAAATTAGCCAGTGAAAACCTTACGGATCACAATGGTCTAAGCAGCAACCAATCATGGGGAAGGGGCAAGACTGGGCAGCATTTCATTCCATTGTGTGTGGAGTTGCCATGAGTCAAGGACCAGCTCAACGGCACCTAACAACAACAACAACAAACCTGGATATGAAAAACAATGGCTCTCTATGGAACCTGTTCTACACGCTTATAAAGTGAGATAATTAATCTCAAAGAATTTTTCAATTCTTCATGCCTTGTATGAATGTAAATATTCAGCCACCGCCAATATTCCTTTTCAAAAGAAACCAGGCACAGCATCTTTGGTGTGGACAGAAGGAGTTGTCTGACGCACATTGCTTCCATGGGTGGACGATTGCAATGCTTTATTGCACATGAAGAAAATCTATAAGAATCTCATTTGGGCTCCTATCCACCCAACTATAAAACTGTCGGCAATATAGTATCATTTATGGTTATTTTTGAAGTATTGATTATAATTGTCTACATAGACTGGCCAGTCTCTTCATACATAATCCATTCCAAGGTTTTATCATTTCTCATTCATACTTGGGGTTTCTTTGTGGTGTATAACAAGTGCCACAGTGGATAAGAGGGAAATTCTGTCCATGCCCAAAACACACAAATGGGGCAAGTGTGTGTATTTGGTGCTGTGGCTTCCTTTCCACATGGCATGTGCTTGTCATGCTCTCTGTCTTAGGCACACTGTGATGAACGGGACACCCAGACCAAAATAGGTGAAGGAGAGAATATTATAAAATGAAGGAAACTTCTTACCTCTCCTTGCTTACTGGGCATCAGGAGCTTAAACTCAAATACCACTTAGTTCTTACCTGCTCAGGCAACTCCCTGAGGGCAGAGACCTTATCTCTCTTGCTCCCTGGTGTATAGAAGGCACATATTAAATATATGAATGAAGGTGAATGAATGAGCAATTTTAAAAGGGTTCTACCTTTTTTTATATAAACAAAAAAAAAAAGATAAGAATCAAACCATCCTATGAAGTTTAACCAATTTCAATTCATCAAAAGGAGCTATAACACAAATATAAGTAGCACTCTATAGATACATATCTGATTCGACTGTATAGCTGTATGTTTGATTCAACCATAATATGACTGGGAAACTACCTACGTGTTAGTGAAACATTAACCAGGAGTAACAAAGGTAGAATTTGGCTTGGCTATGCATGTCCTCTATCCCCTTATCCATTGCCATATTTCCTACTGGTAGTTCCCATAAGCCAAGTAGAACTGGTCACCGGCTTGCATCAGAAATGACTGGCATGTAAGCTGAAGAGACTTCCCAGGCTGTAATCCTGTTACTATTCAAAGTTCAGTCTATTTCTCTTTTTATCTTGTTTTCTTTTTCTTTTCTTTTTGGAGAAAAGTCATAGCCATCTAGAAGTACAAATAAAGGTAGGAAAAGCATCATTCGTTTGTTCTTTTGTTCGCTAACAACTATGGACATTGTCGTAAGTCCTGGGGAGATAGCATAAAATAAGACAGACAAAATCTCTGTTCCTAGAGAGCTTATATTCTAGGGCGGAGAGAAGGCAATAAACTAGTAAACACACCCAAGTGTCATACAGCAAGAGGCGCTAAGTGCTATGAAGACAAATAAAGCAAATTAAGGAGCTTGGGCCAATTTTATAAGGGGTCGTCAGGGAAGGCCCTTCTAATCAGGTGATGTATAAGTAGAAAACTGAAGGAAATCTGAGTGTGAACAAAGTTGATTTCTAGAGAAAAGCATTCCAGCCCGTAGGAACAGCAAACATGAAGGCCCCAAGGCAGAAGCGTTTCTGACATGCCTGAGAAATTTAGAAGGGGCCAGAGTAGCTGGAATTTAGAGGCAGAATGCTAGGAGATGAAATCTGAGGGGAAGTTGGGGGCACGAGGCCACTGGAGAGATTTTGAATTAGTAAAATTTCAGAGTAACTGAAAGAGATAGAAAACCACAAGAGGAAATTGAGCCACAGGATAATCTCGTTTTGTCTTTAAAATAAACAACTTAGAATTTGTGAAAATAAGGGATTATAGGGGGTAAGGGCAGTGAAGGGGTCTCCAGTATGAAAGTTACTGGAATAATCCAGGTGAGAGGTGAGGGTGGCTTGGTCAAGGAGGCAGCAGTGAAAGATTAACTAGCTAATGTACGTAAAGTACTTGGCCCGGCATCTGGGACAAAGAAAACCTCAATATCCAGCCGCTGCCAATGTTATTACTGATATTATCTTACTGTGTGCCAAGAGCTGGATAGAGTCTACCATTTGCTTCACCTTATAGGTTTTTAGAAATGATTTTGGCTGATTAGAAACTTTTGCCTGATAACCATCTATTATTAATCACAGTGCCGAAATGGACGCGCCTGGCCAGGGTTTCTAACACAAATTAGGTGTGTGATCACTGAGGCGCTGCAGTTTGTCTTGGGGCTGTGTGTCTATGGGTGTGAGTATGTGGGTGTGAGTGCGTGGATCTGAGTGCAAGGTGCAAACATCCAACCAAGGACTGTGCCATAAACACACAGGAACCGGCCAGCCCTGCAGCCGGTTTACTATTTGTCCTTCCCTTCCCTGGCACTGCCAGCTTCCCTGTCCTGTCTGTTCCCTTCCTTCCGAGGGAACCCCAGGGAGTTTACCTCTCTTCCAACATGCTGCATTGTCCCTTTGTCAGACTTGCTCATTTTGACCCATATAGCAGGAGAAACCATCCAATCCCCTTTTCCACTTCTCCTTGATTTCTTAGCGGCCCCACTAGGACTGGGATGTTGCATTACCCATCTGCTGCGTGTTCTTACTCACTTTGATGTTTTCCAAATGTTATCTGATAAATGGGCAGAAACCAGCTGGGGCCAGGGGGAACTCTCTGGGAGGAGGCTGCTTAATCGAACATCATCTGTGATTATGGAAGATTTATGACCTGTGGAAGCACTTGCTGGAAGTCATAGGCTCTGGCCCCCAGTTGGCAATAGAGAACAGGGCTCCTTTTGATCCATCCATCTTTTCCCAGAGAATTGTCATTCACCTCTGAACCTTTCTAAATGCACTCAGCACCCTGTGACTTTGTTCGTTTTGCAGCGAGTGTTGCATGGAGCCTTAAAGGCACACAATGAATTGCGAGTGATTTCTAAATGAACCAGGTCCCTGGGTGGCATAAAGAGTTTGCTCTTGGTTACTAACCCAGAGGTTGGAGGTTTGAACCCATCCAGTGGTGTTGTGGAAGAAAGGTCTGGTGGTCTCCTTCCATAAAGATTACAGCCAAGAAGATCCTATGGAGCTCATTTCTGCTCTGTAACACATGAGGTCTCCATGAGTCGGAATCAACTTGATGGCAACAGGTTTGGTTTTTTTTGGTTTCTGAATGAACCTCCATAGAACTAACTCTCTAAGCCCAGCTCCCAGTATACACCAAGAGAGCAGAGAGGAGAAGAAGGCCATCATCAGAGGATGAAATGGAATCCATTAATAGAATTATGACATTCTAGCTAGGAAATGGTAGAACACTGTAGGATTTAAGTCAGAATAACTGAGTTGGAGTCCTGGCTTTATTCTGCAATCTATTAGCTGTGTGATTTTTGTTAATTAACCTTCCTGCATGTCATGAATTGAATAATGTCCCCCCAAAATATGTGTCACCTTGGCTAGGGCATGATTCCCAGTATTGTGTGGTTGTCCACCGTTTTGTCATCTGATGTGATTATCCTATGTGTTGTAAATCCTAACCTCTATGATGTTAATGATGCAGGATTAGAGGCAGTTATATTGATGAGGGAGGACTCAATCCATAGGATTGGGTTGTATCTTGAGTCAATCTCTTTCGAGATATAAAAAAGAGAAGAGAGCAGAGAGGAGGGGGACCACATGCCACCAAGAAAGAAGCACCAGGAGCAGAGTGTGTCCTTTGGACCCGGGGTCCCTCCTGCACTGAGAAGCTCCTAGACCAGGGGAAGATTGATGACGAGGATCTTCCACCAGAATCAACAGAGAAAGCCTTCCCCTGGAGCTGGTGCCCTGAATTCGGACTTGTAGCATCCTAGACTGTGAGAGAATAAATTTCTGTTAAAGCCACCCACTTACGATATTTCTGTTGTAGCAGCACTAAATAACTAAGACACCGAGTCTCAGTTTTCTCATCTTTTTCACAGGGATCTTCATGCACATGCAATGTATTCATATAAGATTCTATGTGCAGCAAGTGAGATGATATTTGGTAGAATAGTGAGTAGTCTTATCCAGGCAGACATGGCAATTGTCTGTCCTCACTGGCTGTCTGCTTGGACCTGCCCTCCCAGAAGGACACCTGAGTAATCATCTACATACTTCCTAATAGTGGCAAAATCAAATTGATTATTAAAAACCTTCCCACAATGTAAAATTGTACAACCACTTTGGAAAGTGATTTGGCACTTCCTTAAAAAGCTAGAAATAGAAGTATTGTATGATCCAGCTTTCCTGCTCCTTGGAATATATCCTAGAGAAATAAGAGCCATCACATGAACAGATAAATGCACACACATGTTTACTGCAGCACTGTTCACAATAGTAAAAAGATGGAAACAACCTAGGTGCCCGTCAATGGATGAATGCATAAACAAATTATGGTATATTCACACAAGGGAATACTACACAATGATAAATAACAACGACAAATCTGTGAAATATCTTATAACATGGAGGATCTGGAGGGCATTATGCTGACTGAATTTAGTCAGTCACAGAAGGACAAATATTGTGCAAGACCACTATTATAAGAACCCAAGAAAAGGTTTAAACACAGAAGACAACATCCTTTGATGGTTAGGAGGGTGGGGAAGGAGGGAGAGGGTTACTCACTAACTAGAAAGTAAACAAGAATTATCTTAGGTGAAGAGAAGGATAACACACACTACAGGGGAAGTCAGCACAACTGGACTAAATCAAAGCTGAGAAGTTTCCTGAATACAACAAAACACATCAAGGGGCAGAGTACCGAGGCGGGGTTCTGGGGACCATGCTTTCAGGGGACATCTAGGTCAATTGGCATAACAAACTTTATTAAGAAAATGTTCTGCATCTTACTTTGGTGAGTGGCGTCTGGGGTCTTGAAAGCTAGTGAGTGGCCATCTAAGATGCATCAGTTGGTCCCAACCCACCTGGAGTAAAGGAGAAAGAAGAACTCCAAAGACACAAGCAAAGTATTAGCCCAAGAGACAGAAAGGGTCACATAAACCAAAGACTGCATAATCCTGAGACCAGAAGAACTAGATGGTACCCGGCTACCACCAATGACCGCCCTGACAGGGAACACAACAGAGAGTCCCTGATGGAGCAGGAGAAAGGCGGAGTGCAGAACTCAAATTCTAGTAAAAAGACCATACTTAATGGTCTGACTGACACTGGAGGAACCCCAGAAAGCATGGCCCCCGGACTCCCTGTCAACCCAGAACTAAAACAATTCCCGAGACCAACTCTTCAGACAAAGATTAGAATGGACTATGGGACATAAAATGATACTCATGAAGAGTGTACTTATTAGCTCAAGTAGATACATAAGACTAAACGGGCAGCTCCTGTCCAGAGATGAGATGAGAAGGCAGAGAGGGTGAGGAGCTGGTTGAATGGACATGGGAAATCAGGGATGGAAAGGAGGAGTGTGCTGTCACAGTATAGGGAGAGCAATTAGGGTCACATAACAATGTATGTATAAATTTTTGTATGAGAGACTAAATTAAATTGTAAACTTTCACTTAAAGAACAATAATAAAAAATAAAATAACTTCCCACAAAGAAAACTTCAGCTTTTATTGCAGAATTCAATCAAACATATAAGAAAGAAAAAAATAGCAATCTTACAGAAACTTTTCCAGAACATACAAGAGGGAACACTTCCCCAATTCATTTTATGAGTCCAGCATAACCCTGCTACCAAAATCTGACAAAGAGTTTATAAAAAACTATAATACACACCAATATCCCTGATGAATACAGCTGCAAATGTATTGGTACAGTTATTATTTCCATTCTACAGGTGAAAAAAGTAAGCCTTAGAGAAATTGGGGAATTGGCCCAAGGAAACATAGCTAGAAAGTGGCAGATTTAGAATACAAATCAAGGTCTCCCAAACTCCAGAACTTCTGCACTTAAAGAATATGTTACAGGACCC
Source organism: Trichechus manatus latirostris (assembly GCF_000243295.1). Classification (NCBI taxonomy): domain Eukaryota; kingdom Metazoa; phylum Chordata; class Mammalia; order Sirenia; family Trichechidae; genus Trichechus; species Trichechus manatus. Next base: position 10,597,931 of record NW_004443958.1, read on the forward strand.
TCGACTATGATGCTGGAGTTCCTAGGTGGCACAAACAGTTAAGCACTCAGTTGCTAAACAAAAGGTTGGAGGTTTGAGTCCACCCAGAGACGCCATGGAAGGAAGGCCTGGCAATCTACTTCCAAAAAATCAGCCACTGAAAATCCAGTGGAACACAGTTTTATACTGACACACATGGGTTTATTATGAATCAGAATCAACTCGAGAACCACTGGTTTGGTTTGGTTTGGTTTGGTTTGGTTAACTGTGATGCGTATCCAACTAGATTGGGTCTAAAGGAATGAATTGCTAATAGATAACTTTGAGCTCCAGAAAGTGAATGAGGGAGGCCTTCTTAGATCATGGAGGCAACAGTGTGCTCTGCTTGAGCCTGGCAGCTCCCTCATCCTCACCCCTGGCCTTCATGGCCACTGTGTGTTCCTCTGCCTTGCCTGAGACTGAGAGCTACAGCCTCTGGGTTTTAAGAACTGCAGTGCTGGCTCCATTAAAACTGACAAAGTGACAGTTGTTTAAGAGTTAGAACCCCCCAGACACACATGTGTACCAGAAAGGCCCAGCTCCAAGCCAAATACGTATTGAGAGGTTTGACATGTGGCCAGGGCATGTCTTGCTCGTTAATGAAACAGCCCTGCAAGCAGAGAAACTGCTGCGAGCAATTAAGTATCATAGTCTCATCTCCATGTTCCCCTCCCCAGCCAACCCCTCATGTACTCTCTTCAGCAATATCTCTTGAACCTCAAAGGGAAGAGGATGGGAAGGACACGGAGGTTTCTGGAGGCTCATTGCACGGAAGCACTGTTCTGTCCAAGAATCTGTTCCCTGGTTGTCTGTCCCTCCACGGGCCAGTGCCCAATAGGGAAATCAGTCCAACCCTGTTCTACCCAAGTGTGTGAACATCCTCTCCCCAAAGTAGCTTTCTGCCTTCAAACCCACAAAACCTCTTCAGAGCATGCACTTAATGCCTAATTAATAACACCCACCTCTCAAACCCTTATGAACATGCAATCAAGCCTCATTTATCTACTCACTAGGAGAGGTGACAGGGCACTTCATTAGCATCAAGACTAGAAAATCTGGAGACTTCCGGGAAACATGGCACTATAGGCAGAAGCACCACACCATCCCTCTACAGCAAAGATCTGAAAAACTAAGCCAAACAGAGAAAATGGCAATCCTGAAACCCTAAGCATCAAATGAAGAAGTAAAGAACTCAGCCAAGCACCAAATGGAATAAGAAACTGTCAGAGAACAGAGCGCGAGGAGAGATACATGCAGAGGCCCCCTATCAGCTAACACAGCACAGACCCACCATCTTGGACTCCTATCCCACAAAAGCGAACGTGGGTACAAGAAAGCAGCTTCACAGAGCTTCCAGCAGGTGACAGAACAACAGGTAACCAGTGATATATGCTTTCCCACCCCACATCCTTCTTCACCCCTACTCGGCCTCCTCTGCTTCCTGCAGCCACAGTCAGTTGGCCAGGAAGCACCAGCTTCACCCTGGTGTCACTTGGATTCTACTCGCCTGCACTGGCTGGCTCCCTAAGTGCCATTTGTTGGCTGCTGGTGTTGCTTTTTTCCGCTTCTTAAGATTTCTTCCTTACTTCTCACCACCTCCCCCTCCTTTCTCTCAAATACCTGGCTCCGCGCACCATCTTTGCTTCTTCCTGAAAGACTGTGAAATGCCACTTAAATGTAAGACTGCTTCCCAGCCAGTGCTGCTGTGCTGGTGGGATCCTGGGGCTTCTTTTGTTTGTTTTGAATTGTATCTTTGTTTGTTTTCTTTTTCTTTTCTCAAACCAGGATCCCATTCTAGCCAGGCAGTACTGCATGTCTTGGAACCTACCTACGCCCTCAGCATGAGCAGATGTGCAGAGGGATCACTGCAGGTATTTCTTTTTTCTTGGTTTTTTTTTTTTTTTTTTCTGTTTTTTTGAGGGGTTTTTTTTCTGGTTTTTTTGGTGGGTTCTTGTTCTTTTTTTTTTCTTATTTGTTTGTTTTGTTTTGTTTTCCCTCTTTTTCCCTTTCTGCCTTTCTTCAGTACTCAGTTTCTCATCTCTCTATACTTTCCTTCTCTTCCTGTCCCTTGAATACCTGGCCCTGAGTGACACCTCTACCCATTCTAGCCAGGGAGAACTTCACAGTCTCGGAGCAGCTTCCCCAGACCTCACAGCCATACCAGTGTGATCCCTGGGAGCTTTGCTTTTCTTTTATCTTTCTAATTTTTATTTATTCATTTTTTTCTTTCCTTTTCTTTTTTTCTTCTTTTTGTTTTTCTCCATTTCATTGTCGCTCATCTCTCCACTCCAAAGGCAAACACCCTTAGCACTCTTTTTCTTTGTTTGTATGTTTTTAGCCCCTATTCCTCTCTCCTCTCTCCCATGCCCATCTTAGCTCCACAGATCACAATCTCCCCCCTCCATCCTGCCTACCTGCACCATGCGCTTAACATCACACCACCAAGCAGCACAGGCATGGCCTACCGGAACCTGCCCTGCACTGATTACTGGCCCACCCTGAATAACCGCAGTGAGTGCCACAAACAACCCATCCCGGCAACTCCTCTTCAGCTAGACGTGCCCTACTTTACCATATCTGAGCTACTGACTCTGCCAATTGAAGAAGGAGGCAAAAAGTATCTTGCCAACAGATGAGCAAACAACAAAGAACACACAGCCTGCCTACTCAGACATAACCAAATAAAACAAAAAAGGAGGACAAAACAAACAAATCTACAATCAATAAACAAGAAAAATAACTACCGAATGGCCCAAAGACAGCAGACAATATCGAAACATTTACAAAAACAGGACAGGATAGTTCCAGTGGGAGTCCAAAATTAAACACCAGATGACTTTCCAGTAGAAGAAAAGGCACGGGAACTATCTGATAGGGAATTCAAATCTCTAATGTTCAGAGCTATAGAAGAGTTGAAGCAAAAATCAGACAAAAATGAGGAAAAAATAGACAAATTCATGGAAAATGCAGACAAAAAAAAAGAAGAATTCAGGAAAATAATGCAGAAACAAAATGCCAAAATAAATTCACAACTAGAAATCATACAAAAACAACAATTAGAAATCCAAAAGACAAACAACAAGATTTCAGAAATGGACAGTGTCATAAAAGGGCTGAGGAGCAGATTTGAAACGGTGGAAGACAAGATCAGTGGAATTGAAGACAAACACTTGGATACAACTCTGAGGAAAAATCGGAAAAAAGAAAGAAGAAAGATGAACAGATCTTGAGCAGAAGAGGGGGAGAAAACAGAGAGGATCATTGAAGAACTGCTGACAGAAAACTTCCCCAATATCATGAAAGATGAAAAGCCAGCCACCCAAGAAGCACAATGAACCCCATATACAATAGACCCCAAAAGAAAATCACCAAGGCATATCATAATCACACTCACCAAAACCAAAGACAAACAGAATCCTGAAAGCAGCTCAAGAAAAACAAAAAGTCGTGTACAGAGGAGAAACAGCAAGACTAAGCTCAGATTATTCGGCAGAAACCATGCAGGCAAGAGGGCAATGGGATGACATATATAAAACCTTGAAAGAAAAAAATCTCCAGCCAAGAATAATATATCCTGCAAAATTCTCATCCAAATATGATGATGAAATTAGGACATTTCCACATAAAAAAAATTAAGGGAATATGTAAAAACCAAACCAAGCTTACAAGAATTATTAAAGGGAGACTTCAATCTGAGAGCAAACAACTTCAGCTCACTGCTGAATCTAGGATGCAGGATTGTACCAGCCAGATACCAATCTGGGAAATGAACTCTCAAGGACTATCCAAAACCAAAAGAAATGCAACAGGGAATCAGATCAGTTAATCTGCAAATGACAGCAACATCAGAACAATAAAAGAGGGAACAAACACTGTAGGTATAGAACCTTCTAATGGAGAGAAAGGCAAGGCGATACCAAGTAAT
>NW_004443958.1:10604304-10643787 GCF_000243295.1 Trichechus manatus latirostris
TAAAAGACCTATACAAAGAAAACTACAAAACACTACTGCAAGACACCGAAAAGGATCTACATAAATGGAAAAACATACCATGCTCAAGGATAGGCAGACTCAACATAGTGAAAATGACAACTCTACCCAAAGCAATTTACAAATACAAGGCAATCCCAATCCAAATACCAACAACATTCATTAAAGAGACGGAAAAACTAATCATTAACTTTATATGGAAAGGGGAGAATCCCCAAATAAGTAAACCACTACTGAAGAAGAATAAGTAGGAGGACTCACACTACCTCACCTCAGAAGCTACTATACAGCTATGGTAGTCAAAACAGCCTGGTACTGGTACAATGACAGATACACTGACCAATGGAACAGAATTGAGAACCCAGATGTAAATCCATCCACCTATGGTCACCTGATCTTTGACAAGGGCCCAAAGTCCATCAAATGGTGAAAATTCAGTCTTTTTAACAAATGGTTCTGGCAACACTGGATGTCCTTCTGCAAAAAAATGAAACAGGACCCGTACACACACCATATACAAAAACTAATTCAAAATGGATCAAAGACCTAAAAATAAAGCCAAAAACTATAAAGTTCATAGAAGAAAAAATAGGACCAATGCTACAGGCCCTAATACACACCATTAACAGGATACAAACCATAACCAACAGCACACAAACTCCAGAAGATAGGCTAGATAACAGAGATCTTCTAAAAATCAAACACCTTTGCTCTTCAAAAGACTTCACCAAAAGAGTTAAAAGAGAATCTACAGACTGGGGGGAAATTTTTGGACATTAAAAGTCAGACAAAGTCTAATCTCTATGATCTACAAGAAAATCCTACACCTCTACAACAAAAAGACAAATAATCCTGTTAAAAAATGGGCAAAGGAAATGAACAGACACTTCGCCAAAGAAGACATTCAAGCGGCCAACAGACACATGAGGAAATGCTCACGATCACTAGCCATTAAAGAAATGCAAATTAAAACCACAATTAGATACCATTTCACCCCGGCATTACTGGCACGAATCAAAAATACTGGAAACTACAAATGTTGGAGAGGCTTCGGGGAGATCGGAACTCATGCACTGCTGGTGGGAATGCATAATGATACAACCACTTTGGAAAATGATATGGTGCTTCCTTAGAAAGCTAGAAACAGAAATACCATATGATCCAGGAATCCCACTCCTAGGAATATATCCTAGAGAAATAAGAGCCATCACATGAATAAACATGCACACCCCTGTTCATTGCAGCATTGTTCACAATAGGAAAAAAAATGGAAACAACCTAGATGTCCATCAACAGACGAATGGATAAACAAACTATGGAACATACACACAATGGAGTATTATGCAATAATAAAGAACAATGATGAATCTGTGAAGCCATCTCATAACATGGATGAAACTGGAGGACATTATGCTGAGTGAAATAAGTCAATCACAAAAAGACAAATATTGTATGAGACCTCTATTGTACAAAATCATGAAAAAGGTTACCACAAAAAGTAACAATCTTTGCTGGTTATGAGGGATGGTAGGGGTTGGGGGGAATACTAAATAGACAATAGATATGTGGTAACTTGGGTGAAGGGTAAGACAGTACACAGTACTGGGGAAGCCACCACAACTTGTACAAGGAAAGGTCATGGAAGCTCCATAGACACAACCAAACTCCCTGAAGGACTGAATTGCTGGGCAGAGGGCTGTAGGGACCATGCTCTTGGGGAACATCTAGCTCAATTGGCATAACACAGTTTATAAAGACAGTGCTCTACATTCTACCTTGGTGAGTAGTGTCTGTGGTCTTAAAAGCCTGTGAGCGGCCATCTAAGATACTCCACTGGTCTCACCCCTTCGGGAACAAGGGAGAATGAAGAGAACAGGATACAAGGAAAAGATTAGTCCGAAGGACTAATGGACCACAGCTACCAAGGCCTCCACCAGACTGAGTCCAGTACAGCTAGATGGTACCCGGCTACCACCACTGACTGCTCTGACCAAGATCACAACAGAGGGTTCTGGACAGAGCTGGAGAAGGATGTAGAACAAAATTCTAACACAAAAAAAAAGACAAGATTTCCTGGCCTGACAGAGACTGGAGAAACCCCCAGAGTATGGCCCCGGACATCCTTTTAGCTCAGTGGTGAAGTCACTCCTGAGGTTCACCATTCAGCCGGGGATTGGACAGCCCCATAAAACAAAACGGGACTAATGAGGCCCAGCAGTCCAACGACAAGGACTAGAAGGCAGGAGGGGACAGGAAAGCTGGTGATAGGGAACCCAAGGTTGAGTAAGGACAGTGTTGACATGTCGTGGGGTTGTTAACCATTGTCATAGGGCAATATGCGTATTAACTGTTTAATGAGAAACTATTTTGTTCTGCAAACTTTCATCTAAGGTACAAAAAAATAAAAAAATTATCTATGTGAGATCAAATTGACAACAGCAACTTAAAAGTTTTGATGGGAAGCCTAGGGGACAGTGAGTTGAAGATAATGGTGATGGAATAATTTGGAAAAGGATAGTGAGAATAGCAGCACAACTGGAAGAATGTAATCGATGTCACTGAATTGTACATGTAGAAATTTTTGAAATGGTGTATCTTTGGCTATGTATATTTTCATCAAAAAAAAAAAAAGGTACCCCAAGGTCGAGAAGGGAGAGTGTTGACATGTCATGGGGTTGTTAACCAATGTCATAAAACAATATGTGTACTGACTATTTAATGAGAAACTATATGTTCTATAAACCTTCACCTAAATTACAATTTTAAAAAATTTTAAAAAAAGACTAGAAAATTTTCTTGGAAAATGAGCTACTCTGAAATCTAAGACTGGTAGATAGCTAGAGATAGATAGCTGCTGTGGGGTTGACCCCAACTAGTGGCAACCTTACGTACAACAAAATGAAATGTTGCCCAGTCCTGCATCATCTTCATGATTAAAAGCATGTTTGACTCAATCATTGTGGCTGTTGTATCTGTCCATCTCCCTAAGGGTCTCCGTCACCCTCACTGGCCCTCTACTTCACCATACATGATGTCCTTCTCTAGTGATTGCTCTCTCCTGATGATGTGTCCAAAGCAAGCAAGTTGAACAATGTTCTGTTGTGATACATAAGCTTTTCATTGGCTAATTTTTTGAAGTAGATCGCCAGGCTTTTCTTCTAGATCTGTCTTAGTCCGGAAGTGCCTCTGAAACCTGTCCACCATAGGTGACCTTACTAGCATTTGCAATACCGGTGGCATAGCTTCCGGCATCACAGCAGCATGCAAGACACCACAGTATGACAAACTGATAGCTAGGTGATGGCAGACTGGCAGGGAATATCGAAATATCATTGAGTTCTCAGAGAATTCTACACAATCCCAGGGCAAACTTTTCATTCATTTATGTATTCTTTTTATAAACATTTACTAAGGACCTATGCTAGGTGCTCTGGGAAACACAAAGAAGTATATGATAAAGTTATTGCCCTCCAGCTGGGCCTCCCTAGCCCATAACCCACCTCTGTATAAATTCCTAAAAAGTGCCTCTTCCTCCAGGCGGGTGCAGCCCAACCAAGGACTTGGTCAGTGTGGCATGGACTGGGTTTCAGTGCCGATTCCTCGTCTTCCCCACTCCAAGCAAACACAAGAAACTGTCCTGCCCTCCTGCCGCTTTACAATTTAAAACATTTAAGCCTAAAATACCTAATCAAATAACAACAATTTAAGACAGAATCTGAGAAGCCCATATTAGCAGTTCAGAGAGAAAGTGCTAAGAAATTTAATATTACCTGGGAATGGAAAAGATGGGAACTGAATGTGGTAGCCAGCCTCCAAGATGGTCCCAATAATCCCTGTGTCTGGGTTTTCATGTGTTTTGCACTCTCCTGGTGGCGCAGTGGTTAAGAGCTCGAATGCTAACCAAAAGGTCAGCAGTTCGAATCCACCAGCCAACTCAACAGCAATGGGTCAACAGGTCCCACATTGAATAAGGCTGACTTTATAACCAATAGGGCATTGAGGAAATAATGGAGTGTGACTTCCAAGGCTAAATCATAAAGGACATTAGGGTTTCTGTCTTGCTCTCTTTTAGATCACTCACTCTGTGGAAAGCCAGCTAACAGTCACAAGAACACTCAAGCAGCCCTCTGCAGAGGCCCACATAACGAGGAACTGAGTCCTCCTACCAACAGCGTGTGAGTAAGTATGTGATCCTCCAGCCCTGGTCAAGCCTTCAAGGGTCTGCAGCCCCTGCCATATCCTGACCGCAGTCTCATGAGAAACCCTGAATTCAGCCACCCAGCGAAGCCACTCTCAAATTCCTGACCCAAAGAAACTATGAGATAATAAATGCTTGTTGTTTTAAGTCATGACGTTTTGGAGTAATTTGCTGTATATCAGTAATAATGGATACACTGGGCTTTAAAGTGGGAGAATTTCAGGGCTCTGAGGTGGCAATGGAGGGAGGCTTCCAGACTGGAGACAAATGAGAGGCAAAATCACAAGTCACATCTGCGGGAGTAGAATCTTGCCTCCCATAAAGTATTAGAGGAAGTTCTATATTTGGGGAATTCTTTGGAGGGTGAGAATTCTCTTCAGTTTCTAGTTTGACCAATAGCTGAAGCATTTTCAAGCTCTCCCCAAGGAAATTTTGGCAACAGCAGCATTTTTAAAGACCCCTCTCAGGAATCTCTCACCTCTCGGTTCACAATGGCTACTTGAAAAATAGAGATGATGGCATCAAAGGAAACTCAAGTGTAGAAAAATATACTCCATACTACCAAGAGGATGAGACAACAAAGGGGCAAGAACAGGAGGGTAGGGGCATTCACCATTTATTTCTGTAAATCTGTATTGTTTCCATTTTTACAACAAAAGGGTTAAAAACAAATATTTTTAGTTCTACTCTAGTTGGCAAATATGAATTTTTTTAAAGCTGTTTCAAGAACCCAAAGTCAAGAGCATTGGGTAGTTTGGCCAGCATCACTGAGAGGGTCTGCCTCTTCCCCTTTGTATTCAGAAGCCCATGTAATTTATTTTTTCTGGATGAATTGTAGAGACTCTCCAACTAGTTCCCATGCTGATGGAGGAAGCATAAAAGGACAGGATTTTGTCATCTATATATCTGCCAATTGGAGGAAGAGAAAAGGGGGTGTTTGCTTCTTGCAGACTCAGAATTTAAGCTTGTTCCATTGACTGTAAGTTCTCTATGGGGGATTCCTATAACCGGCTTCCCAGCTGGGCTACAGTCACATCCTGTAGGACCCATGCGAAGAACCTCTTCTTTCAGCCACCTGGATTCCCAAGGGACTGTACAGAAATCACTTAAGTCTTAACATGTTTAAAATGTATCTTCAAGTAGAAGAGTAGAATCTCTTTAAAAAATCAGAAGGCAATAAAGCAAAGGAGTTGAAGGTCCACTGTAGTTATAACTAAGAAGGTGGATTTTATGTAAATTTTAAGGGAAATTTCAAGAGGGAAGCTATAACCTTAGAACAACTCAGATGCTAGGTACCAGAAATACCAGCTCCTACTGAAGGTCTGTAGGGACATAGTTCAATTTAAAACTTTCATTTCTTCTCTGCTTTGCCATGAGGAAGGAGGCAGGGATTCAGAAGCGGAGACTTGGGAATGCTAATATGTCATTGCCATTGCTAAATTGTTTAAGAACGTCAAAAATATATAATAAAAGAAGGGAAGAAAAGCTGCCACCATCCAGATGCCAAAATACCAGGTCTAGAGTCGTGCTGAAGTTGTGTCCCCAAGGTACCTAAAATCCAAGAAGAATTTAGATTGACTCAACTTACGTAAGACTGAAAAAAGAAAAAGCATTAACTTAGTCTGAGATGGAAGTTCATTGCCATCAAGTCAATTCCAACTCACAGTGACCCTATAGGACAGAGTAGCGCTGCCCCATAGGGTTTCCAAGGCTGTAAATCTTTATGGAAGCAGACTGCCACGTCTTTCTCCTGCAGAGTGGCTGGTGGGTTCAAATTGCCTGCCTTTGGGTTAGCAGTCAGGCTCTTAACCACTATGCCACCATGGCTCCTCGTCTAAGATGGACAACATGGATAATAAATGGGAAAAAATACCCTATTAATCGAGGTGTCTGAATTTCTTAAAATTATACCTTAATCATCTGATGTCTTTCAAGTATATAAATTAATGTGTTATTAATGTCAACATGTTTTTTAATTGGTTTTTACACTGACGGTGGTTTGTTTAGATTATACATCGTTGCCTAGTCTCCTTCGTGTATCTGGGAAATGGCTGGGTGGCAGGGGCGGTGCGGAATCCAGGCTACAAAGTCCAGCAGTGCAAACACAAAACTTTAGAGAATCAACCAAGGTCAAAATAACTGAAACATTTGGTGTAAGAGCATGTACTAACAGTCTGCCCAGTGCCCACCCTCTCTCTTTTCCTTCTCAATTTTATAAGGATAAAAATCACATGAGACAACTATTGCCCCTCAACCATCGTCCATATCTTGAAAAGCCTTAAAAGTACTTAGTAATCTCAGAAGCCAGAAGAGAAGTACTCAGTTGCCCTCTTGTTTTGTCTGTGTCTTCTTCACCCTATTGGTGAGAGAAGGAGTCCCACCTTAGGGTTCCAGGGATGACCAAACATGCAGCACCCAACCCTGGAGAGATGAAATCTGCAGCAGTTTATTAGGTACGTATACTCACAGCCCAGGGGAGAAGAACGCCACACACAGCACACTATACTGGGCCACATAGGGGTTGCACTCAGTACCAAAGTGAACCAGCAGGAGCTCTGGGAGGCAGGCTTTGTAGTAACAAGAGGATGAGGTGACCCCTGCTTCCTACGGGAGGACGCATTTGGCTTGTTTAAATAATTTTGTGGAATGGCAGGGAAGTGAACCCATTAGATTGAGGACGGGTTGGAGTGGAGTTGGTCTGGCTGATAGGACAATTGGCTGGGTGGGGAGCTTTTTCACCAGGTGGGGTGGGGAGCCATATCTGGCAAGAGCAGATTAAGAGCACAGTCATACCTTTGGGCCCTGTGAGGCTCAAAGATGTTAAGATGGCACATGAAATTTTAGGTTTTACAACACAGCTCTGGGGTGATGTGATCCTAGGGAGACTTATTCATGGAGGAAATAGTAACATTAGCTATTTAGCTACTATCTACCTGAAGGATCCCAATGTACATGATAGATACAAGTAACTCTCAGCTACTGACATGTAGTGCTCACTAAATGGTTTATTAATACTAATTAATTAATGGCAGATTATGTTATTGTCCAAATGCTCACAACCCCTCCCCACTGGGCCTATCTCTATAAGAGGATTACACATCCCACTCCAGTGACATCATCCTTGGAGATGTGACTTGCTTTGGCCAATGAAATGTGAAAGAAGGTGACATGGCGTTGCCACATGCGCCACTTCTCAACAGAATCCTCTGACTCTGCATCTCTCTTTTCCCCTCTGCCAAGACTCCAACAAGGCCTCCAACAGGGGCTGCTCTTCAGCCTGGTTCCTAGAGCGAAAAGCTGAAACCAAATCAATAATGGAAGCAGACGTTGAGCCAGAAATAACATTGAGATTATGAATCACTGAAATTTTTTGAGGCCATTACTGTAGAAAATGTAGCCTAAAGTGCCTGATGCAGGTCAAATTGACTTCTTCCTTAGCACACGTAAGAAGGGAATAAACATGAACTGAGCACCTGCCTGAGCCAAATATCATTATAATGTTAAATGTGTGACCCCTTCTCAATCATAAAACACAGTGCAGTTGAATACCAAAGATGTATGGATTATTTAAGGCACATGAAGAATTTTCCAAACTTCAGACATTCTTTTGCCGCCTCAATAAAGGTTGCACATCTGTGTACTATTCAATTAATATTTCTTAATTTTCTCATGATTTTAACTATATCAATTTCAAAGGAAATTTTGTAGCACTGCAATAAATGGGAAATCACTATCATTTATTTTAGATAGAGCTGGAAAAATAAATACCTACTTAAAAATTCATTTATGTATCATCTTGACTTATTTGCATACCATCAATGGCAACTACTCTACATTTTGGGAAACACTTCTGCAGTGGGCTAGGTGTCTTAGGCTGGGTTTTCTAGACAAGCAAAACCAGTAAAATCTATAAATGTATATACAGAGGGAGAGATCTAGATCAAGGAAATGGTTGTAGAGTCTGGAACTTCCCAAGTCCCCGGGTCAGGCTGGAGGCTTCTCCGGATTCACGTAGCCACAGGGGCTGGCAAACCCAAGATAGGCAGGTCAGACAGCAAGGCTCTGGTTCACAGGCTACAAAGACCAACAAATTCCAAGACTGGCAGGCAAGACAGCAGGTAAGCTTCTAGCTCAAGTCCCAAGAACTGGAGATCAGTTGAACAGGTGCCAGCTGCAGGATCCAGAGCAAGCAAAAGCCCACGAGTCTTGCCAGAAAGTCCACCTATATAGGATACAGGCCATACGCCCAAGGAAACTCCCCATTAACTGATTGGCTACTCACAGCAGATCCCATCATGGAGGTGATCACATTATATCAGTTCTCATCATGGATGTGACCACATCATCATACCACTGCCAAACTACATCACAACTGCCAAACCATTGAGAAACATAGTCCAGCCAAGTAGACACACAACCTTAACAATTACACTGGGCATCCACAAGTACTTGGTATTTGACTACACTGAGTTTTATCATTGAGGAGGGGGCCACACATTTAACATTATAATGATATTTGGTTCCAGTAGGTGTTCAGTTCATGCTCATGTCAGAGTCTCATGTTCTCGTGTAGGCTCCATCACACATTGTATAATTTTGGACAACCTTCTTTAGAGCTCAGTGTTCTCAATCTTAAATAGAATTTATACTATAAGGTCCTTTCCAGCTCTAATACCATCTGTTCTTCTGGGCTGCTTGTCCTACTGTTTCTGTCTATTACTGAGGCTGAGAGCAATCCACATGTGTGAAATCACTCATGAACCTAATGGGAAAAAGAGAATTTAGCTAATCTATGGCATGGTTCCTATTTCTGCTATGAATATATTTCTCTCCCAAAGAGATCATATCAAAATTACAAAGCCCAAACAAGGGCACTTCTTATTTCATCTTCCTTTATGTTTTGCCAACAATTTCTATTAGCTGAAATTCTTTCATGGTACAAAATGATATTTCTCCTACCCTTCTCATGAGGTGACTCTATTTCCTGCTGTGACTTAGGAGAAAAGAGGAAGGAAATCATAATTCTTTTTAACAGGCAGATGCTGGCTATTAGTCAGCAATAAATACCATCTTGGTTATGCAAAGCAAAGGAATAGCTATCCAATTGAAGAACGTTTCCCCTTCTACTAATTCCAGGGCTTTAAATCTTTTTATTTCCCTTTATTTACCAAGTTCAGAAGACTCTCACTCTCAAAAATGAACATCTGTTAAAGAGATTCCTATAATTGTAGATTTTGGAACTTGGAAGGGTGTCATCTCCTTCAACCAACGTGTTATACAGATGAAGAAATTAAGACTCCATGTCATACAGCTAAGAAGCAGCAGAGTTGAGATAAGATTCAGGCTCCAAGCTCACAGGCTAGGTAATGTTGTATATTAGACATATAGCCTCTGCCAGGTTCTGTTGAACTTTATTCAAGTAACTAACCTCTCTTGAACTCAGTTTTTTTCATCTGCAGAATGGGGGTCATAATACTTACCTTGCAGGGTTATTTTAAAAATCAAGTGAGATACACCAGTGGCTCTCAAACTTGAAAGTTTTAATGAGTCATCAGACTCTAATTCAGTAGGCCCCCGGAGAGGGGTGGGTGGGCAAGATTCCGCATCTCTAACAAGCTCTGGGATGATGCCAGTGCTGTGTGTAAACAATAATGGCCTTGAAGTTATTCAGCAGCGCCACATCAATTGCCGTAGAGTCAATTCTGACTCATGGAGACCCCAAGGTGAGTCTATCCTGGGTCTCAACTGAATCTTAACTGAGGTTAATTTGAGAACAGATTAATCTGTTTCAAGATAATGGAGAGTTAACTACATGGACACCTATGGAATTTTTATTTCAAAGTTCAAGATGAAGGTTATCAAACAGATTCTTAGCAATGTGGAAAAACAGAAATCAAGAGTGTGGCAAGAGGGAAAAATGTTTGTTCCTGGCTTCCTGAACTGAGTTCACTACCCTAGAATATGAGAATTTCCTGGGGAATGTTGAAAAAATGCCAGTCCTGAAGCCCACCCTCTGGGGAAGGCCCAGGGATTAGTATTTTTAAAGTTCTCAGGTGATTCTAATAGGAGCCAGGTAAGAACCCATTTTCCAGAGCATTGGTTTTAAACCCTAGAACATTAGAATCATGGAACTGTTTGAAAAGACACATGTCCAAGGCTGCTCCTCTTGAAAACTCTTATTAGGTATACCCGGGAAAAAAACCTCCTTACATCTGTATATTTCTGACGAGACTCTTCCAAACAAAATGTTCCGTAAGTAGGAAATCTACTATTAAGTCATTAGACCTGGAGAGAACTTGACATCTCCTCAGGTCTCAGAGTACTGCCTTCCATGGTCTTTGGAAGTCTGAAAGCCTGTGAGTGTCCTTTCTAACCCACTTCCAGATTCAGAGCAAAAGATTGAGTTACTTTCTCCACATGCTTCCCAAGTTCTCGACGCTGTTTCTATCATCCAGTTTGCTGACTGTCCAAGGCCTCCCTGCCTGCTGAGAGGTTAAAGACAAGTGAGAGGCGACTAGGAAGAGAACTGTCAGGCCCTCAAAGACTCATCATCTACCTGAAACTGGCTTGTAGCTCCAGCCCCAGGATCCAGGAGCCAAGGAAGTGTTGTTGGAGTGTGTAATGGTTTTAGGAGAACAGGACACTGAGAGGTAAAAACTTATAAGTAAAATACACAGTGTCCAATTTATATTTCAAAATAAATGCCATGGGCTATGAGCCAGATAATTTTATTAGATTTGACTTTTTTTCTAACACCTAAACTCACCCAGCTGAAATTCTCCTTTTATGTATCATCCTCTGGTTCTGTTTTGGAAATGAGGAATTTGCCATAAGTAAAGACGGAATGTTATGTCCTTGGCAACCCCATCAAGAACAAGATTGTATAAATTTATGCCATAGGTCTAGCTCATAGCAAATATATAGGTTACAAAAGATCTATGACAGAAGTGAATGACTGGTCTCATGCTGAGAAACAGATTGAAGAGTGAAAAAGACCAAGACATGCTTCCCAAAGGTTATGTGCCATATTCTAAACTTACCATTAATGAGAAGAAGATGGTGTGCAGGAAATTATTAGTTCTCTAGTTCGCCTATTCAATCACTCTGTTAATATTTATCATGTGCCTACTATCATCAAGAAAAACCAAAAAGGAAGTAGATTAAAAACAGCAAAGTGAGAGAAAGAATGATGGATAAGATAGATACATTACTGAGCTATCTTACACACTTTATTTACATTATATTTAACCTTCACAATAATAATTTCACAAACGAGAACACTGAGGTTCCCAGATGTTGAGAATTTGCCCCATGTCGCACAACTGATCAATGTCAGATGGAGGCCACCAATCCCTACCTTCGGATTCCTTTGCCCACACTCTTTTCTGCCACACTAGGCTGCCTTCCTACATTTCAGATAGAAAAGGCTGATACTATGGCTCTAACTGCACTAAAGCAACAGAAGAACAAGCTATTAAAGTGAATCAGGAGATCCTGAGGGCAGAAAATCATGAAAACTAGAATTGGCAACCATTTATCTTTTTTATAACCCCTGGTTATAAAAATCGAGAAACATGCAGGCAAGTGGCAAGATACACTACAGGGCGACTGCAGGAACCAAGCATGAAATGCAAGGTTGCTCAGTGTCTCTCCAACTGGCCTTCCTTCCAACTGCAAAGCCTCTCATCCTGGGCATTATCCACTCATTCATCCATTCATTAATTCAGTCATTCAACAAATATCTGAGGGTCTACAATGAGCTACGGGCTAAGGACCTGGTCCTGCCCTCATGGAGTTTCCCATTGGTTAACCCAATAACCACATAATTAAATACAAGTCGCAAGAAGTGCCATGAAAGAAATAAAAGGTTGGATGACAGCTTATGCCATGAGGACCTGATTTAGATGGAGCACCAGGTAAGAGCTCTACAGGAAAGTGATATTTAGGCTGACTTCTGATGGTGAAATAGCATTTTACCAGAAGTATCGTGGAAAGCGTGTCCCAAGCAGAAAGAATATGGTCTCAGATGGCTTGTCAATGTCTGATGGTTAACCAGTTGTCTGCTATGGTGACCGTGGTGGCTGAGCCATGCAATAAGCTGGTCTGGGCTTATTCATGCAATGATGGTGGCAGGCAGCAAGAGAAGGCAAACTTTAAAGCACAAGCAGTTTTCAAGTCTCTATCTGTGTCACGTTTGCTATTGTCCCATTGGCCAAAGGAAGGCACATGGCTGACTCCAGAGTCAATGTGAGAGGACAATAGCCATGGGCATGGACACAGAGAGGTGTGGACAGATTGGGGGCCACTGTTGCAACAATGCATCACAGGAGACCAGAGGAAGGCTCTTGATCCACCCTAAAGAATACAGGTGAGACTTCCCAGAGCAAAAAACATTTAAGCAGAATCATTCAAGTTTAACACTGAAGAATGAATAGAAATTAGGCAAGGGAGAGGAAAGAAAAAATATTCCTGGAAGAGCAACCAGCATGTTCAAAGGTTTGGAAGTGATGCGTGTATGAAATCTCGGTGATAAATGAAAGATGTTCAGTATTACTTGGTGGTAAAGTGAAAGGAAGAGGTGGCTAGGAATGAAACTGGAAAGATAGAAAGGGACCAGGTTACAAAGGGCCTTGTAAGTCTTGTAAGGGGCAGTGGTGGTTCAATGATGGAATTCTCACCTTTCATGCAGGAGACCCAGGTTTAATTCCTGGCCAAAGGACTTCATGTGCAGCAGCCACCCACCTGTCAGTAGAGGCTTGAGTATTGCTATGACACTGAATAGGTTTCAGCTGAGCTGCCAGACTAAGACAAACTAAGAAGAAAAGTCTGGCAATCAACTTCCAAAAATTAGCCATTGAAAACCCTATGGATCACAGTGGTCCCATCCACAATGGATCATGGGGTTGGCACAGGACTCGGTAGCACTTTGTTCCATTGTGCATGGGGTTACCATGAATCGGGGGCCAACTCAACAGCAGCTAACAAGCTAGTAACAACAACCTTTCTTAAAAAAAAGAGGAAAGAAACCTGAGCATGTTTCATGCTGATGGGAAAGATCCAGCAGCAAAGAAAGGTTAAAGGCGGAGAAGAGAGAATGATTATCAGTAAAAATGGTTGATAGTCCTAGACATATTCTTCCTAGGCCTTTCCTCCTCTACTGGGCTTGGTCTCGTCAATTCCAGGCACTTTGCCTGGTCTCGTTGTGTGGGTTTCCTTGGGCAAGGCCACTGCACACTAAAGCTACACATTCTGTGACTGCCTGGTCAAGAGGGCCCCACTCTAGCCACTGGCCACTCACTTTACTGACTTCACTGATCTCATATTTCTCATCCTGTGCAATGGGATGTGCTATTTATCACTTTAAAACTTGCAATGTGAACTTGAAGAGAATGGCTTTCTGATAAAGTTACCAATGAGAGGAACCACCCAAAAAAGCAGATAATCCCTTCCCTCTACTCTACACCCATCCCACCCCCCACAATACCACCTGTTCTCTTCACTTGACGGCATCCCTGCAGAAACCACAGAGAAGCAGGAAAGGGCTGAGCAAGAGTATTTTGTTGTAAACAAGGTACAGATGCCAAAATGTGTTAACTCTATCTGAATATGATGAACAAGGACCAGGAACAGCCGTCATTATGGCCTCTGAGCATGTAGGGCAGAGAAAAGGAAGGAAAAACAAGGGCATTTCCCAATGTGCGTTTGTGGGTCTTGATTATAATAGTTGTTTCTCATTCTGGTTGTTTATGAATAATACTGATCTTTATTTCCTTAAAGATGAGCTGAACAAAACGACTCATCTTGAAATGATCACTCATTCTGCAGGAAGGGAGCATGATAGAAATCTAAAAGCCTGTTAGGTTGCCTTTATTCTGACCTCCTTTCATATTTATAGTATTTGCCGAAACATATTTAATCCTATAAAGCCCCAAGATGTACATTTTTTGGCTCATGTATAGACAGCCTTACTCTATTGGAAAAAGATGCTGTATGTCTTCTGTTTCTAAAGCAAGCTTCTCAGAATGGCCTGGCTAGGCAGGGCCAGAGGAAAAACACAGAGGAGGGTCCAGGGATCTGTACCAGATGGCTCAGCCACAGTGGGCATGATGGCGAGAGGGCGCCGAGAAACTGAACAGAGTCTTGGAAAGCGGCGGTGCTGTGTTCACATGTAGGCCACTGACCTGCCTAAGCAGGACGGGGCTCCAGAAGGGACCCCATGTCCTGGGGAGCAATCCAAGTCACAGGAATGGTAGCCCATGCCCTGGGAAGGCTTCCACACAACTCACATGGACCTGTCCCCAGCCCACAAGGCCAATTCTTCAGGCTAACTCTGTTTAGATTCACATCAAATCAGCAGAAGTTATCAATGGCTACAATTTCTAAATCTTGCCCTGCAAAGACTCTCCTTAAGGTCCCTCCACAGCCTGCAGTCCTGCTGAGTCTCTCTGGAGCTTCCTTTTTCTTTCCTTTTATTAAACTGAAGTTACAGTTGCTTGGAGACCAGAAAAGAGTCCGTTTGCTAATGCGCCAGGGTCTTCTCAGGATGTAACACAGACGTGGACTCTCCTCAGCACCCTGTCCTTCTTGCATCCTCTCATATCTTTCCACCACCACTTCCTTTTCTTTGTGACCCTGTCCTTGGGAAAGTTCATTAACCACCTTTGTCTCAAATTCCTCATCTGTAAAACAGGAAAATAATAGTTCCTGTCCGCAAAATTATAGTCAAGTTTAAACAACTTTGTGCATCTAAAGCTCATAGTACAGCGATCGATGCCACAAAGTGTTCGATCAATATTAGCAGCCATTGCCCTTTGTGTTATTGCTGTTAGTGTGGTTGTTGTTGCTACTTTTCCTAGTAAATCTCAAGCTCCTTGAGGGCGAGGATTGAATTTTGCTTTCTTCATCCATTCTTACAGTGACAAGCACAGTGTCTTATGGATTCACATTCAGTAGCACTTATAAAGAAAAAAATGAGGAGGAGGAGGAGGAAGAGGGAGGAAGGAGGGAAGAAAGAAGGGAAGGGAAAGAAAGGAGCAAGAAGAGCAGAGAGAGAGAAGCCAATGAAACCACCTCATATTTACAACTGGGAGAGCAAACCCATCTAGACCCACGGAGGTAAAAAAAAAAAAAAATCAACCAAATTAAAAGGCAGGACAAGGCTGTATATGGAACAGAAGCAACAGCAGAGGAGGAAATGCTCAGCGGGGCTCTACACTGACTGTGCAACCTTGGCCCGTCCCTGACTTTAGGGCCCAGTTTCCACGTCTCTACATAAAGGAGGTTTAACAGCACCATTTCCAACGTTTCTTCCACCTCTAAAATGTCTATATTTTAATGTGAGTGTAGCCTTCATGAAGTGGATCATTAGCCTAGCACAGATCCAGTGAAGAACAGAGGTTCAATATGAATAATCCGAGAGGATGAACAGGATAGGGAAATGATGGTGATCATGAGGAAGAGGAGGAGGAAAGGGAGAGAGAGCAATAGGGAGGTCCATGGTTACAAACATGGAGAATCAGAGTAAAATCAACCCAAGTCTACAGTACACTGAGAAAAAGAAATGAAGTGAACTGATGTTTGCTGAGCAGCGACAATGTTCCAGGCACTGGACAAGATACTTTCATGTGTATTTTTTTAGAAAATTAGGTTGAAAAGTCCCTATCTGAGAAAGAGGAAGGAAGCAGAACTCAGCCTGTGTTTCAAAGTCTGTAACTCAGATGAGAAAGGAAGGGAAAATGGGGAATTATGAATTCACACATCTCTGACACTGTGGAGATGTGAGAGAGAAGGGAGGTACTGCTGCAGGTAAAATCATCATGGAACCATATGACATGATAATTGGCCTCACCAGGAAGGGGGCAGCCAGTGGGCCCCTGGTAAGCCGAACTGTAGAACTAGAATACTTGGTAGAAATAGCTTATTGATAAGCTTTGGTTATTAGAGCCCAAAAGAGTTTAAAAGTAGAGATTGATTGCTGAAGCTACGTTTGCATGCAAGAAGAGTCAGTTGTGATTAAAGTCCAGGCTTCATATTGACTTTAAAAGTGCCCCACCTTCAACTCCTGCCAGGGGCCAAAGGCACCCTCTGAAATATAGATATAGCCTTTCTCTCTGGCTTGTAGAATTTTGCCAATCCTGGCCTCCCACCCATTGCCTTAAAACTGTGTTCTTTTTCATTTTCCTCAATTTCTTCCCAGACACTTCAAACTGAAGATTGACTTGAGCAGTCAGTCAGTCAGAAGCCACTTTGAAAGTGCCTTTGCGCAATCCATCTGGGAGCCCATCCCCATGTCCTGCCCAACCTCTTAGGAAACCGTTCATCAGCCCAGGCTCTGGGACCCAGGCCTCTACCAGGTAGAAGAGTGTTTCACAAACTCTTCTCGTGATATCTTCCTTTAGTCTGGAATGTGAGCAATGTAATGAGTAGGTGACCTGGGCCAGCAAATCTTTACCTGGTTTTACAGGAACCTCACCCGCCACCCAACAGCAGGCACAACGGGGCAGGCTCTCCAGTGGTCACTCAGAGAGGGGTCATTCACTATCAGAGAAGGGAGACATGCTTTGATTCCATTTCCTTCCTTTCAGTTTGTTGCCATGGGGTCTTTGTTCGTACTCTTCCCTCTTTCTGGAATGTTCTAGCTTCCTATCTTCACCTAGTTTTTACCTCTTATTCATCCATTAGATTCCAGCTAGACCATCTCCTCTTCAGGGAAGCCTTCCCTGAATACCCAGTCGAGGACGTGCTACTTTCTAGCACAGTATTTCTTTATTTCAGAAGACTCATCTCTGTTTGCAAATATTCATTCATTGATGCTATTATTTGACATCTACTTCCCCCACTAAACCATAAGCTCCATGAGGACAAGGATCTGCTTCTTCTTGCCCAAAATCTTGCATGGTGCCAGACACACATGGGCTCAATAAATGTTTGTTGAATGAATGAATGAATTCAGACTCGATTCCTCCCTTCTTATATATCAAACCCTCTCCTGTTCTGGATCATTAAGCAACTTCTGAGTATCCTTGGTATGACCTCAACCCCCTTCAGTAGCCTTTGGTCCTCCAATCAGAAAGACAGAGAAGGTGCCTGCATCACCCCGAAACTGCACAGAGTCAACAGATGTGCAGAGAGTGACTAAACCACCAGCCTGGCCTTTTAGACCCCTAGGGTCTTGGAGCTGAAACGACAATAGGTGGTTACTTGATCCACCCTCTAGCTGAGGCAGGAAGCCCAAGGGCAGCTTGAAGACTGTCTGGATGCTCCTGATTCAATCAGCCCCAGAGATGTAAAATCCAAAGGGCTAGGTACTCAATGGAAGAACTGATTCAACATGAATAAAAATCAATTTTAAAATGCTATAAACCAAGTAACCTTGGCCATATGAAATAAAATGCCTACAACTCCTTAGAGAACGTCATCAAAGTAGACTATTAATGTGGAACAGAGGGCTCCAAACAATGCCTGCACTGCACATTCTGATCTTTCCCAGACATTCACCAGTTGAACAAGATGCCTATGAATACCAAGACTTCTGAAAGGGTTTTCATAATAGTATTAACAGCAGATGAAGCGCTGTGTCCAAAGAAACACTTGATTATCCCAACTCTTGAGATAATGGCTGGATTGTGTGATTTGCCAATAGGGTAGCCAACCACAGAAGAGTTAAAACTAGTCGTTACCAATGAATGAAAATAATGTGCATTGCGAGATAAATACACATTGAATAAACTGTATAGAACCTGAAGTATACTTAACACCCACAATTCAGCCGTTCCTATCAAGCTGCTGTTGTTAGCACAATGGCACGATGTAGCAGGCATTTTTTGTGATCAACTGCCACATGGCTATAACAGCTGCTCTGATGGATATTTTGAAATTTTAGGAAAGAAGGACATGGTATGATCGGAAGAGCACACGTTTTGGAGTCACAATGAACTGAATCTGAATTTCAGATCTGCCACTTCCAAGTTTTGAGCCACTGGGCCTCCATTTCCTCACCTATGAAATGGAAATGGTATTACCTATTTTGTAGGGGTATACCAAGGATTGGCAAACTACAGCTTGTGGGCCAAATCTAGCCTACCACTTGTTTTTATAAATAGAGTTTTACTGGAACACAACCACATCCATTCATTTACAGGTTGTCTATGGCTGTTTTCATGCTACAATGGCAGAGCTGAGTAGTTGCTATAACCAAGCAACAGAAACCATATGGCCTGCAAAGCCTAAAATATTTACTATCTGCACAACTGGACCAAGAAGCAACATCATGATAAGCAGAGAAAAGATCAAAGTTGTCAAGGATTTCATTTTACTTGGATGCACAATCAACACCCATGGAAGCAGCAGTAAAGAAATCAGACGACCCATTGCATTGGGAAAATCTGCTGCAAAAGACCTCTTTAAAGTGTTAAAAAGAAAAGATGTCACCTTGAAGACTAAGGTGCGCCTGGCCCAAGCCATGGTGCTTTCAATCGCCTCACATGCATGTGAAAGGTAGACAATGAATAAGGAAGACCAAAGCGGAATCGACACCTTTGAATTGTGTTGGCAAAGAATATTGACTATACCCTGGAATGCCAAAAAAACAAATAAATCTGTCTTGGAAGAAGTACAACCAGAATGCTACTTAGAAGCAAAGATGATGAGATTTCATCTCACATACTGTGGACATGTTATCAGGGGGGATCAGTCCCTGGAGAAGGACGTCATGCCTGGTAAAGTAAAGGGTCAGCAAAAAAGAGGAAGACCCTCAATAAGATGGATTGACACAGTGGCTGCAACAATGGCCTCAAGCATAACAATGATTGTGAGAATGGCACAGGACCAGGCAGTGTTTTGTTCTGTTGTACGCAGGGTCACTATGAGTCAGAACCAACTCAACGCCACCTAACAACCACAATTTAGCCTTTACAGAAAAGGTTTTTCCATATCTTGGTGTAGGCTGTGCACATACTATGCCCTGCCTGGAACACACTTCTCTGTCTCCCTTTTCCTACCAGTATCGTCTCCTCCTTCAGGGTCATTTCTTTACAGCAGCTTTCCCTTACCACCTATATAAAGTTAAACGTCTTGCTCTATGCTCCTATAGCAAACACTTTGGCTAAGACTTGGAGCATTTGTAAACACTTGTTGAATCCATGGAAATCAATATGCTGTCTACCTCCTGTAGTCTTACTTAGAAGACTCCAGTAAATATTTTGGCTAAATTCTACATGGTCCTAACCCTCTATCCTACCACTCTGTTCTTGGCAGGTATTCCTGGCAGTGATCAAAGTTTTATCTATACAGAAAACCTCAGTTCAACTAAAAGTCACTAGAATGGAGAAAACTTCAAAGTCCCTCTTGCAACGAGCAATGGTGGGACTGTTAGCAATAAGCAAATGTTGTTATTATGGACATGCTTAATGGGCTCTTCACAGAACCCAAAATTTCATTTTATCAACCAATATTTATCAAGCACCTGCTCTGTGAAGGTGCTGTTTAGGTACTGTGGAGGATACAAAGAAATATAATCTAGTCAGGTCGCGTCTAACCGAAGGGCTCTATTCCAAACTCAGTTCAAAATTTCATATTGGTATTCCCCTTGGAGAACATCATGCTAGAGATTAAAACATAGTTTTCCAAGAAGCCCAACACCACCCTACTTCCTCTAATTCAAGAGCATAATACTGTTGCCTTGTTTGGGAACCAGATGAAAACACCAGCTTACTTTTACGGGCCAAAATGAGGAAAATACATAATTTTCTCTGCTAGATCATGCCCAGTGTGGTATGTTAAACATAGTAACTGAGACCCGTTCACCAAAATACAGGTTTATATCACCCATGTCATTCTCATTCAGGAGATAAATGCTCACTGATAAAATGAAGTTGGAATTGCCCACACTGTTTAAATCAAGCTCTCTTTCTTTCTCTCTCTCTCTCTCCCTGCTAAGGATATACACTTTAAATTTCATACATTAGATGTTCCTATGATACGACTCTACTCTGTACATTTCTTCCCCCCATTCTAGTTATCTACATTGCATAACAAATCCCCCCAAAACTTAGTGAATCAAAGCAACCATTGTATCATGCTCACAATTTTGTAGCCAAAATTCAGAAAGTGCTCAGCAGGGTGGTTCTGGTTGGTAATCTCTCCTATATTGTCATCAGATATTGCCTGGGGCTGCAGTCATCTGAAGGCTCAATAGGGCTGGACACCCAAAATATCTCACTCACATGGCTGGCAGTAGGTGCTGAGAGCTCAGCCAGTACTGTCAACCAGGGCATCCACACGTGGCCTCTCCACATGGCACAGGTTTTCATATGGCATGAGGGCTTGGTTCTGAGAGCGAGTCTCTCAAGAGGGAAAATCTAGAAAGCTCCTAATGGACCCACCGGGAGCCTTCCAATAGACCCATTCAGAAGCTGCACAGCTTCTTCTAATCCAGCCGATGAGGCCACACAGTACCACTTCTGCATTCTACTGGTTACAAGCAAGTCAGTAAGGCCAGCACAAGTCCAAGTGTAGGGGTGTTAGACCCCACCCCTCAATGGGAGAAGAATTTATGGCCATCTTTAACTCAGCACATTCCACATAGGTAATTCTATTTCCTACTCTCATCTTTCCTAGTCTCTTAAAAAACACTTGTTATTGACTATTTTGCTCCCCATATAACAAAATCAAATTTAAACTTACTATAAAACCAAAAAAAAAAAAGCCATCAAATCAATTCTGACTCATAGTGACATTATAGGACAGAGTAGGGATTCCAAGGAGTGGCTGGTGGATTCGAACTGCCAACCTTTTGGTTAGCAGCCAAGCTCTTAACCATTACACCACCAGGGCTCCAAACTTACTATGACAGCAGAGCTTTTTATAAAAAGTCTATTGCAGGGCACATCAAAACTTCCCTGTAAATGTCCCCTAACTGAATAATAAGAGTGGCATATTAACTCTACAGAAATGAAATTAATACTTACATGTAGAGACTGTGTTATCATTTTCAAGGTACTTCACATTTTAATGCCAATAGCAAGCCTGTGGCATAGGCAGCCTGGGCCTATGGTTTGCCCAAAAGCAGAGCTGCGACAGGGATTTGGGTCCACAGTTTATGTGGGACGTATCCCAGGGAACATTGAGAGGGAGTGGAGAGGGAGAGAGGGCACAGAGGCAAACCAACAAGAGCGCATGAACAAGGAGGTTACCACCGTGGGCAGCTGGTGCTCTGAGAGACTGCGTGGAACACATCTGAGGATTGTCCCATGGAGGGGTGAGGAACCTGGAGCACTTATCCACCAACCCCTGTCCACACTGATTGAGGTTGGCTCATGGGGCATTAAATCCTTGGCACTTGCTGCCTGCCCACCTGCCACACACATGATCTGAGTACCCTTCCACGGCCAGAGACCATTCTCAGGAAGAAAGACACAGGAAGCTGTCAGCGTGCAGGCAACCTCCAGGGTAGGATGAGAGAGTGGGTAGAACACCCACAGTGTCGCTGTACTGTACCCAGAGCTCTCTGAGCCTTATCTCAGTTAACCGCCACAGCAATCCCGTTGTTAATCTTCATGCTCCTGTTACTCCATTTTACAGAGGAGAAACCGAGGCTCAGAAAGGTTAAGTAACTTTCTCTGGGCCACACAACAGATACAAGTCAGTCTAATTCCAGCTTCCACACCAAACTGCGTCTGAAGGTCCAGAGAGGATTATTAACTTGCCTGGAGCCACCCAGTACACACCCATGCCACCACCAGAAATAAGAGCGTCACCTCTGGCTTGCCACCACCTCATGCCTTTTGGTCCTCTCTCACTGAGTCCCATGCCTTGCAAATGCACAGCCTAACAAACAGCTTAACCAAAAATACTTACGTGTTTTTTTGACTCAGCAAAGCAGACGCTGCAAGCTATAAGTCAAAAACACGTGTCCTTTGATCTGTACCATACATTAGGAATCTTCCTGATGGGGGATGCTCTTTCTACCCCCATCTGCGTGGAAACAGCCCGGAAGGAAACTCTTCCGAATCAGAACATACTTTGAATGCATAGAAGAGAAGAGGTAGAGAACACACAGATTCACCCAAGCTTATATCCACCCAGGGCTTCACTTTTCCTGGAATTCTACTTAAGAGCCGTAGCACTGCCTCAATACCATAGATGTACAACCGAAACAGAATGGCAGAGCAGCAGCTTGAGTCAGGGGAGAATGTTTACTAGAGCAGGGCTGGTCCCTGGAGGGTGACTGGCATGGAAGGGTGGAGGGGGTATGAGGAATGGCAATGGACAAGAAGATAGATGGGCAGTCATAAAACTTACCAGTCAACAAAGGTGGAAATGAAATAACATTTTTAAGTAGCAGCTAAGCATTCAATCTCCACCCCCAAAATACCTTTAATTATCCCCATTATAAAGGTGAGAATCTGAGGATCACTCATTTGAACAGGGTCACAGAGCTAATGGGATCTGAGTCTAGATTTAACTCCTCCCAAACGTGCCAGACTCCAAAACTCATTCCATTACACCTTATGGCCTCCAAAAGGTGTTTAACGAGCACCTACTGTGTACTAGATCAAATAAGCCACAGGGTACACTTCTTGCAGATACGACTGACTGGGCCTTGTTAAAGGAACCCTGGTGGCACAATTGTTAAGCGTTCAGCTGCTAACCAAAAGGTCAGCAGTTCAAACTCACCAGTCGCTTCACAGGAGGAAGTTGTGACAGTGTGCACCCATAAAGATTACAGCGTTGGAAACCCATTGGGGCGGTTCTGTCCTGTCCTACGGGGCCGCTATGAGTCAGAATTGATTCAACGGCAACGGGTTGGGGTTTTTTGATGCCTTGTTAAATGCTGTGTACTCAACGCCTAGCACCGTGCCCGGCCCGGAGTAAACTGCTTCTGGAGATGCCCAGGACCTCACTAGGAGGGGGTGAGGCGAGGTAGAGGGAGTCTATATGCAGCAGGAAATGTATGTAACTGTCATTGGCGTGGTTTACATAAAGTGCTATATGAGTTCCCAGGCACAAGTACCTGGAAGAAAGGATACGAATTACCATAGCTAAGGAGAAAAAGGTCTGGGTGGAGGGACCAAGACCCAGACTCAAGGATGAGCACCACATTTTCAGGGTACAGCGAGTGGACACGTCTGACTACGGTTTACGTAAGGGAGAAACGGGAGAGGAACTTAAGAGGTTGGTCGCAATCACACTTACCCTTGGATGTCAGGTTGCAAAGCTTAGGAAATAACAACATCTAGTGAGTGTTTCCCATCATGTGCCAGGTGCTGTACTCACACTCAACAGCAGGGCTTCTCAGCCTCAGCACTACTGACATTTTGGTCTGGTTAAGTCTTTGTTGTGGGGGCTATCCTGTGCAGTAGAGGATGTTTAGCAGCAAATCTGGGCCTCTTCCCTGCTCCCCCAGTTGTGACTACCAAAAATGTCTCCAGACATTGCCAAATTGAGTGAAATCAGTTCACTACCACACATTCTTCAAAAGTCACTTCAGGTGTTACCCTCTCCTCCAGGAAGTCCTCCCTGACTACTCTTCCTCCCCACTCCTACCTCCGACTTGACTTCATGTGCTCATTCTTACTGCAGCTAGAACACCATCCTACAAGAGAGCTTTATCAAAGTCATCATTCAAAAAAAAACTAAACCTGTTGCCGTCAAGTCGATTCTGACTCATGGCAACCCCATGTGTTACAGAGTAGAACTGAGCTCCATAGGGTTTCATACTTCAATTCTTATGCAACATGTCTTTCTTCACCATGGAACTGTAAGTTTTTTAGGCTAGACAAAATGTCATTCAATACTTGAATCCCCGACTAGCAATGCACATAGCACAACCAAAAAAAAACAAAAACCAAACCTATTGTCATCAAGTCAATTCCAACTTGTGGTGACCCTATGTGTTACAGAGTAGAGCTGCTCCACAGGGTAATATTTATGGAAGCAGGTCACCATGCCTTTCTTCCATGGTGCCATTGGGTGGATTCAAACTGCCAACCTTCTGGTTAGCAGCCATTTGCTTTACCCACTGCACCACCAGGGCTCCTTCTTTAGGTTAATAGTAGAGTGCAAACCTTTTGCACCACCAGGTGGGATCTACCCTAGCACAACAGTAGGTGCTCAATAAATGTTTGTTGAATGAATAAATGGCACAGTGCAGAGGAGTCCAGAATCAGAGGCATAGTCCATTGGACAGCCCAGCAACTGAGCTCTGCCCCTAGGACATGGCTTAGCCTCACATCCCAGCCAGAGGACAGTGCCCAGTGAGGACAGCAGACAAAGGGACACAGGGAGGGAGAATGAAGAGGTGTCAATATACACAAATACACACACACACACACACATTTGTGGCCTGTCATTCCACAGATCTCTGCCTTTGGATAGAAACAAAGAGAAAGCAGAAAAGGAAGATGAAAAAAGAGAAAAAAATACCCGGTTTTCTGCCCAATACATTGCCGGACTGTAGTGTCTATTTAAAGGTGCAGAATCATACGTCCTGTGTCTCTAACAAAGAGCAGAATAATCAGAAAATTGATTATTCTGGTTTGAATGCAACAAACTCCAAAATCAAATTATAGAGTAACTTTTTTATATCTGATAAATAAATAGGAGTCATTACTATATAATTTGTATGTAATCTTTTTTCCAAAATAATTATGCTTTTTATCTAGAATCCTCACAACAATGCTATTATTCTCCCCCAATTCACACACCTCGGTTCCTTTATCTGTAAAATGGGATGACAACAATAACCGCTTCATAGATTTTCATGACACTGAGGGCATACACTTAAGACTGGAATCTGTAAGGCAGCAGATTGCCAGGTCTTTTATAGCTGACGATAGGTTCGAACTGCTGACCTTTCAGTTAGCAGCTAAGCACTTAACTGTTGTGCCGCCTGGGCTCAGTTCTACTCTGTTATATAGGGTTGCCATGAGTCGGAATCAACTTGAGGGCACATAACAACAAATAACATACACATAAAAACCTTTAAAGGGCTTACAACAGTGTCCGGTATTTAATAAGTACTCCATGAACGGTGGCTGTGAGTCCGAATAGCCTCGAGGGCACCAGGTTTGGGTTTTTTTTTATTGTTGTTGTTTCCATGAACCGTAGCTGGAGTGCCTGGGTGGTGCAAATGTTTAACACGCTTGACTGCAACCGGAAGGTAATCGGGATTCAAACCTCTCTCCGTATTGCTCTAAGCCAATCTTTGTTCTGTCATTCTGCCTCCCTAAATGCTTTATACATCACGTTAAGTATCAGAAAGAAGGGAATTGAGGGCTGCAACAAAGGGTTAGGCCCAAGTCATCTGGCTTCATGGCCCACCTGGACCTCATGGTCAGAAAAATCAAGCAAGAAAGCCCTGGGTACCGGAGACGCCGTCCCTTGTGCTTTGGCGCCCTCTGCTGGTCTGAGGAGTCAGCTGCTTAGAATTAGAGGTTGCGCGTGGGGGCCGAAAGAAAATAAACCAGAGTGTCGATCTGCTCTTTGAAATAGAAGCTCCCTAACACCCAGGTCTGGGCTCTATTTTTTACTTGTTTACACAGAGGAGCAGGGCTTCTGAGGCTGAGAAAAACAAGAGCTTTGAAGGAAGAAGGTTAAATACAAAAACCATCATGTTTATTGAGAGCCTCTTATGAGCAAGACGCTGTGCAGAGCATTGTCACGTACACTTCCCTCATTTAATCCAATTTGGACCGGCAGGGTAGCCAGGTAAGGAAAAGGGCAGTGGACTGGGAGGCAGAAAAGGAGCTGTAGGTCCTGGGGTGCAGAGAGGGGAGGGGTATACACACACACGCATACACATACACATGCATTCACACGCGCACGCACCTACGCTG
This sequence comes from Trichechus manatus latirostris, assembly GCF_000243295.1. NCBI lineage: Eukaryota > Metazoa > Chordata > Mammalia > Sirenia > Trichechidae > Trichechus > Trichechus manatus. The sequence continues at coordinate 10,630,357 of NW_004443958.1, forward strand.
ATATACTAATAAACTGATTAATTTTTAAGTCAATTATCTATAAAAGTGGGATAACAATAGCTATGTTTCAGTGTCCTTTATATTCCAAATTTCACATCAGTGAATGGATGTTGGTTAACAAAGGCAACGAGAGGCACAATGGAAGAAAAGTTAACATTGATTGAGAGTCCACCATGTGGCAGGTCCTTCACGTATGATATTTCCTTTAATCCTCACAGCCACCCTATAAGGTAGGAATTATCAACTCCATTTTTTAAAATTTGGAGAAGTTAGGTAACTTGCTCACAATCACACAGCTGGTGAGTGGCAAAGCTCAGCTTGCCCCCCATGACTGGCTCCCTCCACAGCCAACATCTCACTTAGCGCAGGAACATTCTGGAAGGACTCTGACTCAGCCCCAACCTCAGTGAGCTGACTTCATGAATAGACCTCAGACTTCACAGCCAAACCAGACGAAGGAGCAAATGTTGGCCCACACGTGTCAGTGTCTCAGAATCAGACAATGGTCTTTCAGCCCTTAAGAGGTGGCCTTCAGTGCTGCCTGCTGAAAGGAGAGTCCACTTCTCGGGAGTGAAAAGGCTTGATGCTGAAGATTATATCAGATGGGCTCCTTGGGGTGACTCAGTTGTTCTGAATCATGGTGAAAACAAGCCTTCTGCCATCTGGTAATTACCCTGGGGCTGAGGTGTAATTCCCTCTCCTCCATCCTGCCCTCCTTAGGAAAACACTTGCCCTGGGTGGTCCAGATGGCCAGAGGCCTTTGCACAATGAACAGAGCTTGCTGATACATATGTGACCCCTTTGCCACAGGAAATCCTCCCCTGCAAAAAGACATCAGGGAGACTTTCCTCCTCGTAAATGGCTCATTAGAGAGCGAACAACTTCTGGGGAGGAAAGCATGCAAAGACCCCAGTAACTGTCTGCTGACCCCCTCATCTCCTTCTAATAAATAAGCCCCAGTGCCTACAGTCTGCTGTGCTTGCCGCTACTGTGTTCATGACTGCAGGGAGCCTCGAAGGACCATCCCCTTCACCGGAGAAAGAAGGAGGGAGCTCTTTGATAACAGGGTTTTTTTCTATCTCAAGCTACTTCTACGCTGTCTCCAGTCTGCCTTGCCCCCTGATGGTAACTGTCAGTAGAAATCCCCTCCTGTTGTACTTCACGCAGCAAACCCAGGGATCTCCAACTCTCTCTTCCTATACTGGAGAGTCCCTAACAACCCTTGGGACAGGGGAGATCCAGTGTAAGCGTCTAGAATTCACCGCTGAGTAAGGGGAGGGCTTGATTACCCAGGTTCTCCAAACCAGGCAGCAACTGGAACTTCTAGGAAGTCCCTCAGAAGTACTGGACTGCCTCCTGCAGATCACTTTGCCCCAAACTTTTTTCTACACACATAAAAAATTGAGAAGCAATATAAGAGAATGAGAAGTGGAACTGAATGATATTTAAGAGCCTCACTCAGCAGCCTGAGTGCTAAGCAGGGCCAACTGTGGGATTGTTTACCGGCATAGGGCAAAGAATATGGTAATGGGGCCTCGGAAGAAAGTCTGAGATTGACTCACTGGGCAGTCCTGAATGGGTCTTTTTTTTCCCCCTCCAAGTTGCAGTATCTTTATTTATTGGAGTCAGGTAATAGCACTTGCCTTGAGTAGGTTGTTGTGGGGCATCAAGGAGAGAGAAGTACATGAAAAGTGGCTTAATATCCACATTAAAGAAAAGAGAGTCAGAGGCCTTCCTCTATCACTAAAGCAATAAGACTGGGTTGCAAGTACCTGGTACTCTGATTCCCAATCTATGGCAGAATGAACTGGTCAACCACCCCACCTGGCGATCTGCTTCCAAAAGGTCACAACCTTGAAAACCCTATGGAACGGTTCTACTCTGCACACATGGGGTCACCATGAGTTGGAATCGACTTGACAGCGACTAACAACCATAACCATGATTCTAAAATAGATGGGGGGAATATATCAGAATTGGGGTGGACTGTGACATGTTTATGTTCATCAAAAGGGGAGATAAAATTTGAAAAACACTAGTATAAGAAAGAAACATTACCTTATGTTCTCCTCCGGAAATTTAAATCTGTTTGATATTAATTAGTTTATTTCCTAACTTCGTAGCTTCACAGTTAAATCTGTTTGGTTTTTAAATGGAAAATTGTCACTCAAAATTTTTAGTGTTCTTTAGCTGGTCAGTTTAAACGTCTTCCGAGTTCTGCCTTCACCATTCTTTTAGGAGTCTCATTTTGGATTGGAAACCCTGGTGGCATAGTGGTTAAGAGTTCGGCTACTAACCAAAAGTTTGGCAGTTTGAATCTACCAGGCACCCCTTGGAAACCCTATGGGGCAGTTCTACTCTGTCCTATAGGGTTGCTATGAGTCAGAATCAAGTTGACGGCAATGGGTTTGGTTTGGTTTTTTATATTGGATTAGACTTTTTGTTGTTCGTTGCCGGCGACTAGATTCCAATTCATGGCGACCCCATGTGTGCAGAGTAGAACTGCTCCACTGGATTTTCAAGACTGTGACCTTTCAGAAGAAGATGTGAAGCCTGTCTTCTGAGGTGCCTCTGGGTGGATTCGAACTACCAACCTTTTTGGCTAGCAGTTGAGTGCTTAAATGTTTGTGCCACCCAGGGACCTTATAGTCTCTGCTTAAATATCTATTCTTATTTCCTCCTTGGAAGGAACTCTAGCTTTATATAAGAAAAAGAGCAAGAACTTTAGAGCTAAACACAAGGATTCATATCCCAGTTTGGCCACTCCTTAGCTTGGACAAGTGGGTCAATCTTTTGAAACCTCAGTTATTTCATCCATCAAATCCTTCCCACCCTCTAGCTTCCAGGGCCAGAAAATGTGCCCCCCTTCTTAACACCTTTTAAAATGACACTTCCCAAAAGGAGAGTCAGATTAACTTCAACATAGGTAAGAACAAGGGTCTGAGGGAAAGGCAAGGGGTACAGACCTAACAGACCCAAGACACAAAAGCCAAATCTAGCTGCCTTCACTCAGTCTCTCCCCGAGCTGATACCTCTTAGGTGGTCACTGCCGTGGTGTGCGAAGTAATAGGGACTCAAGAGGGACAGAAAATCACAGGCAGAATAATGGTCCCCCAAATATGTCCACACCCTAATCCCCAGAACCTATGAATATATGTTACTTTATGTGGCAAAAGCGACTTTGATTAAGTTAAGGATCTTGAGATGGGAGATTAGTCCAGTGGCCCCAACCTGATGTCCAGGCAGTTGAATGAGGTAAAGGAGCCCCAGCCAATTCTCAGCCCAGGCCAGCCTTCACACTCCAGCCTACCTCTGATATATAAACATCTACGTTTTTGTCAACACTTATGCAGACATGTATATGTAGTCTTTTGTTTTCTCTCTAAATGGGATTACATTAAATAATAATTTTTAAAACATGAATTTGTCTTTATTTTCGCAAGCCATCGGGTCGATTCTGACACACAATAACCCTTTAGGACAAAGCAGAACTGCCCCTTAGGGTTTCCAAAGAGCTGCTGGTAGATTTGAACTACTGACCTTTGGGTTAGCAGGCTAAGCTCTTAACCACAGTGCCACCAGGGCTCCAGAGTGTGGTTCCTTAAACATGAAGTTACCAACACCCGTTGCCATTGAGTCAATTTGATTTAGACTCACAGTGACCCTGTAGGACAGAGCAGAAATGCCCCAGAGGGTTTCCAAGACTGTAATCTTTAAAATATATTACATTGGGCAAATCTGCTACAAAAGACCTGTTTAAAGTATTCTAAAGCAAAGATATCACTTCAAGGACTAAAGTATGCCAGAACCAAGCCATGGTATTTTCAATTGCCTCATATGCATGAGAAAACTGGACAATGAATAAGGAAGACTGAAGAAGAATCAATGCCTTTGAATCATGGTGTTGGCTAAGAATATTGAATATACCATGGACCACCAGAAGAACAAACAAATTTCTCTTGGAAGAAATGCAGCCATTGGGGCTGGGGCCTAGGGACCATAGTCTCAGGGGACATCTAGGTCAATTGGCATAACACAGTTTATTAAGAAAATGTTCTACATCCCACTTTGGTGAGTGGTGTCTGGGGTCTTAAAAACATGTGTACGGCCATCTAAGTTACATCAATTAGTCCCATGCCACTCAGAGCAAAGGAGAATGAAGAAAACCAAAGACCCAAGGAAAATATTAGCCCAAAGGACTGAAGAACCAAAAGAGCCAGAGATTCCACCAACCTGCAACCAGAAGAACTTGATGGTGCCCGGCTACCACCAATGACCACCCTGACAGGGAACACAACAGAAGGTCCTGGGCAGACCAGGAGAAAAATGTAGAACAGAACTCAAATTCATATAAAGAACAGACTTAACAGTCTTACAGAGACTGGAGGAACCCTGGAAACTATGGCCCCCGGACACACCATTAACCTGGAACTGAAACCATTCCCGAAGCCCACTCTTCAGACAAAGATTAGGTGGACTATAAAACAAAAAATAATACACGTGAGGAATGCGCTTCTTCGTTCAATCAGATATACAAGACCAAATGGGCAGCTCCTGCCCAAAAGCAGGATGAGACGGCAGGAAGGACAGGAACTGGTCGAATAGACACAGGGAACCTGGGGTGGAAAGGGGGCGTGTGCTGTCACATTGTGGGGATTGCAACTATGTCACAAAACAATATGTGTATAAATTTTTGAATGAGAAATTAACTTAAGCTATAAACTTTCACCTAAAGCACAATTTTTAAAAAAGTTTTAAAAGACAAAACAAACAAACAAAAAGAAGAATAAAAAACAAGTTGTACAACAACAACAAAAAAAGAAGTACAGCCAGAATGCTCCTTAGAGGCAAGGATGGCAAGACTTCGTTTTACATACTTTGGACATATTATCAGGAGGGACCAGTCCCTGGAGAAGAACATCATGCTTGGTAAAGTAGAGGGTCAGCGAAAAAGAGGAAGACCTTCAATGAGATGGATTGGCAGTGACTGCAACAAGGGGCTCAAACATAACAACGATTGTGAGGATGGCACAGGACCAGGCAGTGTTTCATTCTGTTGTACACAAGGTGGCTTTGAGTCGGAACCAACTCTACGCACCTAACAACAACAGTCTTTACAGAAGCAGTTGCCACATCTTTCTTCCAAGGAGCAGCTGGTAGGTTCAAACTGCCAACCTTTTGGTTAGCAGCTAAGCGCTTAAGACTGCACCACCAGGGCTCCTTAAACCTGAAATTAGGGCTATCTAAAATAGAACTAATGCTAACTTCTCATCCCTGCTGGACTTTTCATCTTGTATCATGACAGATATTACAAATCGGCTCACTCAGTCTCCAAATCCCCTATAGGACACCTTCCGTTATACTGCTCTAGAAAGCAAAAGGCTTTATTTTCCAGACACCCTTGCAATTAGAGCTTCCCATGTGGCCCAGCTTCTCCCAAGCCAACACACTCGCATGAGACATGAAAGGCAGGCAAAGTCATCAGGAAGCAGACTTGTGCGGTGCCTCTGGCACAGACATAATGGAGACATTTGGTTGTCCTGGAGGTCCCTGGGTGGCGCAAACAGTTTGAGCTTGACTCCTAACCTAAAGGTTGACTGTTCAAACCTCCCCAGCAGTGCTGTGGAAGAAAGTCCTGAAGATCTGCTTCTGTAAAGATTACAGCCAAGAAAACCCTATGGAGCAGTTCTACCCTGTAATACATGGGCTCACCATGAATCAGAATCAACTCAATGGCAATGGGCCTGGTATTTTTGTTGTTGTTTTCTGGTGGCCATTGTAACAAGGGTCCTGGTGTCCAGTGCCCACCTGTGTGGTACCAAATGCAGCAGAGAAGGTTCCATTTGTATTTTTCTCACCCTTCAGAACTTCTTTACCATGTTATCACACCACGCCACAAAGTTTTGCATTAATTTTCTTGGTCTCTGGGCAGTCAGATCAAAGGGGACCTTTTTGAAGCTAAATGTATTCTGGTGTCTGAGAGTCCCAGAGTACTCCTTTGCTAGGACCTCATCTTTGAAACCGCCACCTTTCTAAAGAAATGAGAAACTACAGAAGACTCGAATGCTAACAAGAGAGCACTGAGTTTCCTTTATTCACATACAAGTCACCTTAGAATTAAGCTTGTCAATGTGCAGATTAGTGGAAGAAACAAAGGCAGGAGTTGGTCACTTGTACCTCATCTATTATTCATTCATTCAAAAATATGTAATGGGCGACTATGCAAAGATACAATCCTTGCCCTCCAGGAGCTCACAGTTCATTGAGAGAAACTTACAAGAAAACAGGAAACATTGAGTGGGGTGTTAGAGTGCAGTGGGCACCCAAACCAGTCCTGGACTCAGAACCAGTTGTCCATGAGGAAGGGACATCCAAGCTGACGCTGAAGGCTGAGCAATGATAGCCAGGCATTAAGTGAAGGAAAGTTAGAATCATAATTCCAAGCAGAGGGAACAACAATGTGCAAAGGCCGTAAAGTAGGAAGGTTAAGAAGAATGACTCACTCAGGGTTCAAGTCAAATTTTTCAATGTATGAGATGGGTGATGTATTAAAAAAACAAAGGGAAAGGGCTAAGCAGAGTATAGATTATAGAAGGACCTTGTCTGGCAAACTTGATTGAACCTAATCTATTTCATTTGAATGAAGAATTTTCTGGCAGAGCAGATTTTGGCAAGGAGGAGAGCAAGTGTAAGTATAGGAATAAAAGCGAATAGGAAAGCAAGTATAAGGATGTTGGACACCTAAAGATAGAGAGGGAAGAAAATATTTCAGAAGAGAAGATGAAAATTACAGAAAGGAGCTACTGGTGGGACTAGTTTCGAAGACCATAAAAATCACACATAGCCAGTCCCAAACTTTTGGGGGGAGTGGGATCCAGAGTGTGTGAGGAGCCAGAATGCCTCTCAAGGGGCCCTGGTGGCAAAATGGTTAAACACTCAGCTGCTAACCCAAAGGTTGGCAGTTCAAACCTAGCCAACTGCTCTGAGGAAGAAAGACCTGGGAATCTGTTCTCATAAAGATTACAGCCTAGAAAACCCTACAGGGCAGTTCTACTCTGTCTCATGGATCACTATGAGTTGCAATTGACTCGACAGCACCCAACGGCAACGACAGAATGCCATTCGTGGCTTCATAAATGTGCCATGTAATGTTGCCCGAGGAGAACATGGACCCGTAAATGTTCCCTTCACAGAAGGGCCCGCTGCAGGACTGGGGGCAGTGTCTAAGAGAGCAGGACGTGTCCCCCATTTCCCATTATGAAGAGCTGGTGCCGCTTCTCCAGCCTGGCTCCTGCTGCCCCCTGGGAGCCTCTCTGGGCCCTGTTGGCTGCAGCCTGTTCTGAGTGACTAGTCAGGGGAGGGGAAGCCCCCATCTGGAGCTCCGAGCAAGCAAAACCCAACACAGGGCGATGAGAGGGAGAATTTACGGCTCATCAACCCTCCTTTCTCTATTGAGATAAATGTCTCCACCACGGCTCACGCAAAGACCTAGTCCACACCACCAGATTGAATGTGATGTGAAACGTAAAAGCCCTTTTCAGAGGTCTCACTCCAGAAAGCCAAAGCCAAGTAAAATATGCAATTACTTCCAAGACAAATGCCTCACCTGGCAAGCTCTCCCGCTCTCCAGCTGTACGTTAGGGCCCTTTGTCTCAATGCATTAATTGATGTTTAAATCCAAACTTAATTGTTTCTCATATGGGAAATACCTCCAAAGTTAAAAAATATATAGAATTTAAAAAAACTCCCTCACTTGAAGAATGCAGGAACAACTTCGGGTCTGAGAAGTTCCAAAATCAAAAGAATCTTTTCCTTTAAACCTTGGCAGTTGCAGACAGAAGAGGCATGCTCTATTCCCCAGTTACGATGTGTATTAAGGAAACCACACTTATCGGGGGGTTGCCCTGCATTCGAATCCCAGCTCTGTCACTTACTAATTGTGCTCTGAGAAACTCTCACTTTCCTGAGTGAAGGCAATAATCCGTTCTTCTCAGGGTAGTCGTGAAGCGTCAATGAATAAAACAGTGCTAATGCCAAGCACAATGAAGAGTTGATGGCTCAGTGGTAACATTATTACTGTCCATGTGAGAGACCCAGGTTCAATTCCGGGCCAATGCACCTCATACACAGCCACCACCCATCTGTCAGTGAAGGCTTGCGTGTTGCTATGATGCTGAACAGGTTTCAGCAGCTCTTCCAGATTCAGATGGACTGGGAAGACAGTTCTGGTGATCTACTTCTGAAAATCAGCCAGTGAAAACTCTATGGATCTCAATGGTCCGATCTACAACCAATCATGGGGATGGCACAGGACCGGGCATTGTTTTGTTCCGTTATACATGGGGTCGCCATAAGTTGGAGGTCGACTCAGTCGCAGCTAACAACAACAGTGCCAAGCTCAGTACCCAGCTCACAGCAGAAGCTCAACACAAGGCAGTTTGCTGTCTAGCTGATTGATTCTTCCTCTGTTGTGGAGAAACCCATCTGATAAAGGCACAAGATGAACCTGGAAGGTCAACAGTCTCATTGGATTCCGATTCCCACGTGGCCCACCCACCTCCTGAGATGCCTCCTAACAGGTGACCACAGAAAGCCAAATGAAAGAAAAGATCAAGAAAATAATAATAAAGCTGAAGTTGGAACAGCAAAGGAGAACGATGTCAATAAATCAATAGATACTATCCAGTGCTTACCATACATTAATGTAATTATCCTCTGCCTTAACAAATCCCAAGCTCACTTCTTTCAAATGTCATAAAGGTTACTGCAGGGAGAGGGCAATAGCGTGGTGCCCTGCTCTGTGCCTGCCCATCTGCATCCCTGCTCCATTCCTCCAGCAAGGATATGTCCTGGCAGTGGGTCTAGGGAACTCCAAAGACTGTTGTGAAATTCATATTTTATTGCCTTCTTCTCCTGTGTCATTTCAACCCGGGGTAGTTATCTGATGTAAATGTTACAGCCTTCCTCCCCCCAACACTCCCAGCCATACTGCCTCCCTCCTCCCCAGAGGGAAAGGGAAGAGAAAAGTTCCTGGGGCAAACTCACACAGAGAGCTGGAGTGGGTTGCAGGCTGAGCTCAAGGTATTAGGGGAGTGGTTAGAGAGTGGGCTTAATCAGCTGCTCAAGAAGGGGAACAGACTAGCATCCACTCAGGGCCTCAAAACTGTGTCAATTGTATTGCAAGATCAAAATGCTTTTCATTTTTTTATTTGTTTACTGAGTCCACCATTCATCCAACAAACATTTAGTATCTATTCACTACGTGTCAGACTAGTACTACTCAGCACCAGGTATGCCTAGATGAACAAAACACATTGCTGCCCTCCAGGAATGATAGACTATTAAAGAAGATAGATACTAAAATAATCACAGAGGCACGTTGTTTTGAAAGAGATACTTGCCAAGAACCCACAGCAACACAGGATGGAGCAGGAAGGATTTCTTTCCTTCATTTCTTTTTCTCACAGTGACTTCAGAGGGGAGGTAACATCAAGCTGGAGCTGAAGAATGAGCTGTTGTTTGCCAGGTAAGGAAGGTGAGAAGGGCATTCCTGGCAGAGAAAGCAAGAGGGCTTAATATACTCAGGAAATTGAGTTCATGTATCTGGAGTCTGGGTTGCTTGGAAGGATTGATAGGACATTGTTCCAATAATCTATTGCTGCATAAAAAATTACCCTCCAAAACTTAAAGGCTTAAGACAATTTTATCTGTCTCCCAATTTTGTGGATCGGGAATTTGGGTGGAGCTCAGCTTGGATATTCTAATACTCCAAATGGCATCAGTCAAGGTCTCTCACTGATATTCAGCTGGTGGATGGCTTGGTCTGTAGGGTCTGAATGCCTTCACTCCCATAGGTGGCATTTTGGCAAGGGCAGATGAAAGGCTGGGCACCGCTGGGACTGACAACAGAGCACCTACACCTGGCCTCTAGGGTAGATGAACTTCTAACATGGAGTCTCAGAGGTCCCTGAAAACAAATAATCTAAGAGACAGGAAGTGGAAGCTGACAGTCCAAGCTTAAGACTTGGACTAGGAATAGGTAAAGTATCACTTCCACCATATTCTATTGACTAAAAGCAATCACAAAGCCTGCCCAGAAACCAGGGGAGATCACCTCTGTACCAGAGGAGTGTCAAAGAATTTGCTGTCATCTTTAATTTGCAACAGAGATGATGTTGGAGGAGAAATTAAGGGTCAAATTCAGAAGAGTCTTGTAAATCATCTTAAGGAGTTTGTATTTTATCCTGTTTGCAATAAACACACACACACAGATTTTTCCTAAGCAGAGAAGTAAGATTGTTAGGTTTTCGTTGTTGTTGTTGTTGTTGTTTTAAGGATAATCACTCCCATGGCATTGTAAAGGATGAATGAAAGGGGTAAGAGTTTATTGGCCAAAGGACCAAGGTGGGCTAACCGACCAGCTGTGACTAACACAATGAACAAGATTTGGTGACCACTTGAAATGGAGAAGTGTGGGACTAAGCAGAGCAAAGGAATAGCTGCAGATATCTCTGAGGTCTCTAGCTTGGGAGACTAAAGGGGTGATGATGATGATCCCATTAACAGAGATTGACTCTGTTTGTTGTTTATTATTTCAAAGAACTACTGCCGTTGGTACGTCTATTGCTCCTCAGCTCTTATGAACGCCCATCTTCATGTTCTTGCCTGTCCTCATCTCTTTTCTTCCCCATCCGCTTTCTACACACACAGATATAAACTCTTATGAAATTCTGCTAAGCATCTCAGCACCGACCCTTAATTCAAGCATTTTCACTCCAAATCTATGGCTCTCCACTACTCAGTTCACAGAGTTCAAGGCCAGCTGTATAAGAATCATCTGGAGAAGTTTATTAAAAACTAATTCTGGTGGCCACTCGCTGGATTCAGATTCAGTAGGTCTAATGGACTTCCAGGCTTAGGAACCACTGTGGCAAATGACTGATTTCACTAGGTAGGGACGGTGAGTAATAGAAACACTCCAAGGTGCTAATGGAAACTGAGCCCAACCTTGTTTGAATGCTTCTAAACATCCTCCAGGAACATAAAGCATTTGAAAACGTGGAGCTTGGTGTTTGATGAGAAACAGGATGCTGTTGTGCTGGTTCTTTTCTAGTCTTTACTTTAAATGTGATCTTTTATCAGAGGCACATATGTTTTCAATACCTTCACATGTGGCTGCGGTTAGATCAGGAAACAAATTCCCTACTAGTTGAAAGGTTGGGTCTATCTTTCATGCCCACCAAGCAGCAGTTTCTATCCCCTGTTAGGGAGACCCCAGCGAAATAATTAATCAACCTGCCTACTTGCAACACTTCCAGAACTTGGGTCACAAAAAGTGCACCATCCCCAACAGATGGCACAGCAATAGCCTGGAGACCCTCACCCTCCACCAGCCACTACCACCTCTGTTTCTTAGCAGTGCCCAACTGATTGGCACCATAAGCATCCTCCCAACACAACCCTGTGGCTCAAGGAGGAGCCTCTTTGCCCCATACATCCCCAGGGTTTCTCTCCGGTCCTGCTGGGTAGTTAATGTTTTAGTCCAAAGTCCAAGCAAGTATGACTGGCAATTTCATTTAAACATTCATAGCCTGGGATTAGGTAGAGATTTGCCCTCCAATCAGCCAGGCCCCATTAGCCTCCTAAGTTTGAGCTAGATCAATGGCCCTTAGAAGTTTCCAAGGCATGCATATCCAAAACCTGGCCCCATTGGAAATCAAAGAAGGCCCCGGCCACTTCCCTATTTCTAAGATCCCAGGATATTAAAGATTGAAGAATTGCCAAAACAAGGTAGTATATTTAAGTTACACGAAGAACGCCTTTTTCTTTCAGTCCTGTCAGCGTGACCACCTGTATAACCTCATTTGGAAGTACTCCCAAAAGCCTGGGGGCATTGGTGGTTTAGTGGTAGAATCCTTGCCTTCCATGCAGGAGACCTGTATTCAATTCCCGGCCAATGCACCTCATGTGCAGCCATTACCTGTCAGCAGAGACTTGAGTATTGGTATGATGCTGAACAGGTTTCAGTGGAACTTCCAGACAGAGATGGACTAGGAAGAAAGGTCTGGTGGTCTACTGAAAATCAGTCAATGAAAACTCTATGGATCCCAAGAGTCTGACCCACAAGCAATCATGGGGATGGCACAGGACTAGGCAGTGATTCATTCCTTTGTGCATGGGGTCACCATGAGTTGGAGGCCAAATCAAGGGCAGCTAACAGCAATCAAAAGTCTAAACTCAGGGCCCTTTGCCACATAAATGCAAGGCCTGGGTCAAATAGTCATCCTGTCTAGCCCCACTCCCATCTCCCACAGTAAAAGTCCCCACCTAGGGAAAACCCTGTCACCAGAAAATTGGTGGTGAAAATTGGAAAAAGAGAGAAGACTTAGTTAGAAGACTTGGGTTCAGTTAAGGTTTTAGCTAGGGACTCAACAGGAGCCTCCTCCCATTCCTTTCCTTTTTTTTTTTTTTAATAATTTATTTTGTTGTTGTTGAGAGTATACACAGCAAAACATACACCAATTCAACAGTTTCTGCATGTACAATTCAGTGACATTGATTGCATTCTTCAAGTTGTGCAACCATTCTCATCCTCTTTTTCTGAGTTGTTCCACCCCATTAACATAAACTCACTGCCCCTTAAGGTTCCGATCTAACCTTTCATGTTGCCATTGTCAATTTGATCCCATATAGATAGTTCTTAAAAGAGCATAATGCTCAAGGCAGACATTCTTTGCTAGTTAAGATAAACAGTTAGTTGGTTTTAAGAAGACTTCAGTGGATATTTTTGGTTTAAGGGGAAAAGGAATTGTCATGGATTGAAATGTGTTCTCTAAAAATATGTGTTAACTTGGCTGGGCCGTGATTCCCAGTACTGTGTGACTGTCCACCGTTTTGTCATCTGATGTGATTTTCCCATGTTGTAACTCCTACCTCTATGATGTTAATGAGGTGGGATTAGTAGAAGTTACATTAATGAGGCAGGACTCAATCTACAAGATCAGATTGTGCCTTAAGTCAATCTCTTTTGACATGTAAAAGAGAGAAGCAAGCAGAGAGACTTGGGGACCTCATACCACTAAGAAAGCAGTGCTGGGAGCAGAGCACATTCTTTGGACCTGGGGTTCCTGCATGGAGAAGCTCCTAGACCAGGGGAAGATTGATGACAAGGACCTTCCCCCAGAGCAGACAGAGTGAGAAAGCCTTCACCTGGAGCTGGCACCTTGAATTCGGACTTCTAGCCTCCTAAACTGTGAGAGAATAAATTTCTATTTGTTAAAACCATCCACTTGTGATATTTCCATTATAGCAGCAGTAGATAACTAAGACAGGAATATTTCAATAGCAAAACGATGGAAACAACCTAGATGCCCATCAACAGATGAATGGATAAACAAACTATGGTACATACACACAATGGAGTACTATGCA
>NW_004443958.1:10644699-10653512 GCF_000243295.1 Trichechus manatus latirostris
GTGGGGTTGTTAACCAATGTCATAAAACAACATGTGTACTACTGTTTCATGAGAAACTATTTGTTCTGTAAGCCTTCACCTGAAGTACAATAAAATATAAAAAAAAAAAAAAGACAGGAATATTTTGCTATCATTCCAGATATTTGTGAATATACTTCTTTGATACTATACTAAAACTTGACAAATGGTAGTTTCTTAAAGGTTAATTACAATGAGGATTCAAACGACATTAATGAAAATTTTGTACTATTACATTAACATTCCCTGGTCTCTGTTGCACTGAGGATGGACTCTTAGCCATGCATAATTTTATAACATCATGTATTATTTGGAAAATATTCGTTCACCAAGTTATACAAAACTTCCAAATGTTGGCATATGACATTATACAATATGAAAAAATTCACATTTGTTAATATCACCACCCACAGCATCAGAGAAGAGTATTGAGAAGCTGTCGAGTTCCCAGTGGCATAAAAGAATTCTCCGTAATCCTAATTTCTCCCGGAAATCTTGAATTTTATCATTGGCAATAAACACTGCCAGTTTTTTGTTTGTTTTCGTTTTTTTTTTTTTGAAGTGACAAACACATTTTATTCATTTGAGAAAATGTCTGCCAAATCTCTTCCCTTTTTTTTAAGGAAGATTCTAAGATATATTTTTAATTATGAACTATGGCAAAATGGCCTGTATTAAACATCTACCAGCGCTCTATCAATATGCGTGGTGCACTCTCGGCAATAAATTACACACTTAAAAATGACTAAAACGACAAATTTTATGTTATACATGTTTTATCATAATAAAAAATTAAAATCAATGATGTAAGTTTGGGAAATTTTGGAATCTTTGTAAAGTACAGATTATTGCTGTTGTTGGGGGTCATCCAGTCAATTCTGACTCATAGCAACCCTATGTAACAGAGTAGAAGTGCCCCCATAAGGTTTCCTAAGCTGTAATCTTTATGGATGCAGATTTCTGGATCTTTTCTTCCACAGAGTGGCCGTTGGGTTCAAACCACTGATCTTTTGGTTAGCAGCCCAATGCTTTAACCATTGTGCCACCAGTTTTACTAAATTATAGATTAGCTAAAAAATATATATGCTAATGAACAAAGAAATTATAGAAAATTTGATACAGAAAGAAACATGCTCATATTCTTTTCATCCTAACCATGACTGCTTTTATTTCTTTTATTTTAGGGTGTAGTTACCATTCCATGCCCTGCATTTTTCATATATCATAAGCATAATTCCTGCTGCTACATGGCTTTCTGGCTGCATCATACTCTATTGCATGGCTACATAATAATTTAACAAGCTAGTCTCCTATCATTTAGACCAGGTGTCAGCTAACTACATCCCCTGGGCCAAATCTGGCCCTTCACCTTGTTTTGTATGGCCTACAAGCTGAAAAGTGGTTTTTACATGTTTAAATGTTTGAAAAAGAATACTGTTTTGTGACACGTAAAAATTACATGAAATTCAAATTTGTGTCTGAAAATAGAGTTTTCTTGGAACATAGCCACGCCCATTCATTTAGTATTGTCTCTGGCTTCTCTTGCGCTACGTCGGTAGAGTTGAGTAGTTGAGACAGAAACTTGCATGGCTCGCAAAGCCTAAGATATGTACTATCTAGCCCCTTACAGAAAACGTGTGCCGACCTCTGGTTTATCCAGTCCCAGTTTTTTCTCCATTAGAAAACAATGCTTCCATGAGACCTTCATACAATAACTCTGTCCTTCTTTTGGATTATTTTCTTGGGATAAACTCCCAGAAATGAGAGTGAGTCAGTGGGTATGAGTACTTGGATGGCTCTCTATATGTGAAGCCAAATTGCTTTCCACAAGGACTCTACCAATTTCTACTGGTCCCAGGGGTGTATGAGGATGCCAATTTCATCCTTCTCTGATGACATTGTACCTCAACCTTGGACTATTTTGAAGTTGTAACGACTCCCATCTCTTAGAAGTGGCAACATGTATGACTGCGTTTCATCATAATCCAATCCAAGAGGCAGACACGTTCCCTCGGGAGCTTGCTTTCTGACACGACATGCTCAAAACTTAAAATTTTCAGGACTGAGGCTTGTCAGGTTCACTTTCTGAAACAACAACACCTTTTTGGATCATCATTACCTTTAATAGAGCCAATTCTTGAGTGGGCTCAAAATCTCAGTTTCTAAATTTAAATTAATGAAGTTTCTCCAGTCAAGAGACGAGCATAACTTAGAAAAAGTCAAATGTCCATCACCTTTCACCTTTTCACCCCACGAGCTTCCCTAACGCTCTCATTTTCAATATAAGCCAAGTGTGACATCATTGGAGTTGCCTTGGTGGTGCAAACGGTTAAGCGCTCTGCTACTAACAGAAACATTGGTGGTTTGAATCCAACCAGAGGCACCTCAGAAGAACGGGCTAGAGATCTACTTCTGAAAAATCAGCCATAAAAAACCCTATGGAGAACGGTTCTACTCTGACAACACATGGGGTTTCCATGAGTTGAAATTAACTCTATGGCAACTGGTTTATGGAGTCCCTGGGTGGTGCAAACAGTGAGGCACTCACCTATTAACTGAAAGGCTGACAGTTCTAATCTACCCAGAGATGCCTCGGAATAAAGGCCTGGCATGTACTTCCGAAAGATCACAGCCATTGAAAACCCTACGGAGCACAGTTCTACACAGAAACACATGGGGCCACCATGAGTCAGAATTGACTCAATGGCAACTGATTTTGGTGATATAGTTACTGCTCAAAATCATATCGCTAATTAATGACAAACGTATGACTAGAATACCTATCAAGTGTTCCTGCCATCAACCTCTGAATATGATCAGTGAAGTAGATGACACTGGATAAATCAAAATTTCCAACTAGATTTGCCTTGGTATGTACAATAATAAACTAGCCCAACAGTGGTCAAAAGTGAAGGGCTAAAGCTCTTATTACTCTCATTTTTATGAATCCACATAATATATTTGAGAAGTCATAAGTGCGCAGAAAAGAAACTGTTGTTCAACAATAATAAGGCAACAATTTCTCCTTTAAATCCTTACAGTTATTCAAAATAATCTGCCGTGGAGTCAACTCAACTCCAACTCATGGCGACCCCATGTGTGTCAGAGTAGAACTGTGCTGCATAAGGTTTTCAATGGCTGATTTTTCAGAAGTAGATTGCCAGGCCTTTCTTCCAAGGCACTTTAAGTTGGATTCAAACAACCGACCTTTCAGGAACCATTGCACCACCCAGGGATTCCAATTATTGGCATAGCGCATCTAAAATGACAGAAATGGGATATGGGGGGTGGGAGATGGAACCGGCAACCCAGATTACTGGGATACATGGCAGATGCCTCCATAAAATGATACTCGTAATTTTTCTTTCTTTTTATTTCCTATATTGAAGAAAATTTATAATTTTGTGTTGTCACAGAACAGAAGAAACAGTGATCTAACTTTTGCAATTTATGTAGCTGAGTTTGTCGTGTTCTTTTGACAGTTCTACCATGTCTCCAACAGTTCCAATACTTTTCTAGTAGGAAAGTCAGTACATTGTCTTCCCCACCCCGTCCCCACAGTCCCCCAGTCACTAGACTCTAGCCCACAGGCTACCATGCCAAGATCTGGAAGAAAATCAAAGGAAAGAAAATGCACCGACCCCAGCCCCAGCACTTGCCAGCACATATCATTCCAGCATCCACAGACTGTCACTAACATTCACAGTTATGTTTCTGATTTGGTGACCCCGGTCTTCTGCATGAATCTCCTCTGAATTTTGTCCAGAAAAAGGAGCCGGAACTGCAGACTTAACTTCTGGCCCCACCATACAGGTTTCATTAGAAAACCCACTTGAAAAAGCTTTCCCTCCTCCTGATCAATCTGCATGCAAAGACAGCAGTGGAACCTCATGCACGGAAATCAAAGCCTGGACTGTTGAATATCAAAGCTCACCATGAAATGCCCCCAGCTCTCCAGCCTGCTCCTCACCTCTCTCCCCTGCGCGTTGCCGTCTGCCTTTCGTCTGACAGCTTCCACTTAGACCCCCAAACCTCCAAACCTCCCTGCTGGACTGGTTTCTCACTCATAATTAAATTCAGAATGCATCTGGTTCACAAAAGTTCCTTAGTAACACTTTATTTAACAACTATTTATCATGCACCTATGATGTGCTAGGCATCCTGCCTATCTCTGAGGATTTAAAAATGAATAAGACTTAGCCCCGGATGTAAAAGAGCTTATAGTCTAGAGGGTGAGCAACAGATACAAAAAAAATTATAATTTCATGTACAGTTACAGTGAAGTCTAATAAGGGATGTAGCAAAGATCTCAGTTGTATATGGAGCCCCTGGGTGTTGCAAACGGTTAATGTGCTCAGCTGCTAACCGAAAGGTCAGAGGTTCAAGTCCACCCAGAGGCACCTCGGAAGAAAGACCTGGAGATCTCCTTCTGAAAAATCAGCCCTTGACAACCCTATGCTTTGAGCCTAAGCTGTTCTCTTCATATAGGTCTGGATAAGCCTAGAAGTTGGAGGGAGGGTGGGAGATGGTCATCCATTAGTCTACTTCATGAGGCTCAGAGGACCCCCTGGAAAGGAACTCATCATCTACAGCAAGAGAGCCAGGCACGCAAGTTGGGTCCAACAGAGACGCCTCACCCAGGGTCAGAGGAGACTTGAGGGTTACCCAGGAGCCTTTTCTCTGTTGAGCTCTCATTGGGCTTTCCTGTATAGGACCTCAGGAACTTGCACCTGAGCCTTGGGGAGAGGGGGTTGCAAGAATCAAGAGTCATTTCCACATCAACTCTCACGACACCACCCAAGGCTGTGCTGCCTTGAGACAGAGAGATGGGGGGTGACCTGAGGGTGGAGAAGAAGAAGCCCCCCACTCCATGGAGGAACATGCCTAGAGGCCTGGGGCCTGCCCTGCAGGGGCCTCAGTACTGAGGCACCTTAGCAGGCCCAGGGCCCCAGAAGCCAAGGCTAGAGATATCATCTCAGGAATCCAGAGCATGAATCAGAGCGGGAGACCAGGAAGAGGGCAGATGGCACAGCATGGCAACACAACTGAGCTCCTAACCCCACAGGACCAAACACCTAACCTACCCACCCCAGCTTCCCAGAGGGTTGGAGGGAACTCGCAGGGTGCCTGGAGGCTGGTTTTAACAGAGGAGTCAGAGCCAGAAAAAAGGCATTGTTCCTGCTGTTGTTGTGACGTTGGTTTTGTACCCTCGATCTGGAGCAGCCTGAGACACCAAATTGCAGCTACTTACTCTTAAAAACCTGTGGCAAGCCAGTCAATTCCAACTCACAGCTACCCTATAGGACAGAATAGAACTGCCCCAGAGGGTTTCCAAGGCTATAATCTTTATGGAAGCAGACTGCCACATCTTTCTCCCGTGGAGTGGCTGGTGGGTTCAAACCAATGACCTTTCAGTGAGCAGCTGAGAGATTAACCACTGCACCACCAGGGCTCCTATTTACTCTTAGACACGTGAAAAGTACATTGCTGGGAGCAAGATTGCAGTGTGAGAAGCAAAAGACACCCCATCTCCCCATGTTGTCTGCAATTAATGGGTGAGGCTAAATGCCAGGAGCTGATTGTGGTAGCTGAGGAGAGACACTGAGGAGCACATAGAAGGGACACAAGATATGGCAGGTTAGGAAAAGTGAGGGAGGACCCCCAGGGACAGAAGGGGAGTCTCACGAGAAGAGGGCTCAGAACCTATTTATCAGCAAAGAAGTGAAGGGCAAGGGCTTGGGTAAAGTTGGTTTTCCAAAACTGCTCTGAAGAAATCCAACTTTGTATCTCTCATAATGACATGGGTGCCGACAGCCTGTGGGGTGAGTGGATACCAAAAGCCACGAAGCCGACAGGGTCTTTTTACCCAGTTCCTGCAAGAAGCCAGGCCTTGTTTCGCACAGTGACTGGGCTCTGGCTGGCTGACTCCACTGGAAGCCTGGATTTGAAGGGGTGCGTGCGCTGGGCCTGTTCACTTTGTGCTCTGATCCCACTGTCCAGTCAAACACCGGGGCCTTCAGAAGAAGACAGGCTGCCAGGACGAGTTAGCTGGGAAGCTTAAACAGAGTGGAAAAGCCCAGCTATCAAGCCAAGCACAAAGTTAGCTCCAATGCTTGCTTGAAGATGTTCAAACAACGGACGCTCTTTCATTCTTGATGTAGAAAGGAGAGCTTTTCTCAGACTTTTCCCTCATTAATTTCTCTGCCCCATAGAATAGAAGTCTTTTTTATCCCAACAAAAACGAAACGTTCTTTCTGGCAGGTGTGCAGTAATGGAGCCCAGCTCAGGCAAAGACTCATGGTGGGCTGTGATTAGAAGCCAAAACAAAACAAAACCCACGGCCCCTCAAGTAGATTCCGACTTACAGTGACCCTATAGGACAGAATACAACCGCCCCATAGGGTTTCCAAGGAGTGCCTGGTGGATTCAAACTGCTGACCTTTTGGTTAGCAGCTGTAGCTCTTAACCACTACACCACCAGGGTTTCCCATTAGAAGCCAGGTATTTATAAATGGGAGTCCCTGGGTGGTGCAAATGGTTAACACGCTCAGCTGTTAACTGAAAGGTTTGTGGTTAGAGTACCTGAAAGTGCTTTGGAAGAAAGGCCTGGTGATCTACTTCTGAAAACTCAGCCATTGAACCCCTATGGAGCAATTCTACTCTGACATACATGATGACAACTGGTTTTGGTATTCACAAATGAGTCTGCTCACTGTGGAATGATTTGCCCTGAAATATTTTCCTGTTCTCCCCCAATAAAATGCTCTTCCCCTGAAACCAGCAATGTCAGGGAGGTGGAGAGCCAAAGGGCCACTTGCCTTACCCATTGCCATTGAGTCAATTCCAACTCATAGCGACCATACCACTTGCTTTAGCCATTTCCATTTCCCCACCACACAGCATACCCCTGCACAGCGCCGGTGCTCAGGAAAGTTTGCCACATTCAACTGGCAGAAAAAGAATGGAAAATACTCAGGAAGTTAAGAAGCTGCTGAGCCCTTCCGTCCTCACCAGAGAAAGGTAAAGGTCTCTGTCAGGAGCTGGTCCAACTTTTTTCTGTAAAGAGCCAGACAGTAAATAGTTTAGGCTTTGTGGGCCATGAAACAAAGTGAAGGATATTATGTAGATACTTATATAACAGGAAACAAATTTTCATAATCTTTTTCAACCCTTTAAGAATGTAAAAACCATTTGTCTTAGCTACCTAGTTATGCTGTGACGGAAATACCACAAGTAGGTGGCTTTAAAGTGCAGAAATTTATTTTCTCCCAGTCCTGGAGGCTAAAAGTTCAAATCAGGGTCTCAGCTGTGTAGATTCCTTCCTTGTAGGAAGGAATTACTTGGCGTTCCTTGGCTTGTAGACAATCCTAACATGGCAACTGTCTTTCCCGTGTGTGTGTGTGTGTGTGTGTGTGTGTGTGTGTGTCTGTGTGTGTGTGTGTGTCTGTGTCTGTGTGTGTGTCTGTGTCTGTGTCTGTGTCTATTCTGATCTTTTTATAACTCAGAAGTGATTAGGTTTAAGATCCACCCAACACTGGTATGACTTCATTAACATAACGAAAGGAAAATTGTATTTCTAAACAGGATCACATCCACAGGTATAGGGACCAGGATTTCAATACAAATTTTGGGAGGATACAATCCAATCCATGGCACCATTCTTAGTTCAAGGACCATACAAAAATAGGCAGTGGGCCAGATTTGGCCTGCAGGCCAATGTGCCAACTCCTGGCCCCCTGGTCTATGTCCTCAGCTACTCTGCCCAAGGTTCATCTGCCTTTTTCCATGTTTTAAATGTCTAGTAACTTACTGAGCTTTATTTGCTCAAGGCAGAGGAGAGTAAGATGCACTGACTTGTCATTAATTTATTTTTTAAATCGTTAAATTATTTTGTTCAACCCATGTTCAAATTGTAGGTACAAACAGCCCACTCACACAGCATTATGTCTAGCTTCTGATTCACACCGTATTGTCAAATGTATATGAAACAGTTGGCAAACCAGAGTTATCACTGAAGAAACACACTGAATTTTTTAAAGAACCTAAGTCACGATAATACTTCAGGGAAAATGAATCACCCAAAACCACATCTGTAAACTATTAGAATAAAGAATATTGACTGAGTGAAATAAGTCAGTCACAAAAGGACAAGCATTGTATGATCCCACTTATATGAAATATCTAGAATAGAAAAGTATACACTGACCAAAGTTTATTAGTGGTTACCAAGGCCCAAGGGGGAGAAGGGGAAAAGGAGGACTCAGTGCTTAGGGGACACTGAGCTTTGGTTAAGAATGGCAGTATAATTTGGGAACAGTTAATGGTAATGGTTGAACAACATGATGAGCGTAATTAATGTCACCAAACTATACATGCAAAAATTGTTGAAATGGCAAATGTTTTGATACATATATATCTACCACAATAAAAAAATTTAAATAATAATAATGACCAGGTAACATGGTTTTACTCTTTAGAGTCAGACAGATCTGGGTTCCGGAGTAATTCTGCCCTTCATCACCTGTGTTACATTGGACAAGTTACTTAAACTCTCGCAACCTCACTGTCTTCCCTGAGTAAAAGATGAATACTGTAACCAAAACAAAC
Source organism: Trichechus manatus latirostris (assembly GCF_000243295.1). NCBI lineage: Eukaryota > Metazoa > Chordata > Mammalia > Sirenia > Trichechidae > Trichechus > Trichechus manatus. The sequence continues at coordinate 10,653,325 of NW_004443958.1, forward strand.
AAACAAACCCGTTGCCATCCCATCGCGACTCTATAGGACAGAGTAGGACTGCCCCATAGGATTTCCAAGGCTGTAATCTTTACAGAAGTAGATTGCCACATCTTTCTCCCATGGAGCAGCTGGTGGTTCGAACCTCCAACCTTTCGGTTAGCAGCTGAGCATTTAACAACTGTGCCACAAAAAAAAAA
>NW_004443958.1:10653612-10757091 GCF_000243295.1 Trichechus manatus latirostris
AAAAAAAAAAAAAAACATTGCCATCAAGTCGATTCCGACTCATGGCGACCCTACAGAACAGACTAGAACTGCCCCATAGAATTTCCAAGGCTGTATATCTTTGAGGAAGAAGACTGCCATATCTTTCTCCCACAGAGTGGCTGGTGGGTTCAAACTGCCAACCTTTCAGTTAGCAGCCGAGCACTTAACCACTGTGCCACCATGGCTCCTTAAAAAAAGGAAAATAAGAATCTCTATCTTGTAGGCTATTGCAAGGATTTAAAATACTATGGGAAAAGCAACACATTTGTGGGCACTTAGTAAATGGTAACTATTATTTCGATTAAATTCTTAGCAGGAAGGACACTGGGTAACAGGTGGCCCACATCTTGGCGGGTTAGACATCTACCTCCATGACTTAATGTGAGAGATGATTAGACAAACATACTACTACTCTAAATAGATTTAACCACTAGCATCCTAGGATGCCTAAAATCTCCATGTTTTTCAACCCTTTGGGTGAAGGCATTAAAAACAAACTCCAGCTAAGCATCACTGATTTTAAGGCAATCTAAAGAAGAACTTTTATTTACACAATCTCATTTAATCCCTACTGCAAGTTTGGAAGGTGATCAAGACAGATATTATTGTCTCCATTTTGTAGGTCAGAAAACAAACAAAAAAACATGGACTTGGAGAATCTGAGGCTGAATCCCAGGTGTGCTGTAGGTGAGTTGTCGGAACTTTTTGACCTCTCTTAGCCTCAGTTTTCTTATATGTAAAATGGGCACCTGGTTCCTAGGTCACACATGAGAGAATTTACTTGAAGCCTGGTACAACATTTGTCACATGGTTGCGATTCAAGAAATACTCATTCAAACTGTATGGCCAGATGACAAAAATCAGACTTAAATGGGGTGCATTGACATATGCTTCTTCAGGCCATTTGCGGTGGGAAATGGATTAGACAAGATTCCCTAAGAGTCCCAAAGCCTTTGCAAAATGGTTCTCAGGGGACAGGCAAATTCTTTGAGTCTCCAAATGCACAAAACTGCTGCCAAATCCCAGAGCCTGCTGACCTATTGGAATGCCTTGGTCAGACAAATAATGACAGTCTTGGACTCTCAATATTTTCTTTTTTCTCCATCCGCATCTGGAGGATTGATGCTTCTATATTATAATACCAAGTGTGGTCTAACTCCATGAGTGAACTGGAACTGAGAGGAAAGGTATAAAACAAATTCCTCGTCTCCTGCTGGTAATGCCTTACAGGAATGCATCAAAAAATTACTCACCTATTTAACAAAATTCTCCCGAGCATCTACTACATACCAGGTACTGTGCTAGACTCATCAGATGCAAAAATGCATACGACACAGACCACGTTCATGGTCTAATGGAGAGACATATTTATAAACAGGGAGTCCTTGGGTGGCACAAGCTGTTAAGCACTCAACTACTAACCAAAAGGTTGGAAGTTTGAACCCACCCAGAGGCACCTAGGAAGACAGGCCTGGTGTTCCGCTTCTGAGGGCTCACAGCCTTGAAAACCCTGTGGAGTACAGTTCTACTCTGTAAAACATGGGGTCACCATGAATTAGAATCAACTCCAGAACAACTGGTTTGGTTTGTTTTAGGGAGGGAAGGAGGACGGTTTTCTTTGTTGTTGTCACAATGCAATGCAATAAAGGTCATAATAAGAGAAAGATCAAAGTGCTATGGGAAAAAAGTGCCTGGGAACTTTCCCCAGGAGAGCTAAAGAAGAGTTCTCATAGAAGGTAGCACTGATCGGAGTTGTAAAGAATGAGTAAAAGCTTGTCAGGTGAACAGAGGGTCTCCAAGGAGAGAAAATGATACTAAGGCTCAGAACGCTTGGAGGTAAGATTGGGAAAAGTCAGTCATGAACAGTTTGACACCTGGGACAGTTGATTTTGGCTGCAAGTGACTGGAAACTCTAACTCACAGTAGTTTCATTGATAAGGAAATTTCACTTAATTATCTGGAATTACATATATCCTGAGTTGATGGATTCAGTTGCTCCACAGCCTTGTGAATTAGTCAGCTCTCACTAGGTTACGCTGCAAAACAAACAATTCAAAATCTCAGAGGCTAAAGCTGACACAGTCTATTTCTCACTCAGCTGGGCTTGACTGGGCTCCATTGGAGTCAGATTGGCTTGACCAGGCTCAGTGGTCTCAGCTCGGTTCAGCTCTTGCGTCTTCTCATTCTAGAGCTCATGCTGAAGGAATAGTCACTATCTGGACCATATGGTTCTCATGGCGGACAGCAGAAGCAAGAGGGATCCAGCCACACCACATGCCACATTCAAAGCTTCTGTGCAGGAATGGCAAATGTCATATGTACTCACATCTATTGGTGAAAGCATGTCACGTGGCTAATGATAAGTCAATGGGTAGACAGTGTGACAAGGGTTGGCAGGAGCAAAGAACTATATAATAATAATTGTTGTTATTATTATACAATCTATGACCATCATCAAAACCTCAATACATTGTGCCTCTCTGCTTGACCATCCATAGCATTAGTGTCATCCTGGGGCTACCAGTAGAAATCAGGGCTATAGGCTTTCTCGGTGACTGCCAGCATGGAATGGAAGTTCTTGTTTTCAGTCTGATAGGACCATTTAGTCACATGTCAACCTCTGGTCCAGTGACAATCACCAGGGGCTGTCATATGTTGATTGACTGATAATGATTAGGATCTATCCCTAGAGCTGGAAAGGAGGCCAGCCTCCCTTGAGTCCATCAGAAGAGGATCGATACCCGAGCAAACGAGGGTTCTGTTAGGAAGGAAAAAGCACAAGAGGATGAATTCTGGGTCAGTAGCTTCCAATCAAACAACGTATTACATTGGGCAAATCTGCAGCAAAAGACCTTTTTAAAGTGTTAAAAAGCAAAGATGTTGCCCTGAGGACAAAGGTGCACCTGACCCAAGCCATGGTCTTTTCAGTTGCCTCATATGCATGTGAAAGCTGGATCATAAAAAAAGGAAGACCAAAGAGGAAATGATGCATTTGAATTGTGCTGTTGCCGAATAATATTGAATATACCATTGTCTTCAGGAAGAATGAACAAATCAGTCTTGGAGGAAGTTTAGCCAGAATGATGCTTAGAAGCAAGAATGGCAAGACTTTTCATCTCGGTTACTTTAGACATGTTATCGGGAGTGACCAATCCCTGGAGAAGGACATCATGCTTGGTAAAGTAGAGAGTCAGCAAAAAGAGGGACACACTCAACAAGTGGGTTAACACAGTGGCTGCAACAATTGGTTTAAACATAACAACGACTGAGAGGATGGTGCAAGACCAGGCAACGTTTTTTCTGTTATGCATAAGGTTGCTATGAGTCGGAGCCAACTCAATGGCACCTAATAACAAAAACAATAACTTCCAATGTGCACTATGTATGCATGTTAATGACCGGAGGTGTTATTCTGTAGAATCTGAGGAGCATTTGAATATTTATAAGCAAAGGAATGACATGACAAGATTTAATTTTAGGAGATATTACTGTCTCCTCCCACCTCTCTGACCACCTCTCAGTGTCCTAGGACTCTTCGGGGAAGTAAATGTTTCTGTTTCCCCAAGTTTCTAGCTCCAGCCCTCTGCTCACCTATGTCAGGCGTCAACTAGAGCATTATGCTAACAATTCCAAATCAATGCTGTCAACACTGATTTCTCTTGAGCTCCAGATGTCTATTTGTAACTGGCCATTGGTTTTCCCCACCTTTAAATGAAACTGAAAGCATAGTATGTCCAGGCCACTCATTGTTTCCTCATTCATTCATTCTTTCATTCATCTACCACCCATTTAATGAGCAACTATTCCCTACCAGCCTTTTTGTTTTTCTTTGTACTTCGCACACACACAAAAAAAATACCGGTTTAATGTCTGTGTCTCCTCCTCCAACCCCCCCAACAAAAATTATAAGCACCGTGAATTGCTTAGTAAATATTTGTTGCATTCTTGACATTTGGACAGATGGCTAACTATGAAATTCTGGGATGCAAGACATAGAGTCTGCCCCTTCAATATGCTCTGCTGTATCTCAATTTGTGTAAAAAGTTAGGAAACAAAAATAACTGTTCTACAACTTAACAACAAAAAGACAAACAACTCAATCAAAAAATAGGCAAAGGACTTGAATAGACATTTCACCAAAGAAGAAATACAAATGACCGACATGGACATGAGAAGATGCTCAATGTCATTAGGAAGATGCAAATCAAAACCACAGTGAAATACTACCTCATCTCCACTAGAATGGCTAGTGGACTGTTTCCGAGGGGAAAATTCCTGAAGCTCCATTTCCCCTCTGGAAACTGTGGAAAGAATTCCTCCTGTCCCAATGGAGAGACACGTGCCACTGTAATGCCGTGAATCCCCATCTGGGGTTTAAAATCCCCTTTATGTGGGACAAGAGTGACTGGGCAGTTCTCCCAGAGTGGACCTTCTTTGAAATGGATGGGAAACCTGTTCCCGAGTTTCTCCCTCGGGCTCTCTGTTTCCCCTCAGGCCTGTTCTGTCCTTTTTCTCTGATTAAGGAGCACGTAGCTAAGGTCTAAGGAGTACAGGCAGCTCCAAGAAAGAGCCCATACATTTCTTAGACTCAAAGCTCTTAGAGCTGAAAAGAACCTTAAAGATACACCAAAAAAAAAACAGCTACCATTGAATCAACTCCAACTTATGGTGACTCCATGCATGTCAGAGTAGAGCTGTGCTCCATGGGGTTTTCATTGGCTGATTTTTCAGAAGCAGATAGACCTTTCTACCAAGGCACCTCTGGTGGACTTGAACCTTTAAACTTTCAGTTAGCAGCCAAGCACATTAACCATTTGCACCACCACAACAGCCCCTTATTCAACTGATGAGAAAACTGAACCCCCAGTGAACTTACAGGTTCCCCTAGACCTTCCCACAACTGGCTGTTTCTCAACATCCAGGTCTAAGGGGGGCCTTCTCTGGCCTTCCAATTCAATACCACGCCCCTCAGTCACTTTGTCCCCAAGACTTCCCACAACCCTTATCATTTATCACTATGAGAGCAACCACATGTAAGGCTTTAGAAGAAAATTCAAATTCCTTATCTTGGCTAAAAAAGCCTTCTCCAGTCTCATCTCCATCACTCTTTCCCTCTCTCTCCACACTCCAGCCACCGTGGTCTTCTCTCTGCCCCTTGAAAAAAGATGCCAAGCTCATTTCTGCCTCCAGGCCTTTGCATTTACTGTTCCCTCAGCCTGACATGCTCTTTCGTCTGATGGCTTCTTGTCGCTCAAATTTAATCATAAATATCTCCTCTTCAGAAAGGTCTTCTGTAACCAGCTAATGGAAAGTAACCACCAAGTTACCAATAATTGCAACATCACATTTGAATTTTCTGCATAGAACACATCACCACCTGATATTGTCCTTGTTCTTAATTCATCTACTTGGTGATGTCCAGCTCCACGCACCACCCCCACCACCCCCACCACCCGTACCTGTTGTAAACCCGTGAGAGTAAGGACTTTTTCTGTCTTGTTCACCACCATATTGCCCATCCCTCAAACAGTGCCTGGCCCACCCCAGGTACTCAAAATTTTTTTACAATCAGTGAATGAATGAGGCACTAGACCAGTGTTTTCCAGCCTCAGCTCTATTGACAGTTTGAGCCAGATTGTTCTCTGTTGTGGGGGGCTGTCCTATACATTGTAGAGTATTTAACAGCACCCCTGGTGCCTACCCACTAAATATCAATGAGTTGTGACAACTAAAAATGTCTCCAGCCATTGACAAATGTCCCTTGGAGTGCAAAATTGCCCCAGCTAAGAACTACTGCACTAGACTGTGATCTCCTAGAGAGTATGAACTGTATCAGAAACCACTGGATACCTAATATCTGCACATAGTAAATGCTCAAAAAATGTTCATTGAGGAAAGAAAGATTAAAGTTTCACAGGTTGCTAAAAACAGATTAAGGACTCATCTGGAACACATTCTTTCAATAGGATTTGGCCACTTATATTTACATGACTCTAAGTAACTTACAGGAGCTCTGGTGTTGCAATGGTTAAGGGCTCGTCTGCTAACCAAAAGGTCGGTGGTTTGAACCCACCAGCCACTCCACGGGAGAAAGATGCAGTAGTCTGCTTCCATAAACATTTACAGCCTTGGAAACCCTATGGGGCAATTGTACTCTGTCCTATAGGGTCGCTATGAGTTGGAATCTGACTCGACGGCAATGGGTTTGGTTTTTTTTTGGAAGTAACTCACTTCACCCCGCTACAGTTCTGTTTCATCATCTGTTAAATGGAAATATCAAAAATTCCTCCAGTGTGATCCTGCTGTCTAAATCACATAGAATGATACAAATGTACTATTAATTATTTATTGACTCCAAGACTGGGCAGTTTTTACTAAACCTCTTGCCTACTCTTGACTGAATTAGCTCCAAAAGAGAATATTATCTTCTAATTGCCAAAGTCCTCCTTTAATATTTACCTGATGTCCACTGTCTGCAGAAGTTGGGGGCAGTTTTCTGATTTTGTGAAGTTATGTCTCTCCCTCTTGCCTTCTTCCTCTTGAGTTCAGACTCACAAACGAAGTCTCTGTCTCAAACAGCTTCTAGGAAAAGTTTGCCCTGGGCAACGTGGTCGTAGGAAGACCCTGGTTGTTTGTAATGCTCTTTCTGCTTCTGTTTTCAGGAAAAGTATTTCCCACCTTAAGTATTAACATTCCTTCAGGCCCCATTCAAGTCCCACTCTCCCTTTAAGAAGCTTCTAGACAAAATCAATTCTTCCTCCTTCATCCAATAATATCATCTTGTTTTTATCTCTAACATACAAACCAAAACCAACCTCACTGCCGTCAAGTCGATTCCGACTCATAGTGACTCCTATAGGACAGAGTAGAACTGCCCCATAAGGTTTCCAAGGAGCAGCTGGTAGATTCTAACTGCCGACCTTTTGGTTAACAGCCAAGCTCTTAACCAGTGTGTCAGCACAGCACTTCTCAATATCTTCCTTGTATCAGAGAGGTAGCTGGATCTTCAGTTCTAGCTAGACTCTGAGCTCCTTGGGGATGGGGTGAGATCCTCCTGGGGAGTGTTGGGACAAGAGATTATAACATGCTCACTACCTGTCTGTCCCACAGACTATCACAACATCCCAGAAGGAAAAAAAAAATAGCTATCAAAATATGATCCCCTAGAAATCATGAAATAACCTTTTAGATTAGGAAATACAAGTCATAGGTGCGTAACTTCTAAAAGAAGGCATACTTTGCAGTGTACATTTTTATCAAGGCAACAGACACACAAGAGCGAGACAAACTAGGACTGTCATCTCAAGGAGAAACCAACTACTGCCCCGTCCGCTGCCCTGGCATTCTCCCACCGCCCCTGGGACGTGGTGAGGGGGAGCATTGGGGAAGGAAGAACAGAACTCCTCCACCAGCTCTCCCCTCCTCCCTGACATGGACTGGTCAGCACTGTTGCCTGCATGTCACGGTCAGCAATGACATCCATGTCACTCACAGTCAGCCTTTATCCCCCATGCCCTCGTCAGTCTGAATCAAGGCAGGAGACTTAACAGCATCCACAGCAGACAAGGTCTGAGAAGAACTTGCTGCCTGTCATCTGGATTCCATTGTGTGGGATGAACTTGGGCTCACCATGTGGCAGCTAAGCCACAGGAAGCCTTAACTCCAGCCCCTGTGGAACAGTCTGGCCATTCCCTAGGCCTGGGTTCTGTCTCCGTCTCCTGCTAGAGCTCCACCCTTCCCTGAATCTGAGCTCTCTGAATGAAAACCCACACACTACCTAATGTGTGAGGAGCCCTGGTGGCACAGCGGTTAAGCACTCCACTGCTGACTGAAAGGTTGACGGTTCCAATCCACCCAGCGGCTTCTCGGGAAAAAGACGTGGCAATCTGTTCCAGTAAGGATTACAACCAAGAAAAGCCTATGGGGCAGTTTTACTCTGTCATATAGGGTCACTATGAGTGGAAATGGATTCAATGGCACCTACTAACAACAACAAAAGTCTAACACGTGCTGCTCAGGTCCTGCTGTGGATGAACCAATCACCCCAGAGCCTAGCATATTGCCAACCTCCCGGAACCTCCCACTGGAAGGGGCCTCACTTTTAGATTGGACCTCCCTGTCCAAACACACATGCCCAAATACAAAAGAACTTGCCACACTCTTTGAACACTGTGGGCTGTGTCCCCAGGCTGCCCCGTGTGGGGCAGTTACTCCTGCCAATTAGTTTTCCCCCTGGCCTTCTCTCCATCCCCAGGGCCATGCTGTTACAATCCCAACACATCTTCCAACATGTCGCCCACCTGAGTTCACACAAGTAACAGCACATCCATCTACATAAAAGAGCTCCAACACGCTTTGCATGTGTTCTCTATCCTGTTCATGATCTGATAATAGACAGGAAAGTTTTTTGAGTCCATTGAGTCAAATTTTATCGTGTAATGTCTGATGCTGAAATCTTTTTTTTAAGTATTTGCATCTTTATTCAATTACGTCAAAACAGACCTGCTAGGTACGTTATGTAGCATTCACGACACACACATGATTTAAACAACCCAAGGTAATTGTAAATGTTCTGATTACTCAACTCTTAGTAAAACATGAGCAGAGTCAGTGATGCCCAGCAAGTGCTTCTTTTCACGGTGCATGACTACAATTCTATAGTATGATTAAAGGGACACAGATGATGAGATCTTATACACAATCACGAAGAGAGAGTAAATTCAAACACCTACCTAAGTCAAGAAGATAAGGAACAAGTGACATGGGTGACATGGGTAAAGCAATCTGGGCCATGACCAACTGGTAATGCATGCCCCATCTCGAGGGACCAGCTATTACTCAGTTCCAGCTGATCCCGGGGACCAAACAAACACATTTGTAGACCACCACTACCAGCCCATGGACCACCAGTTGGGATGTTGGAACTAGAACTGAGACAAATAGAACCAGGACTATTCTTAGGCAAAATTGCAGCATCTCTGCGCACCCTAACTCAGAAATACTGTATTTACCCGCTCCTCCATGCCCACCCTCCCCATTGTCTCCTTCTTTTCACCACAGTGCCACTGCCCGCCCCATCCTCAGCACTGGTTCAGAAAAGAAAATAGATAGCATAATACTTATATGGGCCAAGATTATAATCTTCACAATAATCCTGTGTTTGTTGTTATCTGCCATCAAGTAGGCCCCCAACTCATGGTGACCCCTTGCAAACACGATCAGACCATTGGATCAGATCCCTGTGCTTTTCAATGGTTGACTTTTTTATAAGTAGATCACCTAGTCTTTCTTCCTAGTCCATCTTAGTCTGGAAGCTCCACTGAAACCTGTTCAGCCTCATAGCAACACACTAGTTTCCACTGACAGATGGGTGGTGGCTGTACCTGAGGTACAGTGCCTGGGAATCGAACTCAGGTCTTCTGCATGGAAGGTGAGAATTCTACCACTGAATCCCCCACTTCTCCCCTGTGTAGCTGGTGTAGTTATCCTCCCCAGGTTACAGATAAGGAACAGGCTTAGAGAATGGACCACCTCTGTTACTTGCCCAAGGCCACATAGTAAGCAGAGGTGTGGCTTGTTTGATTCCAGAGTTCAGGGCCTACTAAGCTGGCTCGGTGGAGAACCTCTTAAAAATATCCTTTTTTGGGAACTCAGCCTGGTTTACTTATCTCCAGAAAATATGATAACAAGAGCCTTCTGTGAGCAAGCCAGGAGTGCTGTCAGAGTTCACCACATCACACAGGCAACACACATGTAAAACGCATTGGATTTCTCCAAAAGAATAACAACTTTATCACCACAGCGTAACCTGAACATCCTTCACACAGCTGCAGACAGAGAGATAAATCTAAAACCGAAATCGGATCCTGACATACCCCCATTTCAATCCTTCCTGTTGTGTCAGGACTTCTGCCTCTTGTCAGTGTTTGTCCTGGGAGCCAGAGCAGGCTGACTCTTCAGATGCAGACGAAGCAGCCACACTGGTGGGAGGTGGGAGGGTGCAGAGGCTGGGAACCTGGCAGAGCCAGGAAGCCATGGAATCATGGGAGATTTGAAGAGTGAGCAACCATCTTCCTGCAGTCCTTCTTACTAGTTAAGAAAATGGACTCTGGCCAGCTTCCCTGGGCCTTTCCCAACCTTCCATGTGCAACGTGGATTATCCTCTTTCCAGAAGACATAGCTACTCAGCTTTACCTTGCATTCCCCACCAACAGAGGTGAGGAGAGATTCCTCTATCTCCACACAGCTCTTGTTTCTCATTTTAGGTTGAAACAGTTATTCCCACTGAAGCCATTTCTCAATCCGGCCTCAGATGGAACAGAGAGAGACCTCCAGGTTGGTTCCAGAGTGATTTTTTAAGACGGGGGCTAAGCAAGGTTAGGCTTTCTGCCAAATTGTGACCTCGTGAAAAATCAGTTAGCCATTCTTACAAGACATATAAAATAGTCTGTAATAAACGTCTCCTGAAAATGTCAGGGGAGTTTTTCCATCTTTACATGTTAAGGTTATAAGGGAGTCACTGAAGCACAGAATTAGTCATGCAAGCTATGAAAACCAAATATCTAAGCAAGCCAAAAAACAGAAAAGAAGAAAAGAAATGCCTGAAGTCTCATTCCCTTCATCTGTGTTCCTTTCTAGTTGTTGCAAAGGTCAAAGATTAATTTCATAAATCTGCTTGATATGTTGAGAGGAGAATGCTGCAGAATCTAATTGCTTGGAAAGACAATTTGGTGGATATATTCAGCAACAAACGCACCAGGGCAGCCTCAGTGATACAATCACTTCCACCCCCAGAGGGATGCCTGAGAATCAGAATGTGGACATTGGAAGGGCCTCAAAGTTCTTTGAAAAGAGAAGACTGAGTCCCTTGAGGTTAAGTAACTTATTCAGGGGAATACAGTCAGTTATGAGCAAGATGAGATACCGTGATGCCAGGGTCATTTTTCTTTTCCATGGATCAGCAGTCCTCAAACACGGCTGCATTCACATGAAGACCACCCAAGGCATACATGGGCACAAAAAGTTAAAAAAAAAAAAAAAGTTGCCTTTGAGTTGACTCCTACTCATGGTGACCCCATGTATGTCAGAGTAGAACAGTGCTCCATTAGGTTTTCAGTGGCTGATTTTTTGGAAGTAGATGACCAGGCCTTTCTTCCAAGGCACCTCTGGATGGACTTCAACTTCTAACCTTTCAGTCAGCAGCTGAGTGTCTTAACCATTTATACCACCCAGGGACTCCATAGAGTTTTGTTGTTATTGTTGGGTGCTGTCCAGTTGATTCCTACTCATAGCAACCCCATGTGATAGAGTAGAACTGCCCCACTGGGTTTTCTAGGCTGTAATCTTTATAGGAGCAGATCACCAGGTCTTTCTCCCATGGAGCCACTGGGTGGGTTCGAACAGCCAACCTTTCGGTTAGCAGTCCAGCCCTTAACCATTGGGCTACCAGGACTCCTTCAAAGAGTTTTAAGGGCTAAACGCATTCTGTTATAAAATCGATCCGTGTGAGAAAGCACCTTGAGGCAACAAATTATTTCTCCTCCCCGGCTCCCTTCCTCCATCATCTTTCCCTATTCTACCAAAAAAAAAAAGAAAAAAGAAAGAAAAGCCATGCTTCCCACCTATACTAAGGACGTAACAAACCCAAGTTGCTAAATAAAGGAACAATTCAAAATATTGACGTCTACAGAGCTCCATCAATAAGAAACAATAACCTCACCCGTATATATCACTAAGAGAAGCATTTCCCATGATAGTCTAATTTTATGACTAATCATTATTTAAGGAGCCCTGGTGGCACAGTGGTTAAAGCGATGGACTGCTAACCGAAAGGACGGCAGTTCGAAACCACCAGTGGCTCTACAGGAAAAAGACGCAACAGTCTGCTTGGGTAGAAATTTACAGCCTCAGAAACCCTATGGGATTGCTATGAGTGGGAATCAACTGGAAGGCAGTGGGTTAGTTAGTTAAATGTCAGCAGTTCAAATCCACCAGCTGCTTCTCGGAAACCCTATGGGGTGGTTTTACTTTGTTCTATGAGCTGGAATCGACTTGACAGCAATGAGTTTTTTTTTTTAATTTGTCAAAATGTGCAGTATATAACCAGCTCAGTTGCCATCGAGTCCATTCTGACTCATGACAACCCCATGTGTGCAGAGTAGAACTACATTCCACAGAGCTTTCAAGGCTGTGATCTTTCAGAAGCAAATCACCAGGCCCTTCTTTCGAGGCGCCTCTGGGTGGGTTTGAACCACCAACCTTTTGGTTAGTAGTCAAGCCCTTAACTGTTTGTGCCACCCAGGGACTCTGTGCAGTATATACACATATGCTGTTTTGGTCAATTATGAACTAAAAATAATTGTAATGATAATCCAACCCAAAAGAAATTTGATTTAAACTTGGAGCCTTGGAGTCACAGGCAATAAGTTTTATTTTGATGTTTAGACATATTTTTGGTACAGAAATTTGGATAGGAAGATCAATAAAAGACTTTCAAACATAAAAATATGCTACATTAAATGAAAATTCTGTGATGGAAGTAGAATGGAAATTTGATTTGTAAGGTGAAAAAAGATGTGATGTAGAATTCCCCACTATTAAATAAAAGTCTGTGTGGTTTTTTTTTAATCAATGACACCAAAAAAAAAAAAAAATTTGCTGTCAAATCTATTCCAATTCGTAGCGACCCTATAAGACAGAGTAGAACTACCTCATAGAGTTTCCAAAGCTGTAAATTTTTCAGGGCTTCAAATCTGTTGGAACCAGTTTTGTCACGGCCAATGAAGCAAACAGGAAGTGACCTGAATTCTTCCAATTTGGGTGATCCGAAACGATCAAAATTACAGGTCAAAGCCCTGGAATGGGAGACTAAGAAGAGGTGTAGTGAGCCCTTTCAAGAGTCTGATGCAAGACACTGGATTATTGCCAGGACTGTGGAGAGCGATACACATTCAAAGCAGCTAGGCCCGCCGCCATCTTTGAATGGGGCACTGCTGTTTCCCCACTCTGCTGGTCAAGCGATTTGGGTGCTATGCAAATATGCACACTGCTGTTTTTTTCTAAAAGGGAGATTAAGTTTCTAGCAGGGCGTCGACTGATAATTTTTACCATTCCAGTTTTTGTTCCAGTTCACTCACATTTTAAAAATTCGAGTCTTTTGGAGTTTCACTTCGTCAGCCATGACTGAACCAGGCAGAACCAGTTTGAAGCCCTAAAACCTGAAATCTTTACAGAAGCACACTGCCACATCTTTCTCCTTCAGAGTAGCTGGTGGGTTCAAACTGCTGACCTTTCAGTTAGCAGCCGAGCACTTAACCACTGTGCCACCAGGGTTCCAAATCTATTATGATAGGTATCGAATGACTGTGTATTTATATGCCATTGGATTAATTTAAGAGAGATGGACTATATTATTTTTAAAATTTCAATACTTTTAATATACTATATGCTTCATCGTTTGCAAAAAATGTATAGGTTAATTTCAAAATGTATTTGGGCATTAATATTATCAAATGTTCAGGACTATCATCGGTAAGGGAAAAACATGGGCACTATCTTAGCTGTTGGAAGATTTCATGGAAATCCTTTCAGATAGAATTCTACTTCCTTCTACCACTCAAACCAGAAATCATACTCTAACCTAAAGGGTTTGATTACTATTTTATCTTTTATTGCTATTATTAAATTAAGACATGGCCAGGAGCAGGCTGTTAAAATAAAATCTGAGTGCCTGCTTACCCTTTCATACGGAAAAAAAAAAAAAAAGCCTTGCGCTCTGGTGGATTCAAACTCACAGTGGCCCTGTGGGGTGGAGCGTAACTGCCCCGTGGGGTTTCCAGGCTTGTGAGTCTTTGCGGACGCGGATTGCCACATCTTCTTCCCGGCTGGAGCCAACAGCAGAGAGCGGCTTTGAGCCGCTGACCCTTCGGTTGGCGGCGGAGGGCTTAACCACTGGGCCACCAGGGCTCCTTCCCTTTCATGTAAATCCCTCAAAATAAAATACCTGCTGACAAGCAGAACTTGGAAGAGATTATAAATATTATTAATTTCTCTATCAATAGGATAACAACAGGAATTTCATTAAAATCAAATGTTCCTTAACTAGTTACCCTTGCACAGAAATTCTGTAAAATGAAATCCATGCCAAGAAATAAATTCATGATAAAATCTTTGGGCATGGCTATTCTCAACAGTAAATTAATATCTTAATTGCAAGGATTTATCGGTTTTAAAAATATTCCAAAACAACTTTTACTGATGGACTTCTCACTGAAATCTTCTAATTAAAATATCTGATCAAAAACAAGAAATTTGGAGGAGGGAGAGATGACTAGGTGAAGCACAGGGCAGTTGAAGGGCAGTGAAACTATCCTATATGATACTGTAATGGTGGATACATGGCATTATGCATGTGACAGCACAGAGTGAGTCCTAATGTAAACTATGGACTTTAGTTAATAATAACTTATCAGTATTGGTTCATCAACTGTAGCAAATATGTTAGTAATAGAAGAAACTGTGCAGGGGGAAGAGGGAGTATTCTGAAACTCTATGTACTTTCAGTGCAATTTTTCTGTAAACCTAAAACTGCTGTAAAAAATTGTGAATGTAATTAATGCCACTGAATTCTACACTTAAAATGGTTAAAGTGACAAGTTTTATGTCACATATGTTTTACCCCAATAAAATAAAAATTTTAAAGAGCAAAAGAGAAATTTAAAAAATAAATGTGTTTGGGGGTACATGATTTTTCAAAAAACTCTTAGGGTATAAGGGAGCAAAAATCATTGAAAACCACTACCTTTGACTTTCTTTTTAGATGAGCAATAGAACAGGGGGTAAAAAGAAAGGGCCCTGGACTTGGAACCCTATCCTGCTATTGGGCCTAAAATGTCACTCTGAATAATATATTTGTAAGCAGAGAGTGGCTCAGCCAACCCTTTTCTTCTTCCGGGAAATACTGCTGAACACCATTCCTACACTCTGTATCTGGGTGGGGCCATGTAACTGGTTGTAGCCCGTGGGAGGTGAGCAGAAGTGAGGTGTCCCTTCCAGCCAAGGTGGTCAGAGCAGAGTGCCTTGTCCACGCTTCTTTCATCTTTTAGCTGTATGACACCAGAGCAAACTGGAAGCCATGTGTTAAACATGGTGGGATCACCACAAAATCGAAGGAGCCTGGATCCCTGAGTCACTACTTGGAGGAGCTTCCCAGAAAAGCCTCTTAACCAAGAATAACTGCAGTAGGCTTTGTGTAAGCAAGAAAGAAATGTGTGCATATGTTGCGTGTATGAGAGAGAGAGAAACCGCTAACATTTGTGAGTTCTTTGCTGTAGCAGCTAGCCATAATTATCTTGAATAATACACCTCCTAATACATTTTGACAAAGTTTTACTGCTTTTCATAAGGTTTTCACTGGCTAATTTTTTTCAAAAGTAGACCACCAGGTCCTTCTTCCTAATCTGTCCCAGTCTGGAAACTCAGCTGAAACCTGTCCACCATGGGTGACCCTGCTAGTATTTGAATACTTGTGGCATAGCCTCCAGCATCACAGCAACACGGAATCCCCCACAGTACGACAAACTGACAGACGAAGAAGCTGCCAGAATAACAAACAAATCTGTCATGAAAGTAGTGCAGCCAGAATGCTCATTAGAAGCAAGGATGACGAGACTTCATCTCACATAATTTGGACATGTTATCAGAAGGGACCAGTCCCTGGAGGACATCATGCTTGGTAGAGTAGAGGGTCATCGAAAAAGAGGAAGACCCTCAACAAGATGGATTGACACAGAGGCTGCAACAATGGGATCAAGCATAACAACAGTTGTGAGGATGGCACAGGACCGGGCAGTGTTTCGTTCTGTTTTACATATGGTTGCTGAGTCGGAACTGACTCAATGGCATCTGACAACAACAATACATTTGACTATGATTTGTTCCAGAGTTCGTAAGTGGTGCAAACAGTTACCACGTTCAGCTGCTAACATAAAGATTAAAGGTTCCAGTCACCCAGAGGTGCCTTGGAAGAAAGGCCTGGTTATCTACTTCCAGAAACTCAGTCATTGAAAACCCGGTGGAGCACAGTTCTACTCTGACATACATGGGGTCATCATGAGTTAAAGAGTTGACTCCATGGCAACTGGTACTGGTATAATTTGAGCCAGAGGTGTGTTCTTGTCACATTTGAAAGTCCCCTGTCATCCCCTATGCATATAGCTTCATTTGAACCATAACTTCCATTCTGGTAAGTCTGAACCTCATATGAACATCAAAACTGTGGTCGAAACTAATCTAGCTAACTTGTATATTGACCAAACTAGTTCAATCAAGTGATCAACCTTTTATTTTAGCCCATGACTAACACCTAAGCTATTTTTTGAAGGGTCTAAACACAATGATGGGAAGTGTGTTGATCTTTAAATTCCTGGAAGTCTAATCCAAATATTCATCTTTATTACAATTAAGTTATTATAGAACATCTATACAGGTTTTACTTCTCAGGTATGGTAATAGTAAGCATTATTCTCTCTGCCTACAGAATAAAATCCAAGTGTCTTAGCATGGCATTCAAGGCCCCTCACACTCTGAGCCCAGTTTGCTTTTCCAACATTATTTCTCAAAAATTACATTTATGCACCATATATTCTAGCCAAAATTACATTTTAATTTATTATATTTAGGATAATTATCAGGTACCATTTATGAAGTGTCTAAAACCTTTGTGCCATACGTATCAATATTTCCCCAGTTAGTGTTATGGGAAAGCTTTGAGGAAATAATAGTTCCCAGGAAAAAGTCTTTCCTTACATAAATGTGTTTACCTGTCCATTAAAGTTAAATAGATGTCCACTTGCCTTTAAAGAAAGGGACTTCTCAGAGCCTTTAAGATGCTAATATTTAATTAAAATATCCGGCATTTCCCCAAGCTTATTTGCTCACAGGACCCTTTTTCCCAGAGCATGTGTTCACATCTGTAGAACAACTTGATTTCTCATCAGCCTCTGAAGGCGATTTTCTCTGCAGGCCTTTCCTCATGCTGTTCCCTTCATGGTGAATGCTCGTCCTTTCTCTCAACCCCTATCTGTCCGGGTCTCAATCTTCCCCATCCTTCAAAATGTGGCTCTCCACCTCTGTTATGCAGCTTTTCTAGGGACCACTCCCATCCCCAATCTGAGCCTCCTCTGCTCTGCTTCCACAGAAGCTCCTGCTCTTCTATCAGAGCCCTCTCCACATTCTACAGCGTCCCTGGGTGGTGCAAATGGTTGACACACTTGGGTGTTAACCAAAAGGTTGGTGGTTCAAGTCCACGCAGAGGCACCTCAAAAGAAAGACCTGGCCACCTACTTTTGAAAAATCAGTCAGTCTACGCCTATCAGCCATTGAAAACTCCATGGGGAGCACAGTTCTACTCTAACACACTTGAGGTGGCCATGAGTCAGAATGAACTCGAGAGAAAGTGGTTTGGTTTTTGGTTGGCCACATTCTACCTTGTTTAATTTCACTATCTGCATCTTATCTCCTAGATTAAATGGTAAAGTCTCTGGAAGCAAAAAGAGACATATTACTTATCTTTGTAGATGCCCCTGCAAAAAAAAAACTGTAGCACAGTATATGCTCAACTTTTTTAACTATAATGATTGACACTTCAAAGCATAAGTCAACATAGCATAAATGAACTTGCAATGACATGACTAACACATATGGCTTGGCTTTTCCATGTATTGAGTGACCCTAAAATGTTTGCAATATTCCATGTCAAGGCTAAGTTTCCTTGAGCAACCCCTGGCACATAGCACCTTGGAATATAGGTGGAAAAAAATGTCATTGCCTCATTACTTGAGCTTCATACATTTCTGGCTAAAAAGTAATTTTGTGAGCCACAACCCTCTTTCTAGGGCACCAGTAGCCACCTTACAAGATGTACTAATGAAGAACTGTAATTTGAAGCCCCAACAAAGGAAAGATCAAGTTCTGACCCATGCTGAGTTTCTGGAACATTTGGGCTTTCTGTTAGCCAGGTCTACATTACAAGGAATGTTTGTTCTGGCCCTGACCACCAACTCTTCAAAAAGAGAAGCTCACATTTTCCCTGCCCTTCAATCCGTGTAATGGTTTAACAGACATTCTGACTCAATAACCCAATTGGCATTTATTAAGCAGCAATTTTATGCCTGGAACTATCACTTGTGCCTTCTAGTTGGCCTTAAGAAGGTTAATTCTAACAAAAATAGTCATATAAACTGTTATGCAAAAGGCCCCTATGGTAGAGGCTGCAACTTGTCCACATAATATCCATTTTCCCTTTCCCCATTAGTAACAAAACCACAATTTTATTCTGGAGAAGAAATGCACCACTGAAAACCCTATGGGACACATTTCTACGCTGACACACGGGGTCGAACTGACTCAACGGCAACTGATTTTTTTTTTTAATAGTTATATCCAACTTGATACAAGCCTTTGATACATATAGCCTCTTGAACGATCAAAACCCTGCACAATGCTTAGAAAAGGGGCACATATAAGGTCTAGTTGACAGAACTAGATAATAATCAATCAGATAAAAGAGATTCAGGAATTTAGAAATACACTTCCATGAGCTGAACCAAAACAAATCGAAAGAGAAACAGCCACGTCCTAGCCCTCCATGCCTGACGAATGCCCCATTTCAACTACTCGAGGTACCAGTTGAGTAACAGTGCTGGGCATATGGGGCGCTATTCAATGACCTCATAATTTCTCCTCAAACCAGGACGCTTTTAAGAGTGAAGGTGGGCTCTGTTAGTAATTATGTCGGGACAATAGACAAAAACCAGGGTTCTTTCAGACAAACCAAGTCACTCTTCCTTTGGACTCTTTAATATTCACCCCGTCACACACACACACATTTTTTTGTGGCAACAGCCCCTGATATACTTTTAGGTAATCACCTTCCCAGTAGTAGGTAGTCTTACTGGGACTGCTAATGCAAGTGCCAAAGAGTGAGGCCATGACCCAAGCGAGGCCAGCTGAACTCAGGACTTTGAACCTGACCAGAAATGGCACAAAAACTTAAAAGAGCAGTAAAAGTACATTAGGTCCAGCAGCACTTCCCAGAGAGACCATTGAAGCCTTCCTACTACCTGAACCCCTAGGTAAAGATTAGCCAACAAAAATCTTATGGATCACAGTAGAACACTGTCCAACTCACTTACTTTGGGCACATCATCAGGAGGGATCAATCACTGGAGAATGATACCATGTTTGGTGAGGTAGAGGGTCAGCGAGGGTGAGGGAGACCTTCACTGAGATGGATTGGCACAACAGCTGAAACAATGGACTCAAACTGGCAATCATGAGGATGGCATTCTGTTGTACATAAGGTCAACATGAGTCAGAGTCGACTCAACGGCAGCTGTCTGTCTAGACCCCTAGAGTTACCTTCGTATCTGTCCTAGATGAACCTGGTTCTCCAGTTCTTCCCATTAAATCCATAAGCTACCTTTTGCCATTGTAATGAATTCCTTTTCTGTTCATTAAAAATCCTAATTGATAGAATTATGTTAGGCTTTAGAACACATAATTCCAACTCTAAATTCCACCTCTGATATTCACTGACTGTGTCCTTGGCCTTAGTTTTCTTACCTGTAAAGATAATAGAATGTATACCTTATAAAATCATTTTAGAAATAAACAAGATAATGTATGCCAAGCACCTGGCTCAGTAGCTGGTTCAACCATCAGATAATGTTTAATTTCCTTCCAATCTTTCTTCCTCCCAGCTAATATTGTATACATTTGGTTTTGATATTTCAAACCAATATTTAGAGAAGGGCTAATCATTGGAATGATTTTAAGTTCACTGAAGCCAAACTGAATTATAATGTACAACAGAGATTCAGTTGTGCTCCTGAAGAAGTATAAAGAAAAAAAAATGAATAGAAGAGATTATGTGTATATGTCTCTATCAGAAAGGGTAGGCAGGGTTATGCTGCAATAACAAATAGCCCCAAAATCTCAGGGACTTCAAACAACAAAGTTTATGTCTTGCTCATGCTACATTTCCATCATGAGTTGGCTGGGGACTCTGCTCGTGCACTCCCACCCAGGCTGAAGACTCAGCCCCCATCTCAAGGGTGCCCTGTCATTGTGGCAGAGGGAAAGAGAACATGGAGAATCCTGCTAGTTCTTAACATTTTCTCCCAGAACTGACACATATTGCTTTTACTCACATGTCATTGGCCACAGCAAGCCACATGACCATGCCTGACTTTACTGGGCTTCCTACCACGGGCTTTACAGAACCGAAAGATGTATGAACAGTCTTAATGAACACCACATGGAGCCCTGGTGGTGCAAATGTTAAGCACTGGGCTGCTAACCAAAAGGTTGGCAGTTCAAATCAACCCAGTGGCTCTGTAGGAGAAAGATCTGGTGATCTGCTTCTATGAAGATTACAGCCTAGAAAACCCCATGGAGCAGTTCTACTCTGTCACATGAGGCAGTTATGAGTCAGAATCAGCTGGACGGCACCCAACAACAACAACATTGAATACAACAGGGTCATAATCTCATCATCTTTATTTCCTAAAAGACTATCATTGCCCTTGGTCCTTCCTGTCCTGACTGTGCTAGATGAAGCTTTCTGCTTCCAAAGTGCACAGAGTCCCTTGAAGGAGAGGGGACAAGGGAAAGCCATTGATATAAGCACCTGTCATTAGATTTCTTACCCCAGCAGAGGTCACCAGCCCCTGAGAACCTGGTCAGAGAGGGGTCGTTGAGGGCCTGAAGACTCAAAGTTCCAACTGTCCATTGTGAAAACCAGCAATACTGTCCACTCTGCATATTATTCCAGAGTCTGTCCAGTGCCTTGAGAATCCTATCAGACAAAGGATCCTAGCTTTTGCAGACAATAGGCAGAAATGGGGCAGATGGAAGAGACACCTAAGTCATGATTTTTGAGATTGTCAAACGTCTTTGTCCCACTCTGAGACTCCTGCCAGATTTCCCTCCTTAGTTCGTCTACAGGAATTTTCACAGACCATTTATATGAAACAAAGATCTGTTCCATGGTGCACAGACAGCTCAGAAGTAGCCACTTTCCCACCGTCTGCTTCCAAAAAGTAGATTTTATCCTGCTGAGGCAGCCAAGCTTAATTAGCATCACTGGTTGCAAGTAATCTATAATTGTCTTAAAAAAAAAAAAAAAAAAAAGTCGTCAAATGTTGGGGTAATTGTTTTTTGCTTGGCTCTGTTGTTGGTAATAGATGACCTGAATTACCTGCTGAGAGGGTTTAGTGGAGCCCATGCCAGGAGCAATGGTATAATGTGGCAATGGGTCCCCACCTCATAGGAGTATACTGAGGATTGAATGGGCTAATACTTGGGAAAGGAGCCCTTGTCACACAGTGGTTACACTCTCAGCTGCTAACCAAAAGGTTGGCAGTTCAAACCCACCCAGTGGCTCCACGGGAGAAAGGCCTGACAATCTGCTCCCATAAAGATTACAGACTAGAAAATCCTATGGGGCAGTTCTACTCTGACACAGGGTCCCTATGAGTCAAAATTCACTCAATGGCACCCAATAACAACAATAATGCTTGTGAAAGGCTTAGCACTGTGCCCAGCCGCAGCCGCACCCAGTCAACAGTGGATGTTCTCACGGGCAGTTCTGCTGCTTCCCTGAGTGTGCCAATTTGGCTCAGAGCTCAGGCTCTAGAGACAGATAAGCCAGTGTTTGATTCCCAACTCAGCTGCTCAGTCATCACGTGGCCCAGGGCATGTTACTTAACTTCTTTGTGCTTCAGTTTCCTCCTCTCTAAAGTAGAAATAAGCATAGTATACACCACATGAGATCATTATGGGATGAAAAATCAGTACAAACAAAGCACTTAGCAGAGTAACTGGCCCAGCAGTTGGTGTGAAATGAGTGATATTAAACCAGTTTCTGCCATCGAGTCAACCTCAACTCATGGTAACCCCACATGTGTCAGAGTAGAACTGTGCTCCATAGAGTTTTCATGGCTGATTTTTTGGAAGTAGATCGCCAGGTCTTTTATCTGATGTGCCTCTGCATGGACTTGGCCCTCCAATCTTTAGTTAGCTGAGCATGTGAACCATTTGCCCTACCCAGGGGCTCCAATACATACTATTAGCCAAGGCTCATAAGAGAATTGGAGTCCTTGGGTGGAGCAAATGGTTCATGTGCTCAGCTACTCACCGAAAGTTTGGAGGTTCAAGTCCATCCACAGCCACCTCGGAAGAAGGGTCTGGAGATCTACTTTCAAAAAATCAGCCAATGGATGCCCTGTGTGGCACAGTTCTACTCTGACACACATGGGGTCACCATGAGTCAGAGATGACTCAATGGCAACTGGCTTGGTTTTGTAATAAGAAACCAGGGCCCCAGCTGGATTTGGGTCTCCACGCTCATTTATTTTCAATACAGGACTATTCTTTCTGGGCAGTGGTTTTCAAACTCTGCCCAAGAAGCCTAGGTACCCCCAAAGGAGGAAGGGGAAAGTGAGATAGAGAGGGCTTCCAAAAATTGAGAAGCTGCACCTATTTCGTTATGAAAAGGATGCCGCTGTGGAACAGAATTTGAAAGTCTGTTCTTATGTATCACTCTTCACCCTCTCACTCTTGGGTCAGTTCAGTAGAAATGAGATAAATGGAAATAGCCATTTATTCTTTATTCTTTCCTTCATTCAGTCAGTCTTCTTTCATTTATCCATTTGTACAGGGCCTTGGCCAGACCCAGAGTTACAACCATGAATAAACAACATAGTCCCTGAGGGCAGGTGGGTCCTTTTCCAGCGGGAGAGAGAGACAAGGAAACGGTGTAGTGAGTTCCAGGGAATGCTGGGCTGATCAAGGAAAAAGATGCCCACGAGATAGCAGCATTGCACAACCAGCTATTTTATTGGGGCCCTACAGCAGGAGGTCTTCCAGAAGCAAGGAGCCCCCAGAGGGAAAGAGGGCCTGGAAGTCCCCGGAAAATAGGAGAAGGAAGGGGGATAAAGCTTACATGTCCCTTTGTGATGATCTATCTCTTGCCTTCTGCAGCAAGGTGGGGAGTGGCTAGGTTAGGGAGCTCCAAAGGACAGACACAGCTCAGGGTCCATACAGCTAACTGTCCTTATAATTACAGGAGTTCATCTTATCTAGGGTTAGCAGATAATCCTGGTGGTGGAAATGGTTAAGAGCTCGCTGCTAACCAAAAGGTTGGCGGGTCAAACCAGGACTTTGAACTAACTGGTTTGTTCTGGTTCAAATCCATGCTGAGAATTTTCATTTCCATCCCAGATATACTGAATCAGAATCTACATCTTAACAAGATCCTCAGTGATTCTTATGTATAATAAATTTTGAGAACCACTGTTCTAATAGTGGGGCTCTGGTGGCACAGTGGTTAAGAGCTAGGCTGCTAACCAAAAGGTTGGCAGTTCAAATCCACCAGCTGCTCCTTGGAAACCCTAGGGGGAAGTTCTACTCTGTCCTGTAGGGTTGCTATGAGTCAGAATCGACTGCACAGCAATGGGTTTTGGTTTGGGCTCTACTAGTGGTTCTCAGAATTGGTCCCTAACCAGCAGCATTAGCATCGCCTGGGAACCTGTTAGAAATACAAATTCTCAGCAGAGGTTCTAACCAGAACGAAGCAGTTTGAAGTCCTGTTTCAAACCACCCAGTCGCTCCTGGGGGGCGAGAAGGCTTGGCAATCTGCTCCCATAAAGATTACAGCCTAGGAAACCTTATGGGGCAGTTCTACTCTGCACATATGGGGTCACTGTAAGTTGGAATTGGCTCAACAGCACCTAACAACAACAGGGCTAGCAGATATTGGGTGCAGTTTCACAGCGTATGTAGAGCAGGCAGGCTCTAAGTGGCTACAAATGGGCTTATTTGAGCTATTTTTAAAACAACTGGATGTGTGCAAATTTGAGTTTGGCGCTGGAGGGCTTTTTTGGGCTAACTGGCCTCAGCTTGCTGTGAAGAAGTGAATAAGTTCTTCATAGCCCATTTTGACTCATTTGCATAACAAATAGGCCTTTATAACTCTGTGTTACGTGCATCATGACAGGTAAATTTATGCTGAAAGAGAAACCAAAACCAAACCCATTGCCATGGAGTTGATTCCAAGAGCTGGGCTGCTAACCAAAAGGTCGGCAGTTCAAATACACCAACAGCTCCTTGGAAACCCTATGCGGCACCTCTACTCTGTCTATAGGGCAACTATGAATTGGATAGCGACCCATCAGAGGATCAAATAAGACTGTGGGGGTCAGGAGAAACTTTTGGGGGAAACGGTGTGTAAACTGAGGCCAAATGGCTACTATGGCAGATGGGAGGATGGGGGCAATTGTTCTAGGTAGAGACCCAGAGGTGAGAGAGAACTTGACAAATTTAGGAAACGTCAGTCGCCCAGCAATTGTGAAGGCCAACAGCTTCAACAAGACAAAAGAGAAACAAAATATCCCCAAAAATGAGCATCCAAGGCCCAGTGAAAGCCCTTCCTATCGGATAGATGCCTCGTTTGCAGCGGATCAGGTTGTAAATTCACTTAAGGGTTCCAGGTGAGGACCTGGCGTCCCAACGTGTCCCCTGGAATGTGCCCCCTTTCAAGAGCAGTTTCCTGGAAGGTCGTTGGTGACTTTAGCAAAAGGACGCTCTTTTGTGCTTGGATTTGAAGACAGACACTGGGAACGGGCACAGCTGGTGTCCCAGGAGAACCTGCTAAGAAAACACTGCTGTCCCCACCTTTCTGCAGCGCTTTCTTCTACCCGCTCCCCAGTTCCCGAGTGAATTCACTGAACCCTTCTGAGAGGCCTTTGCAAGACTTCGAAAGCCAAGCTCTTCCCCAGAGCACAGGCTGGGGTCTGGAAATGTGACATTTGCTGGTTGAACTCAAGCTCCTCGAAGCAGGTACAACAAGTGTGAATGTTCTCGGATCGTAAACAAGGCCATGACTAATCCTCACTTCAGGCACCTGGCATCCAAGCCAAGAGTCAAAATCTTGACTTCTTCACTGCACGCCCTGAAAAGCACATGCAGGCCTCCCCTTGGGCAGCAGACTGGGCACGGAGTCAAGGAGGAGAACGGTTGTTATCTTCGTGGCACTGAGTAATAATAAGCTGCAATAATAGGAATAACTAACATTTACTGAGCCCATGTTCTGTGCCAGGCACTCCTATAAGCACTTTGCACAAATCAAATGAACTCATCTCAGAAACTCGGTGAAGCAGATAGTGCTATTACCCCCATTTTACAGAAACAGAAAGTTATCTGGAGCAGTTAAGTGCAGGTGGATATAGGAGATAGAAAATTAAGAGTTTACAAAAGCTGTAAAACAAAATAAACAATATCCAGATATCGGTATTGTTTACTTGCTAGAATTATCATTTTTACCGGAACTGAAACCACACCTCAGATCATTCACACACAAGGTCTTACAAAGAAGTGTCTACAGTAGTATCAGGGAATTGTACTCAATGAACAACACTAAAACCCAGGAGGAGTCCCTGGGTGATGCAAATGGTTAATGTGCTCAGCTGCTAATGGAAAGGTTGGAAGTTCAAGTCCACCCAGAGGCGCCTTGGAAAATATGTCTGGTGATTTGCTTCCAAAAAGTCACAAATGCTATGAGCATGTCTACTCTGCACAGATGAGGTCTCCACGATCAGAAGTGACTCGAAGGCAACTAACGACAACACAGGGCGTTGAGGGGCAGCGGTGGTTCAGTGGCAGAACTCTCGTCTTCCATGCCAGAGACCCAGGTGTCGTTCCTGGCCAGTGCCTCTCATGCGCCTCCCACACGTCTGTCAGTGGAGGCTTGTGTGTTACTGTGATGCCGGACAGGTTTCAGTGGAGCTTCCAGACTAAGACAGAGTAGAAAGAAAGGCCTGGAGATCTACTTCTGAAAATCAGCCAATGAAATCCCTAAGGATCCCTGTGGATCACAACATACAATTGATCGTGGGGATGGCACAGGACTGGGCTACATTTCATTCTGTTGTGCACGGCGTCCCCGCTAGTCAGGGGCTGACTTGATGGCAGCGAACAACAGCGGAGTGTTGCTACTCACCAACTGTATGATAGGCACATCATTTCCCCCTCTGGGCCCCAGTTTTCTCATCTGTCAAGGGCTGATATTAAATGAGAAATTGCTAAGGACTCCTCCAGAGCTGAAGTTCCATGAAATGACTTGGCCCCAGCTCAGCTTTAACAGCAACCATTCTCTTGCACCCTGGTCTTTGATGCAGAGACACCATGACAACCCTCTCTGCCAGTGCCAGCTTGGGTCTATGCCAATATTTCTAAAACTTTAAACCTCAGACACCAAATCTGTCTCATGTAAAATATCTATATCATTCTTCTTCAAGGGAAGTATCAGCCCTCAGAAGAAATAAGACCTCTACAACAAAAACTCAATCAAACTATTTAGAGATCATAGAAGGAAAGAAATCATTTTGTATCAAGTCTTATTACAGAAAATATATAACTGAGAATTTTCTCAAATGCTTGCAGCATGCTTGCAAGCTGTTCCAAAAAAAAAAAACATTCCGCAGTAGTGTTCAAAACAAAAATAAAGAAAAGCATCCTACATTGCACAAATATATCAACTCTTGTCTCTCTCAACAAGTCAGATAGCCCGTGTGAGAACCAAGCCTTCAGCTCTGGTTGCTATAGAAACAGAAGCATTCAACTTTGAATGGCCCAACATTGAAAACTTAAAGTGGTTAAACCAACCGACCGACTGACCAACCAACGGTCACCGTCCCGACCGACTGACCGACCAACGGTCACCGTCGAGTCGAGTCGATTCTGATTCATGGCAACCTGATGTGTGTCTGAGTAGAACTGGGCACCACAGAGTTTTCAGTGGCTGATTTTTCAGCAGTAAATTGCCAGGCCTTTCTTCTGAAGCACCTCTGGGTGGACTCGAGCCACCAACCTTTCAGTTAGCAGCTGAATGTATTAACTGTTTGCACTAGCCGGGGACTCCCCAAAGTGGTTACCCAAACCAAACCAAACCCACTGCTGTCAAGTCAATTCTGACTCCTAGCAACCCCACAGGACAGAGCAGAACTGCCCCATAGGGCAGGTGGATTCAAACTGCCCACCTTTTGGTTAGGAACCTGCACTCTTAACCACTGCGCCACAAGGGCTCCATCCAAAGTGGTCAAGTCCCCCTGATTTTAGAGAGGAGGAGAAGAGAGCTGGGGAAGATTAAGGCTCCTTCATTTACTCCATTTTGATCTCTGGGCTTTCCATGTGAAACCAGAGCAGCCTCATCACCAGGCTGGCCGTCCTTCAAAATCCATTTTCTCTGCCCCTAAGACAAACCCGTATGTCAGCGCCAACAGAAGCAGCCCAGGCACTGAGCAGTCCTGGCCCCAAAGTGTGGAATTCACTCCAAAGCCCTTGACTGTAAAAGCTGCAATCAGGCAAGGAGAAAACAGAGCACAGCCATGCGGGGGCGCGTGCATATCCCGAGGTTAGCTGAGTCAGAGCGATCCCTCCTGAGGACTGTGGCAGGATCCCATTACCTTAGGAGGGCTCGGGAGGTTTTTGTTTGCATTTGGGTCCCCCTAGTGGAGCGGCCAAAGTGCACTGGCTCTGTCTCCTGGAGGAGGCGTGTAGAGATGTAAAGGCCCAGGCGAGTTAACACTAGCCACCAAAAACTGGTGAGTACCTTTCCCACCACTGGCCCAGTGGTATGAGGCCGCCTCTGCAGCCAAGCGACCAATAATAACAAGTCATTTATACCTAGTGTTGACCCAGCAACGGAGGGCAGAGGAAGTGCAGAAAGAATGGGGCTTTGTCTCTTTCTTTCAAGATGTTCATAGTACAGTGGGGGAAAAGTCTAGTAAGCATGCAATGATTCACAAACACTGTACATCACAGTGAGGTATTGGTGTTCAGTGGTAAAATTCTCGCCTTCCATGCGGAAGACCTGGGTTCGATTCCCGCCCAATGCTCCTCACGTACAGCCACCGCCCATCTGTCAGTGGAGGCTTGCATGTTGCTCTGATGCTGAACAGGTTTCACTGGAGCTTCCAGACTAAGATGAACTACGAAGAAAGGCCTGGTGGTGTTCTTCCTAAAATCAGTCAATGAAAACCCTATGGATCACAAAGGTCTGATCTGTAACCGATCATGGGGATGGTGCAGGACCCACAGCGTTTTGTTCTGTTGTGCCTGGGGTCACCGTGAGTCGGGGCCAACTCATCAACATATGTCACAACTAATCGGTGTCAAATATGCACAAGAGGCCACGTTATCGTGTAACCGTTAAGCAGGGGGCCCTGAAATGGGATTGCCTGTTTCAACAAATATTTATCAAGTGTCTCCACTGTTCAAGCCCCGATGCCATAGAGATGTGTAAGACAGTCCTTGCCCTTTAAGAGCTTGTTGTCTGGTTGAGGGATTATGGTGGCCATGGAAACATGCCTCCCAGATATCCTTCCAGAGAAGCTGCTGCAGGGAGCATAATTGGCAGCCCTAGCTGCCACCTGCATGAATGCTGAGGCCATGCTTCCCTTAGGCTGCTCCCAGCCAATAGCTGAGTGTAGCCAGGGTGCTAGAGTTGGCCCATGCCTTCCCAGGGTAGGATTCCTCCCCTAGGCAACTCTGGCACAGCCACTCTCCATTCAGCCTGACCAAGACGCGCTCACACTGTGCTACAGTCTTGGGCTTTTCCTAACCAATCCTTCCTTCCCTCTCTCCTTTCACGTATGCCAGACCTGCACTGAGGCCCGAAAGTTCTCCTTGGCTACTCCTGCTCCCTCTCCTTTTAATTCACGGGCATTTCCCCAATAAACCTCTTGCAAGTCTAATTCCATCTTGGTGTTTACTTCTTGGAGACTCCAAATTGACATAGAAGCAATCACATAAACATAGAATTTCAGTCTGGGTTTGTGGGTACTATGTGAGACAGGTAGGCACAGAGTGACAGGAGAGTACTTCACCCAAACTGAAGGCAGGGAAGGGGAGGCAGGTGTCAGGGGGAGTCAGGACACGGGACTGGGCTGAACCTTGAAGGATTTAAAGTTGATTCCATTTACTTCTACTTTCCTAATAGTACTTTACACTCAACATTAGCCTAAAATGTAGAATCTAAATTTTTGTTCCGTATACTCACGAATTTCCTTTACCATTGTTGTTGTTAGATGCCGTCGAGTCAATTCCGACTCACAGCGACCCTATGTAAACAGAACAAAACACTGCCGGGTCCTGCACCATCCTCACAATCTTTGCTATGTTTGACCCCATTGTTGTAGCCACTGTGTCAATCCATCTCCTTGAGAGTCTTCCTCTTTTCCACTGACCCTCTACTTTACCAAGCATGATGTTCTTCTCCAGGGACTGGTCCCTCCTGATAACATGAGCACGGTATGTGAA
The DNA here is from genome assembly GCF_000243295.1 of Trichechus manatus latirostris. Taxonomy (NCBI): domain Eukaryota; kingdom Metazoa; phylum Chordata; class Mammalia; order Sirenia; family Trichechidae; genus Trichechus; species Trichechus manatus. The sequence goes on from NW_004443958.1 coordinate 10,683,013, forward strand.
ACAAAGTCTCGCCATCCTTGTTTCTAAGGAGCATTCTGGCTGTACTTCTTCCAAGACAAATTTGTTCTTTCTTCTGGCAGTCCATGGTATATTCAAGATTCTTTGCCAATACTATAATTCAAATGCATCAACTCTTTTTAGGTCTTCTTTATTCATTGTCCAGCTTTCACATGCACACGAGGCAATTGAAAACACCGTGGCTTGGGTTCGGTACCTTAGTCCTCAAAGTGACATCCTTGCTTTTTAACACTTTAAAGAGATCTTTGTTAGGATCTTGAATTCCCTACCTGAATTCTTAAAAAAAAAAAAAAAAAATTAGAAAAGAGGAGATCCAAGTGGGAGACAGAAGTATTTCCTTTATTACTGAAAAGATAGTCAACAAGGTTTCAGGAAATTTCTCCCGGCCGATATTAGATGTGTAGTGCTATTTGGATTGGATTTTCTATTTTCACAAATCTTATATTGGGTAGGAGCAACGAGCATAATCAAGAATGAAGTCATTATCAAAATCTTCATCCTTTTAGAAAGCTAAAAAAAAAAAACAGAGCAAAACTACATGCTTTCCTTCTTCTGCAGCTCCAGGGGTCAGCAGTGGGAAGAGACTAATGTTCTATATCAATACCTAAGAAAATAGAGTCAGAGGCTTTTGCATCTGCCTGGCCCTGTCCTTGGGCTATTTCTTGTGCCTCTGCTCCTCTTGGTCCCTCTTGCCCCCGGAGCAGCTTGTTCCTCACCACCTCCTTCCCTCTGCCCTGGCACCCCCCCAAGAGAAAGAGCAGGTGCTTGTCCTGCCTAACTCCACTTGGCAACAGCAGGCTTCTGGTTCTCTCTCCACTGCCCGTGTCCTGTGCATGCCCTGGCATGATGTCAGGGAACCCCAGGAGCTAAAGCAAGCCCTTCTGGAGTCTGTCAGGTACAGCTGAGCTTCCAAAGCATCAGTCACGACGTTCTGGCGCCTTCTGGTCTCTCCACCCGGGAATCCCCACTCACTTCCACGCTGTCTCCTCCAGAGCCTTCAGATCCCTGACGCCACACTTCTTTTCCACCATTGCTGTGGGTAAGCCCTGCCGCCACTGCAGCCCAGGGGCAAGGCATCTCTCCCAGCCTCTCAGGCTGGGCTGGCTGCTCCTTTGAGAGGACGGTGCCAACTGAGAGCAGCAAGCAAGGGGCATCTCCTCTCAGCAACAGGCACATGCTCCTGCTGTCTCAGGAGCTCCACCCTCCCTCGCACACTCCTGCCACTTTCCTCCCAAACCACAGCCTTCCCTTCCTTCCTAGCAAACTTCCTGCCATCCTTTGACCAACCTTCCCATCCTTTTTGATCCCAGTACTGTCTCCACTTCTCAAATGCCCAGGTGTCTTAGTTATCTAGGGCTGTTATAACAAAAATACCACAAGCAGATGCCTTTAACAAACAGAAGTTTATTCTCTCATAGCTTAGGAGGCTAGAAGTCCAAATTCAGAATGCGAGCTCTAGGAGAAGTCTTTCTCTCTCTGTTGGTTTTGGGGGAAGGTCCTTGTCATCAATCTTCCCCTGCCCTAGGAGCTTCTCAGCACAGGAACCTCCGGTCCAAAGGACATGCTCTGCTCCAGGTGCTGCTTTCTTGGTGGTATGAGGTCCCCATGTCTCTCTGCTCATGTCTTTCTTTTATATCTCAAAAGAGATTGACTTAAGACATAACCTAATCTTGTAGAGTGAGTTCTGCCTCATTAACATAACTGCCACTAGTCCCACATCATTAACATCATAGAGTAGAATTTACAACACGTAGGAAAATCACATCCGATGACAAAATGGTGGACAATCACACAATACTGGGAATCATGAACTAGCCAAGTTGACATACATTTCTGAGGGACACAATTCAATCCATAACATCGGGTTGACTACAGGTAACCCTCTCCTGCAATCCCGTAGTGATTGGTGCTTCTCTCTTGATCAGGTTCCTGTAAACGAACTTTGAGATCGAAATCCACATGCAGGAAGTTTATTTAGAGGTGCTCTCAGGATCAAGACCTGAAAGAGTGAAGGAAGCACGAATGGGAGAACGAGAAGCTCAACTGTGATACAGTCACAATGAAAGCCTCAGCTCGATCCCATGGGGAGCTCTGGAGCTAGGATGACCCTTTCGAGCTGTCCCACTTTGTACCTTGTATTGCCCAGTCATGGATGACCCCTGGGAAGTGATGTGAACTTGGGTGAGTTCATTTTCTTCCACCAAGGACAATTCCTGGGGACTCAGATGAGAGCCACCTGCCGCCAACACTCCCAGCAACTGGAAGAGAGAGGGCCTGGGTCCTGAAGGGGGATTGGGATGACAAGGCACAGCATCCACTGCACACTCACCGTATTATCATGATTATCATACAGTGTCTTCTTTCTTTCATTCATTCAACAAGCACTTACCAATGTGGAATGTCCTGGAAAAGCATCACAGTGAGCCGCTCTCACTAGACTGTGAGCTCCTCAAGGGCAGGAACCATCACTTTTATCTCTGTCTCTCCAGGGCCTGCACCGGGTACATGGTGATCACTCAGTAAACAATGGCTGAATGAAGGAACAATGGCGGGATTGAAGAAGGCGCCGTAAACAACACTTCTTTCCCCACTCAGGTTCAAAATTATCTGACAGAGAAGATCAGACATATGGAGGCCAAAAATACTGCTTTTACTACTGGCAACAGGTGCTACTGCAGAATGTGGATTCTATTTATGGGCAAATGGGCCTCATAACAGGGAGCCCAGAGTTAGCAGACTCTCCATCCAGTCGGGGCAGTACTGGAAAACCACAGGCTGAACTGATGCATTGGAATTGTAGTGTTGGCAAGGAATATTGAATATACCATGGACTGCCAAAATCAATCTTAGAAGAAATGCAACCAGAATCCTCCTTAGAAACAAGGATGGCAAGACTTCGGCTCACTTACTTTGGACATGTCATCAGGAAAGACCAATCAGTAGAAAAAGACACCACAGTTAGTAAAGTAGCAGGTCATCAAAAAAAGGGAAACCCTCGATAAGATGGATTGACACCACAGCTGTAACAATGGATTCAAACATACCAGTGATCATGAAAACCGTGCAGGACCGGGCAATGTTTGTCCTGTTGTACCTAAAGCTGCCGTGAGTCAGAGTCAACCCAACATCAGCAATAACTCCCAGGCACATAGCAGGGACAGAGAAGAGTGATCTTTGGGATTCTAAGAGGAGGAAGAGGTTGAATTGAGAACACCCAGTCTGTTCTCCCATAATTTACAATCAGAGATGTTACCCTGCTCCCCCGGAAAGGGGTGGGGCAAACAAAGGCAAAGTTTTGGACTAGGGACACACCCTCCATATGTTGGTACGCAACAGGACTAGGCAAGAAATTTTACCCCTCCTAAATATGTATCAACCAGACCACTGATTGCTCTTCAGCCCCTGATTCTGATTATCACGAAAGCCAGCTCCACCCATGACCTTCCCATGTGCCTGAGCCAATGAGAGCCATTTATCAGCGAATTCCTTTGGTAATAAGCAAGTCTCAGTAGGGTTTTGGGCCCTGGTGGCGCAGTGGTTAAGCATTTGGCTGTTAACCAAAAAGTCGGCAGTTCAAATCCAGCAGCCACTCCTTGGAAACCCTATGGGACAGTTCTACTCTGTCCTGTAGGGTCTCTATGAGTCGGAATTGACTCGACAGCAATGGTTAGTAGGGTTTACCTGCAACCTTGAGTCCTTTTCTAACAGAAGAGAAACAACTTAAGGAAAAAAACATATTAATGGAAATTCACAGTGTACATAATTCAGGCTGAACACCACTGGTAGTAAATTTAGAGTCAATGACTGATCCTGCATATGTGGTTACCATGGAAATAACTCGCCTCTAACTTCCTGCACTGGGTGCTGGGAACAGTTTCCCTGAGACCCATGTGAATCTCTAGCATGAGCCCCACAGTCAAATGCCAGAGAAAGGTGCCTCTGTGGTAATGATCCTATAATACGGTTGACTGGATTACAAAATTGGGAATTGGCAGCACTCAAATCTGAATTAAACAGTAAATTTAGTCTGTGTGTCAGTAAAAAATAAAATCAGATTCCTCTCCTGTACCAATACTGGCAACAAAGGGTGCATAACTTGGTCCCAGAAGAATGAGAAAATTAAGGACTGAGGCAGAGAGAAGGGACAGCATGGTTTCTAATCAAGATTCCAAGGCCAAGGAGAACCCCAATATATGGACTCTGACAATGGTTTTTCTGCTTGCAATTAAGATTGACAACCAGTTGCTCTTGAGTCTATCCTGACTCGTGATGACCCCATGTGTGTCAGAGTATAACTGTGCCCCACAGGGTTTTCAACGGCTGATTTTTCAGAATTAGATTGCCAGGCCTTTCTTCCAAGGAGCCTCTGGGTGGACTTGAACCACAATCTTTTGATTAGCAACCAGCATATTAACCATTCGCACCACCCAAGGAGGGCCGAAGTTGGTAAAGTCTTGGTTTAAACCTTGGCGAAAGCAGGTAGTTTCACAGGTTGATCGCTTAAATGGCAAGATAGAACTTTCATTTCCCAGAGATTCTGGAGCTTTCGAATTCATGCACTTTGAATTACAGATGGCAGAGGAACTTACAGGCTCTAAACTGCTCCCCTACCTCAAGCTAAATCAAACTCAACCCTATGAGACTTACTAGTTCAGAAGCTCCTAGTGGCACACAGCCTTCTAAAGAATTAAGGCAGAGGGGAAGGCTACAACGTAGTACCATTAGGCAGTGGGTAGAGAATATTGACATGAGATGCATATTAATAAAGTAGGATGCCTCAGAGTATGTATCCAAACCAAAAATGGACCCCAGCTGTATTACAACCCCATTTAGATGTGGCCCTGAAAGACAGCGGTGAGGGAAGTCCTCCCAGTGATCAGAGTTTCAGGTGCTGGCCCTGGTCATTCACTTTGTGTGGATAGAGAAACAGCCCAAGGTAAGAATATGGTAGTGGCAAAGAACTTATCTGATTGGCTAGGGGCCTGGAAGGAAAAAGATTGGAATATTGGGGACAAGGAGGTCTGAGGAAAGGAGTCCTGACAGCGTGGTGGTTAAGCACTCGGCTGCTAACCGAAAGGTTGGTAGTTTGAACCCACCAGCAACTCCATGGGAGAAAGATGTGACAGTCTGCTTCCATAAAGATTTACAGCCTTGGAAACCCTATGGGGCAGTTCTACTCTGTCCTATAGGGTCGCTATGAGTCGGAATTGACTCCGCAGCAAAGGGCACAGGTAGGTCTGAGGAAAAGGCACATGGCTGAACCTATAAGAATGGCATGGAGTGTGACTGTCTTTGTACCGCTCGTCAACGCCCACCAGTGCATCCGCCATGGAGAAGGCAAGCAGACAGGATGACGTGGCCAGCTGGCCTCAGCCCCTGTAATCAGCCACCCCAGGTGCTGGCACAATGGAGGCAGGAACACCACACTTGAGTTTTCAAAACAGACTGCAAATAAGTAAAAAAAAAAATAAGCCAGTAATAGATTCAGTACTAAAACCTTCGGAGTTCTAAACCCTTATAAGAAAAAATGTCAGCACATGAGTCCAGTCTAGCTTTGGGGGTCACCCCAAGAGTTTTAACCAATCTCAGAAGTTGTTTATAAATTTCCCCCAATTTGACTACAGTGATTTTAATGATATAGATAAGTTGGTGGTGGTGGTGGTGGTGGTATCGTTGTTGTTAGCTGCCGTTGAGTTGGCCCACAACTCATGGCGACCCCATGTGTTACAGAGTAGAACTGCTTCATAGGGCTTTCTTGGCTGTGATCTTCACGGAAGCTGTTCAACAGGCATGTCTTCCATGGAACCAGTGGGTAGGTTCAAACCGCCAACCCTTGGATTAGCAGCCAATTGCAAACCACTTGGACCATCCAGGAGCTTAATGACACAGATAGATGTAGATATAGGTGTAGGTATAGATACAGATGCAGATATAGATATAGGTATAGATATAGATATACAGATATAGATATATTTCCCTCTGCTGTTTCCTTTTCTTTTTTTCCCCCCCCACTTTAGGTAGGAATATAAAGGGAGAGAAACAGAAAGGGAAAGACTTTAAAATCAAATAGCATTCGAACAGCAGAGCCCCTAAAAGGTAAAATTTCCGGTGCATAGACACTCACAGGATGTTATCAAACAACCCCTCACCAATATTAAAGAGGCAGCAAACAAACAGTATCTGCAAGGCAGCGTCCTTCCTACTTACCCAACATAAATACCACTTGCCCTTGCTGGCAGCAATCAGCTCTTGGCAAGGCTGTATCATAGCAACATTCAGCCAGAAAACTTTCTAGGAGAGTATTGAAGCATTCTTTGGGGTGGCTGCAGCTGTCCTAGCAGCAAGGTGGAACAGAGAAAACTGGATGGATGGTCAGAATACTGGATATTAGAGGCCTGAGTCCGTCACAGACTTTGATACATTACCTTGACCAATTTCCTGACTTCTCTGAGCCTCGGTTTCCTCACCCATAAACCGAGGAGCTTAGACTACATTCGTTTTCATTCATTTAACAAATATTTACTGAGCATCTGCTAGGTGCCAAGCTCAGAGCCCTTGTGTGGGAGTGTGGGGGCGGGGTAGTAGATAGCACCACGTGATGTGCAAAGTCGTTTTCAAATCTGAGTTGGGACTCAGCATTGCAAATCTGCAGAGATACGTAAGTATTTATCAAAATTAGTGTTGCACATCATAGTCAGACCTTCTGTCCTCTTGTTCATGACTGTCTTCACAGCATCCTCTTGGTAAAAAGAACGCGGTTGTTCTGCATCCTCCCCTTGCCCACTGAGAAGAGGTCAGGGTGGAAATGAGCAAGGAGGGAAGCCCAGGAATCGGGGCCCCGCTGAGTCAGCTCGCCCCCTCCTGGCTCCGGTCCCGGTGTGCACTGTCCTCTCTCTTCTCAAAGACACATCCCCTCAGCCACCTTCCCGGCTGCAAAGGCTCATTAGCATTTCACACGCTCCAGCAAACCGAGCTTCGCAACCTCATTCCTCTCCTCTCCTCGGCAAAATATCAGGTGAACGTGAAGCAGATTTGAACGCAAAGGACAATTACATAATTTGCCAAAGTCCCAGGACAGACACGCCCCAGGACTCCGCCAGTTCACTTCTTTTCTTTCACCCTTTTCCCTAGCAAGTCTCGAAAAGTGACCCCACAGCCCAGCAAGTAAATCCCACACGTAACCTTTTCACAGCTGAGGGCGCTTTCTTCACACGCTGGGAAACTGCAACGTGGCTCCAACACAAAATTCCTTTTAATTCTAATTACCATATATAAATAATACACTTAAATATATGTAATTATATATAACAATATAATATCCTATAATTATAGAATAAAATAATACTACATATTAATAAATATATTTAATAATACAGACAGTGAAACCTGCGAGAGCTGGAACTCGACAGGACTGCCTTGTTTTTCTGTCTCGTAAGTTTTCTGCCTTTAACAGGGTGCAGTCTTACCACGTCTCTATCACATGTTTTAGTGGAAAATACTCAAGTTTTCCTTCTCTGACAGGTTTCTGCCTTACACAGATTTCAGGCTTCGCAGTTTTTACAGTATAAAGTGAATAAATAATATGCATTGTATATATGTATATGGGAGTCCCTGGGTGGCACAAAGTTAAGTGCTCGACTACTAGCTGAAAGCTTGGTGGTTCAAACCTATGCAGAGACACCTCGGAAGAAAGAGCTGGTGACCTGCTTCCGAAAGGTCACAGCCTTGAAAACTCAATGGAGCAGTTCTACTCTACACACATGGGGTCGCCATGAGTTGGAAGTGACTCCAGGGCAACTAACCACAACAACAAATATATAAATAAAAACCATTTGCGAAAGTCAATTCTGACTCATAGTGTCCCTAGATGACAGATATTTAGGTAGACAGATAGATGGATAGGTGCATAGATGGATGGATAGGTAGATAGACGGGTAGATAGATAGGTAGGTGGATAGGCAAATGGATAGATCTCACAACTTAAACTGTATAAAAATAATGATCACTCTTCTATTTTCTGACCTAAACTTCTTCATGAGCCCCCATTCTACAGGGGAGCAGAGGAGAAGCATAAACTTGCCAACTGAAGGCCTCTCAGCCTCTTCCAGTTTAAAGCAGCCTTGGAAGTTGAGTTGCTGTGAGGTAAATGCTCAGTCGTTCAGGTTTTTGCCCTGCCTGGGTGCAGAGGGTGGCTTTCATCTCTTGGTGACTAGGGAGGAGGCCTCAGATATCCAGCTTCCTCCAGGCCATGGTGAGTCTTCCCTGCAAGGCAAGCGGTCTGGTCCCTGGGAACCCTGCATGGGTATCTCCTCGGGCCCAATGAGTTCCTTCTCATCCTCTGAGACGCTAAGCTGGCACCAGCCACTGAAGTCTGTGGTCCTGGCCCTTTGTTAAGAAGTCTCCATATAATGTGTTCTGACCCCAGGCCTCAGCTGACTCAGCAGTTATTTCAAGGCCCCACATCTCCCCAACTACATTAGTTTCCTAGGTAGGGCTGGAATTTGGACTCTATCCGGAAAACACTGGGAGCTGTCATGGATTGAATTGTGTCCCCCCCAAAAATATATGTCAACTTGGCTAGGTCATGATTCCCAGTAATGCATGACTGTCTACCATTTTATTATCTGATGTGATTTCCCTCTGTGTTGTAAATGCTATCACTGTGATGTAATAAAATGGATTAGCGGCAGTTACATTGATGAGGTCTACAAGATTAGATAGTGTCTTAAGCCAATCTCTTTTGCAATATAAAAGACAAAAGTGAGCAGAGAGACGCGGGGACCTCATACCACCAAGAAAACAGTGCCGAGAGCAGAGCGCATCCTTTGGACCTGAGGTTCCTGTGCTGAGATGCTCCCAGACTGAAGGGAAGGCTGATGACAAGGACCTTCTTTCAGAGCCAACACAGAGAGAAAGCCTTCCCCTGGAGCCAGCATCCTGAATTCAAACTTCTAGCATACTGGACTGTGAGAGAATAAACTTCTCTTTGTGAAAGCCATCCACTTGGGGTAATTTCTGTTAGAGCAGCACAAGATGCCTAAGACAGGAGCCATGAGCAAGGAGTTCTAAACGCTGCACTAGGTCCTTTCCCGTAATTCATTTTGAGGTAGCTAGGCACCAGTGATGGCCACCAGTAATTCCTCCCCTCCCTGAATGCACATGATACTTCATCCACTAAGAATCTATTCTACCTCCCCTTGAATCTCACCTGGCCTTGTGACTTGCCTTATCCTGTGGAATGTGACAAAAGTGATACTGTGCCAGTTCTGTGGTTAAACTTGAAGATACTAAGCAGTTTTCTTTTTGGCTCTGAGTGATGAGATACCATGTGGGAAGAAGGAAGTCATGTGGAGGGGTAGCAAGGTGGCCCACATGTGATGAAGCTGTCCTTGACTTCCCAGTTCCAGCCCAGCGGCCAGATGGATGCAGCTGAGTGAGTTTCCCCCAGCAGACACCCGTGGAGCAGAACAGCCCAGCTGAGCTCTGCCTGGGCTCTTGACCCACAGAATCATGATAAAGAGTAAATCATTGTTGCTTTAAGCCACTAATTTTTGGATGGTTTGTTATATAGCACTAGATGGCTGAAACACATTTCATTTCACTTTTAAAATAACCCTACAAGGAAATAGTATTCTTTTTACACATGAGAAAAATGAGACTCAGCAAAGCTTTAACTTGCTCCAAGACACAGACCTATAAGGGATTCTAAGAGACGTACAAGACTGAATTCAGCGTTGACCGATGGCAGAGCCCCTGCTCTTTTCACCAGACATGGAACAAGCCTGGTATTCACCTGAAAGGCTGTGTGCATTCAGCCTTTATTCTGCTTGGGGCCAGTGTTCTTTCCAATTGGTCAGGGTCGATGTTGTACTAGTTGTTAAGTATTTTAATATCTCCCTTGACTGGGAGCACACAATTACAAGAGGCAAAATTACGATCATCTTTGGAAAATATTGTAAGAAAACACCCTCTAGCCTTCCTTCCTGGCCCCACCAATCAGGCTGGCTTTGAATGCAATCAGTAGCTGAGCCTCAGGCACTGGAGTGACGTCTGGTCTCCCAGGTCTCCATGACACATCTCACACACAACCAGGAACAGTTGTCAACAGGCAGGCCCCACAGACCAAAAAAAAATGCACTTGATAACATGGGCACATTTCCTTTTTCTTTCCATTTCCAACTTTTTTCTCATTTTATTTCATAGCTTTTGCTATCACTGCTTTGTTGCTTTGGAAAGCCCATTGGAGTATTATTCTGGAGTAAAACTACCTTATTTAATTCAATTTATTGCTCCTGGAAGCAGGTTTTACTTCTGGTATTTAATGATGGGCAATAAACGAGATGCTTCTGTTTTTCCCAATCCGGGATACCGGCCTCCCCTACGTCTCCAGGGTTAAGGAGATTAACATTTGTATCACGCTCTGTCATTTACGGAGACTTTGCCTAGAGCCCGGAAGGAGAGAAACAAAGAGATTTCTGCATAAATATTATTTCACATACTCACAGAAGAAAAGGCACTGAACCAGTTAAGCTTGGGTGGTTGTATTCAAGTTTTTAGAAGTTTGTTCTTCCAGGCTGACTGAGTCAAAGAATGGGGTACAAACTCTTTGGTTCCATATCACTTTAAATTGCTCCATTCTGTACATGAGAACTTTCCACACAGTGTGGCAGACCAAGGGAAGCACTGGACTTGGAATCAGAAGGACGACTTAAGCTCATCTCAACCCATTCCAATCAAAGAGATGGAAAAGGTCATAGAAAAGATAAGGAGCTTGGAAAATCATCATCTGAACAACTGAAATACTACTCTGTCACATGAGGTCACTATGAGTTGGAATGAACTTGACAGCACCCAACAACAAGGTTCATAATCATGAATTTTCAGAACAATAGTGGCAAAGGGACGATCTTAGAAGTTTCCAGAAAAAGGAAAAAAGCTTATTCAAAATATCAGAATGACTGTGGATTTCTCAACAGCCACAACAGAAGCTAAAAGATAACGGAGCAATGCCTTCAGATTCAGTAGAAAAATCATTTCCAGCCTAGAATTCTATACCCAACAAAGGTGTCAATTAAATGTTAGAATAGAATACATGATAGGTCTCAGAATATTTACCTCCCATGTACCCTTTCTCAAGAAGTTACTAAGAAAGTTTCTCCTCAAAAACCAGGAGGTACTGTACACCAATGTTTGTTGCAGCACTATTCACAATAGCCGAAAGATGAAAACAACCAAAATGAATGAATGAATAAACAAAATGTGATATATACACACAATGAATGTTACCCAGCCATAAAGAGAAATGAAGTCCTGATGCCTGCCACGGCATGGATGAGCCTTGAAAATATCACCCTGGGCAAAATAAGTCGGTTGCAAAAGGACAAATACAATGTGATCTCACTTATATGAAATAAGCAGATATATAGAAACCAAATATTATTAGTGGTTACCAGGGGTTGGGAGGGAAGGGGACAAGGCATTGAGTTTATGTTAATGGTGGTAGAATAATTTGGAAAAGGATAGCAATAATGGTTGTACAACATGAAGAACGTAATCAGTATCACTGAATTATACATGTAGAAATTGTTGAATTGGCAAATGTATTGTGTGTATTTTCACCACAATTTAAAAAAAGAACTAGGAGGTAAACCAAGAACGAAGACATGGGATTCAGGAAGGAAGAACATCAATCCAAGAAACAGCAAAAGGAATCCTCAAGGAGGATGGTGAAGGAGATTCGAGAACAACAGCAATACAATAGACCTAGAAAGAAACTAGTCCAGCTTGGGACATCTCAGAAGGGCACAGGAGAAATGACCTCAAAAAGTTGACTATTGTAGAAGATCTGATGTGTCTGAATGTATTGAGGGGAGATATAAACAATTGAGGAGAGAGAGTGGGATAAATTAGTAACAGAATACAAAACAAATGAGGAAAAAACAATGCGATTAATAACTGCAGGAAAATCTAAATGTTGTACAAGAAAATCATGTCTCAGCTGTGAAGAGTAATTGTATAAACAGAATAATAAAAACCCTAAATATTAATCTAAGCAAAATTATGAAATAACAATAGTGGGATCATGGGACGGTGAGGGGTCAGGAATTGTGCATGATAGGACAGGGTAGGTGGTGAAAGAGAGCTAAAACAGTGGTAGGCTAAGTGATAATGCCTACAGCTGGGGGTAAAAAAAGGAGCAGTAGAAGCATATTATAGAAATATGGAGGTAATATTTTTTAAAAATTAGCTAAAAGAACTGAACAGGTTGAGTCTAGAAGACAGGAAATGGTGGAGCAAGAGGGATAAGCTGGTTTTGAACGTGTTTTGTGGAATTGTTTTGGTCACTAAAATTATGTAAGTGTGTAACTTTGATAAAAGCAAAAACTAAATTTTAAAATGATCATGCATTGATAATGAATTAAAAGGATGATTTTAATTTGACTTTCCTTTGCTATGTGCACATGTAGACACAGTGCCATTTGGGCAATACATTCTGCAAAGCATTTAAATGAATGCAAATATTTCAGGGAAGCGTTAATGATGGCCTAGGCCAATCTGTCTTTTGTAAACAGTTTTGTCAGGAAAGTATACTAATTAGAACTAGCATAGGCAAATGATAGAACAGCCCATCAATCAACAGCACTGAACATTCATCTATTGAATATATAGCAACAGATATTCAACATCCTGTGGTATAAAAAACAGTGTAAGCTTGGTTCCTGGCACTGAGAATCTTATTATGCAAGTAAAGAGATGGTACATAAACTCCTATAAAGTTAAATGACAGTACAACATTTTATAAATAATGTTTCATACAAAAAGTAAAAAGATTTCACAAGATAATACATGACTTTTGCTAAATAAATACCATATACTGCAGAATTGTTAGAGTTAGGGGTCTCAGAGAACAGAGAAATTACAAATGGGTCTTGAAGATGAGCTGGACTTGAATGGATGGGGGAAAGGAGGAATTCAACGTGTGGATCCAGGAAAGCAACAATAAAGGGATTGCAGTGCCTGGAGCCAAGACGTTTGAGTGAGAGTTGGCTAAACGAAATATGAAGATGAGGTTTTAGCCCTTGACCTGAGAAAGAAAAGAATTCCGTCACCCACAGTGAGACCCAGAAGTCAAAATCAGTGCTCTGCTGAGACGCATACCCATAATTCTATGCGATCGAAAAACCCCAGGCTTGTACACCAATGTTCACTGCAACACTACTTACAATAGCCAAAAGGTGGAAACAACCCAAGAGCCCATCAACGGACGCGTGGATAAACAAAACGTGGTATGTACCTACAGTGGAATGGTATTCAGCCACAAAGAGAAATGAAGTTCTAAAACCTGCCACAACACGGACAAACCTCAGAAACATTATGCTGAGTGAAATTAGACAGAAAAGGACAAATATTGTATGATCCCACTTGCATGAAATATCTAGAATATTCCAATGCACAGAGACCAAAGGTTACTGGTGGTTGCCAGGGGCTCAGGGTAGCGGAGAATGGGGGTGATTTCTTAAGGGCTACTGAGTTTCTGTTGGAGGGATAAAAAACTTGGAAATGGATAGTGCTGATGGTTGCACAAAACAGCGAATGTAATTAATGTTACTGAATAGTACGCTTAAAGGTCGTTTAAATGGCAAATTTTGTGTTATATACATTTTACCACATTAAAATTTTTAAAAAGCAACAACGAAAAAACAAGGAGAGTTTCTGATCTATGCTATGGGCCAGAACTCCCTGCAAACAGCAATTACCTCTTAGCAAAATCATTAATTCGTGCATTGTCTTAATTCTGTTGTGAGTAATAAAAATATGTTCTCTGACATCTCTACTTTGATGAATGCCATCATGGTAGAATTTATGGGAGAAGACTGTTCTCCAAGGGAATAAAAGCTTCGTAAACCTTACATATTTACAAAGTTCAAAGACAGTGTCTCTTCAATGGCTGAAATAAACGAAAGTGAACTCAGTTCAGACAAAAGATAGAATAGACATGCAAATTAGCAAAAATAAATGTTCTGACATTCACGTAGCACATCGATGCCACATGAAAAATATCTAGATCAGTGGGAAGCCAGAAACATTCTATACATGGTTGTCACCAGACAAACCTAAACACGTGGTAGTTACTTTAAAAAAAAAATCTTCTAATTTGTTTTATAAGTAATTAAGGGGAATATGGAGGGCAGAGATAAGCAGGCAATAGTCTTAACCAGGAAGGCGAGGGTGGAGGGGGTGTGACCTGAGGGGTTTATATCCAGTTCTGGGAGAGCAGGCGGCTGTGTCAAGCAGTACCCAGAAGAGGGCAGCCAAGTGCTGCTCAAGTGGCACTTTCTCAGGAGGACGACCTGTTGGCATCAGTCGAGGAAAAGCCCCCTTCCCACCTGCAGAGAGGAGAAGGCCAGAATCAGCCCAGAACTGAATGGTAGAGGAGGCAGGGGGTGGAGAAAAGCAGTAGACCAAAGGTGACCATGGCAGATGAAGAACTAGACCAAGAAGAATCATGAAGAAGCTTGACAGCAGAAAATAAAGACAGAGCAGCCAGGGGCCAAAAGGATCAGACTCAGGAACTCAGCAGCTCTGATCATGCCTCTCCTCTACTCAAAAGCTTTCTATGGCTCCCTACTTTCTGTTACCCAAATCCAAACTCCTTAGCCCAACAGAGCTGACTAAACTCAGTTTTCCTTTGCATTGGGAAGTTGACCAGAGGCCCTGGTCACCCCTGGTAAGGGCTGTCTTCCTTGTATTAACAGGATGGTATCTTCAGCAGCCCTAGTGGTAAGGTGGTTAAGAGTTTGACTGCTAACCAAAAGGTCAGCAGTTTGAATCCACCAGCCGCTCCTTGGAAACCCTATGCGGCAATTCTCCGCTGTCCTATAGGATCACTATGAGCTGGAAGCAACTTGACGGCAATGGGTTTGGTTTTTGTTTTGCTTTTTTATCCTCAACAGCATGACCATCTGTCAGTTTCTTGTACTGTGGTGGCTTGCATGTTGCTATGATGCTAGAAGCTATGCCACTAGGATTTCAAATACAAGTAGGGTCACCCATGGTGGACAGATTTTAGAGGAGCTTCTAGACTAAGATAGGCTAAGAAGGAAGGCCTGGAAATCTACTTACGGATCACAACAGGACATTGTCTGACTCATTTGCTTTGGACACGTCATCAAGAGGGATCAATCACAGGAAGAGGGCATCATGTTTGGTGAAGGCGAGGGCAAGGGAGATCCCTAGAGAGATGGATTGACACAATAGCCATAAAGATAGAGTCGAATATGCTGGCAATTGTGAGGATGACACTGGGATGGGCAACTTTTTGTTGTGTTGTCTATGGGTCACCGTGAGTCTCAGTCAACTCAACCGCAGCTATCTATCTATCTACCACCTATTCTCAGCAGAAACTGCTCAGCCTTCAGAGGCTCACTGTGAAGAAAAGGACTGTCAACAGGAAGAGGTGGATTTGGCTTCCTGTGGAAAAGCCAGCCCTGATGCCAGCTCCCCACCCTGGGGATTCCCACAGCGGTCCCTCTCCTGGTGACCCAGGGGTGATAAGTACATGGTTCTGGCCCTCCAGGGACAATGGCTTAGTGGGAGGGTTCATACAGTAGGAGAGTAAGTGCAATGTCACAGGTGCCTATAGGAGCATCTAACTCAGCCTGGGGGAGTACAGAACTCTTCAAAGAGGAACTGGCACTTGAGCAAGGTTGGAGGGATCCACACCTTGCTCCAGCTGCCATATATAGTGACTGCGCAGAGCCTAATGGTGGTCACACCTACAGGTAAACCAGATGCATGAGTGTGGGCATCCTTACCTACCTCCAAGCCTTGGTTTCCATCCTGTAAAATAAGAAGATGGAACACAGTAATTCAACCTAAAAGCACAGTAATTCGGCACAACTGCCCTTTCCTCTACATAGCGTTGGCAGTGTAGGGCTCCAGTCAGGCTCAAGGCCAGGCCTTCACTTTTCTCCTAGAGAGCTAACGCAGGAGTTCATTTCCATGCCTGGTGCCCAAGCCCAGGTCTGCCTGAAATGCAGGCCAAAGGCTCACTCATTACAGATACACTGGAGGGAGGGCAGCTGGGATAGCAGAGCCAGCCCTCCTCAGCAGGACCAACACTGGGGGACTGGGGGTGAGCTCTCTGAGGCCATTCTCCTTGAGTTGCATTCTCCCTGCCTCTGGGGAAGCCTTCCCTTCCAGGAGGCTCTGAGTTGGAAAGCCCACGAGATGAATTTGGGCACGCATTCCCATCACAAATGCCAGCAGAACTGAAATAACTAGCAAAGTGCTTTCCAGGCTTCCAGTGCCTGAGCGACTTGGAGGCTAAGAGAGTGGTGAGTCCAAGGGGGTGGTGGAAAGAGTCCTGTAGTTGAGCCCAGAAACCTGTCTCTAAGCCTGACTCAGCCAACTGCTAACTCAGCGGCCTTGGACAAAATAATAATAATAACGTGTGTGTGCATGTATGTGTGTGTGTGCACATACACACGTGTCTGCCTCCATATGCCAGGCCCAGAGAGGGAAATGTCACCGTGACCAAAACAAAGATGCCCTTGCCCTCCTGGAGCTTCCACACAACTATCAGACAAGCAGCAAAGGAGCACATGGCAACATACCAGTACCAGCTGCCATCTAGTCAGCTCTGACACATGGCAGCCTCATGTCTGTCAGAGTAGAACTGTGCTCTACAGGGTTTCTAACAGATGATTTTTTGAAAGTAGATTGCCAGGTCTTTCTTGGGAGGTGTTTCTGGGTGGACTTGGACCGCCAACCTTTCAGTTTAGCAGTCAAGCACATTAAACGTTTGCATTACCCAGAGCGCAAAGGGATCGATAAAGTGCTATGGAGACTAGAGGATTTCTAGCTGCTCAGATCAGGAGTAACTTCCTGGAAAGGTGGCATTTGGTGAACAGGTAAGTTCAAAGAGGGATCAAGAGGAGAGGGTGAGGAGGCTACAAGTGAGGTCTCCCTCCCCTTTCTGAACACCAAGTTACCATCAGCTCCTCTCTGAAACTTCCCACAGCAGTGAGCTGACTCCTCTTTAATCTCTGAGATGTTGAGTTGTTCCAAATGACTCAACGCTTGATTGTTCAGGTCCTTGTTAACATTTATTACTGTCATGAATATTTGAGATAGTCTATAACTATGATGCTTCATAGATGTCGTGTCTCTCCAATATCACTGTCAGGGGATACATCTGGTACTTTCTTTTATCCTTTGCCTGCCATACAATCTCTGGGTTGGAAGCAACCTTAAAGATTATTCTACCCAGGCCCCCATCCGCTCCCTCACAGATGCCTCTGCAAGACTGAGGTACATGCCTTCTGTCTGTTCCTCCTGTGCTTGTGCAAAACAGGGTGTGAAAACAGGGCTCTTTCTGTTTCAACATCAGCGGAGGTCCCAAGACAGTAAGAGTCAACTGTTGCCCATTTCAAAGTGAGATGTGAGACCACCAAGGCCTACAGGGGAGGTAGTCAAGAACAGATTTGAAGACCCCGATCTGCCCACCTACCTCCAGAACCTTATGGAGGTTGGAGAGCTAGAGATGGGGTTGGTATTAGATAATGATTTGCGAGGGAGCTGTCAGTGTCTGGACTCCCATCCTTCCTCACTGGGCAAAAAAGCTTTCTTCTTATTTCAAGCTGAGGCAAAGAGGCTTCAATGAGATCTCTTGTAAAGCTTGGTACATGCTCATGGGAACATGGAGAACTCAGTGGATTGGTGTCTGGCTCACTCTGAGAAACCAAACGGGCAAGAGATTGTGGCCTCCTCCACTAGGATGGAGTGGACAGGTGGTTATGTTGAGAGTGGCTTGCTTTCCCCAAGTTTGTCAGAGCAAAGGACGCGTGAAAGTTTCCCACAAACCAGAACTGGTCTAGGAGGTGTGCCTCCAGATGCTAGGGAGTGAGGGAGAAGTAGTGGAGGAACAATCAGAAGAGACAAGTACTCACAGTCATGCAAACTGCACAGGACCCACCAGTGTTGGGTTTGGGGGGCAGGGAGGCTGCAAAGAACCCATGAAGGAACGTGGGACGTGAGAAAATAGGTCAACTGCCAAACTCAGGTGGCTAGAACAGCACCAGTCCAATAAGTCCTTTTCCACCGCTTTCTTCCTCCCTGCCCCCTTTTCCCAATCCTGAGGAGCCAGAGAAAGCCCGGGAGTGTGGAAGAAAACAGAAGCACCAAGTGAAGCAAACAGAGACGCAGCAGCCCACACACAGCCTTTCTCACTGCTGTGCAGCTGAGCTGGAGAGGGAAGACATTTTCATTTTCCATGAAGAGCCAATGGTTTTGGTCCTTACATGGAGGGTACGTATTAATTATTAAATGGAAACTGGATATTTATGGATGAATGAGTAACTGGATGACTTTTTCTCAGGGAAGAGTAGTAAAAGAAGTCATAGGATATGCCCTCCATTTCATTGAGTAGCAGGATGTAAACTACAGAACAAGCTTGATGGGACAGTGGGAGACCAAGAAAAAAATTCATTTCTGTTGCATCCTACAAGTCTCTACTTGTTCAACGGGATGATTATATGAATACACAATTTCGAAAGTTGGATACTTGTTCAAAAGAATGCTTACATAAATACAATTCTGAAAGTTGAGAATTCAAATCTTTTTTTTCTTACAGAATAATATATCATCAACTTTTTCCCTTAGAAGAAAATATTCATCTACAAGTTGAACATTCCACCATATGGGCATGCCGTAATTTATTTACCCAATGTATTCTTATTATATTTAGGTTCTTTCCAATGTTTGCTTTTGCAAGTCATGTTAAAATCAAATATTCAACACATGAATCTTGGTACACATATTTGATCCCTTCCTAAAGAAGTGGAATTGCTAGATTCATGGGTAGAAATATTTTTGAGAGCTATTTCCTGTCTCTATCATCAAAGGGGAAACCCTGGTGGCAGAGTGGTTAAGAGCTATGGCTGCTAACCAAAAGGTCAGCAGTTCAAATCCACCAGGCACTCCTTGGAAACCCTATGGGGCAGTTCTACTCTGTCCAATAGGGCCACTGTGAATCAGAATTGACTCGACGGCAACGGGTTTGGTTTTTGGTATCATCAAAGGGGCACAGGACCTAAAAATATATTTCCACTACATAGGATTGAGTTGTCCAGACCAGTCCTACAGAGGCTGAATCCTTCCTGCCTTCTCTTAGTTTCTCCGAGGTGAGTAGGGAAAGACTGAATGCACCTTTGGGTAGGTTCTTCCCCAACACAGCCATCTAAAAGGGACAAGCATTTCACCTGAACAAGCCCACTCTTTTTTCCTACTATTTAAAAAAGACACACAGACACACACAAAGAATTTATTGCATAAAACTTGTGTCTGTGCATCCTTTCCTGGGTCCCTCACAGGATTAATTTTTCAGGGAGACAGTATGGAATATGGTGAAAACCATGGTTCTAGAGCAGGATGCTTGTGCCTCTAACAGTAACCAATTGCCATCGACCCCAACTCATGGCGACCCCATGTGTGTCAGAGTAGAACTGTGCTCCGTAGAGTTTTCAATGGCTGATTTTTTGGAAGTAGATCACCAGGCTTTTCTTCTGAGGTACCTGTGGGTGACTTGAATTTCCAACCTTTCAGTTAACATTTGAGCATGTTAACCGTTTGCACCACACAGGGACTCTGCTTGTGGCCCTACTGTGTAGTAAATACGTTACGTCTATGTCTTGGTTCCTCATTCGTAAACCTTCCAAATTAGATTAAGCCCTAAAAGTGCTTAGCAAACACCTGGAATTCAGTACATGCTCGATAAACGGTGTCATTAGTTGTCATTTTCTGTTACTTTTAACAGAATATTTGAAGCCAGATCAGCTACATCAGTAACTCTCAACTGGGGGTAATTTTGCCACCCAGGAAACATTTGGCAATGTCTGTGGGCTTTTTTGATTGTCACAACTAGGGCGGGGTGTGTGTTACTGGCATCTAGTGGACAGAGTCCAGGGATGCTGTTAACCATCCTGCAATACAGAGGACAGCTCCCCACAACAAAGAACGATCTGATTCAAATATCAGTAGTGTGAGGTTGAGAAACCCTGAGTTAAACCTACCCTGGCATTCACCCAGGTGCCAGCTCTGACACCCAGACCAGCCCCACATCCTGTTTATGGAATACCACTTTTGTGTGGCATTTCCCTCCCACTATCTCTGAGGTCAGAGCCCCAAGGTGGCACAAACAGTTAACTCACTTGGCTGCTAACCAAAAGGTTGGAGAATCAAGTCCACCTAGAGGCACCTCAGAAGAAAATCCTGGCAATCTACTTCTGAAAAATCACTCATTGAAAATGCTATGGAGCACAGTTCTACTCTGACACATATGGGGTCACCGTAAGTCAGAGTCAACTCAAAGGCAACTGGATCTCTGAGGTCATTTGGTACATGGAACAGGTAGACCTGGTCATACCCCTGGTCTAGAACTCACAGTATGAGATTACAGAAAGTAATCTGATGACCAGGCATATTAGCAGGCTTCCATTACAATGGTGTTGCCGAACAAACAGTTACAAATCTGAGGCAAACCACACAAGCATTTATTTGTTTGCTCATGGGCTTGAGAGATGGGTGGGATGGCTCTGCTTCAGACTGTGGGTCAAGTTCAGGTCTATCCCTTGTGCCTCATTCTGGAGCCCAGGTTGAAGGGACCCCAATACCTGGGGCATGTTCTTCGCATGGTGAAAGCTAGAGGCTCCCAGAGGGGCGAATGGA
Organism: Trichechus manatus latirostris; assembly: GCF_000243295.1. NCBI lineage: Eukaryota > Metazoa > Chordata > Mammalia > Sirenia > Trichechidae > Trichechus > Trichechus manatus. Next base: position 10,703,758 of record NW_004443958.1, read on the forward strand.
AACAACAGCGCCTCTTAAGGCTCAGAACTGGAACACTTCCGCCAAACCGAGTCACATGCCAAGTCCACCATCCCTGGGGAGGGGAAATATGCTCCTCCTCTTGTGCAGGGACGTGGCTATTTGCTGAAAAATAATCTAATCCATTAACACCAGGAAGTGGCATGTAAATTCTGCATATAAAAGTTTAGGAGCCTGACATACAATCTCTTCCTTCGAATCTCATTTGTCTCATTGATGACCTCTCACAGTGAGACAGGCAGTTCCTCTCCCTGCCTTGACACAGCCTCTGTTTCTGTTCTGGCCCTGCCCACTGGCCTCCCTGCCTCCAGCCTCCCTCCTCCGCAAGCCATCCGCCACACTCTAGTCAGAGTGATGGTCCTAAAGCCCCAACTGATCATATCATTTTCCTCCTTAAAAACCATTAGTGGCTCCCTGTTACCTACAGGATAAGGTCACAATGCCTCAGACTGCCTCCAGTTCTTTATTGGAATCACATAGACTATAAATCGTTGTTGCTGTTGTTGTTAGCTCCCATCAAGTCCGCCCCCTGCTCATGGTGGCCTCATGCACAATGCAACAAAATGCTGCCTGGTCCTGCACTATCCTCATCATCAATGGTGGATTGGACCATTGTGATCCACATAAGGTTTTCATTGGCTGATTTTCGGGAGTATATTGCCAGGCCTTTCTTCCTACTCTGTCTTAGTCTAGAAGCTCTACTGGAACCTGTTCAGCATCATGACAACACACAAGTCTCCATGGACAGACAGGTGGTGGTTATGTATGAGGTGCACTGGCTGGGACTCAACCCCAGGCCTCGCACGTAGAATTCTACCACTAATAAGCAGATATTTTGAAGCATTTAGTAGAACACAAAAGGGCCTGTCTGGTTCTGCCATCTCTGGAGCTCACTCTAGCTGTACTTGCAATTCCCAAACAGATTCTTCATTTTATTTCACACCAACAGGACTTTGCAGATACTGTCAATATCCCCTCCCTCCCTTCCCACCCAGAATGCCTTTTCCCAAATGTTGTTGTTAGGTGCTGTCAAGTCGATTCCAACTCAGAGCAACTCCATGTGTCAGAGTAGAACTGCCCCATAGGGTTTCCTTAGTTATAATCTTTATGGGAGCCGATCGCCAGGTCTTTCTCCTGCAGAGTAGCTGGTTGGGTTCGCACCACCGACCCTTCAGTTAGCAGCCAAGCGCTTAAGCGTTGCACCATCAGGCCTCCTTAGCTACGCTTGAGAAAATTCATGTCCGTCCTCCAAGTCCCAGTTCACGGGTTTTCTTTTCTGCAATGCCCCCCAGCCCAACCAGATCTAATTGTTAGCTTTGGCCATCACTGTAGATAGAATCATGTTAGATCACTTCTCACACTCCACTGCCCTCACCTCTGCCCACTTAGGCTAGGAGCAATCCTAGGGCAAGAACAGTGTCTATTCATTCTCAGGTCCCCAGCACCAAACAAGCACTGTGCTTGCCACATAATAGGTACTCAAAAATACTTATCGAATTAATGAGTGAGTGAGTGAACTAATGACTCAGTAAATAAATGAAGGAGTGCTGTGTCCCACTTCAGGCATGTATACTCTTCACTAGTTTATTCAGGCAGCTAGTTGCCTCACAATAGCTATTTTCCTCTTCCTCCTTATTAACCGGAACCCAAAGTTTAAACTAAGAACATTATCATTCATTTCTCAACCACCCTGTGTGCACGAAACTAAGTCCTGGCCAATGAAATGTAAGCAGAGATATATGGGACATCCTGATGGCTTCTTAATAGGGACAGAACAGACCGTCTTTAATTCTGCCTTCTTGCTGCCTGGAATCCATTTGTAATGGCTAGAGCATTAGCAGCCATATTTGAGCATGAGGATGGAAATTACACATAGCAGAACAGAAAGATAGAAGGCTTATTGGTCACTCATGATTCATGGAGTTGCCTTAGCAACCCTGCACTGGTGGCATCCAAAATTTTTTTACATGAGAGAATAAACCCTTGCATGCTTAAGCCATTGTAGTTGAGCCTCTTATATACAAAACAAATTTAATTCTAAAGTATATCTCAAGGATTCCTTTCCCATGGGTGGACCCATCTTCATCTCTGTGGGTTCTCCGTTCACTGTCTATCAATGGTTCTGGCATTCCCTGTGCAGTCTTAAAGGACTGAAGGGGGAAAAGTCTCTCACAACTCGGGAATGCCCAGTCTTTGCATTACTGCTGCCAGCCTCTCTTTCTACTGAACACTCAGCGGGAAAAGAAATCAAGTTTTGCTACTAAAGAAGTGCCAGGAAATTATTATAAATTCAGTTTTATCAACCCCTCTGGCAACAGATGAATCCTGTCACATTTCTTCTGGACAATATTAATATTTTACAGTTGAAACCAAAGCCCTCGAGCACAGCTGTTATCCTCCACTGCTTCTCGAAACCACCACCTCTCGATTTCACGAGGAGAACAAACCTTTAACCCCACCCCCTCCCAGGCCTCAGCTTCTCACTCCCTTTGTCCACTTCTACCTACTGGCATACGCCGGTCTTTTCAGGCTGCTATCCAACTATCAGGCTTCAGAGTTTAACATGAAAGGTCCCCAAATTAGCAAGCCCCAGTTTCTCCATCAGACTCCATGCATCAACTCCTTTAATTACTTACTCTAATATCCCTTATCTACATCTGCCTTGTACTAATCCACTATCTCCAGGGAACAATTAGGCTTCCAAATAGATGTCATTTTTTCCCCTGCCTCCTCTCCACACAGAAGCCGTGGTGGCACAGTGGTTAAAGCACTCTGCTGCTAACCAAAAGAACAGCGGTTTGAACCCACCAGCCAATCCACAGGAGAAAGATGTGGCAGTCTACTTCCGAAAAGATTTACAGCTTTGGGAACCCTATGGGGCAGTTTTACTCTGTCCTATAGGGTAGCTATGAGTCCGAATCGACTCGACGGCATTGAGTTTGGTTAGGTTTGGTTATTCTCCTCATGGCCAATGGACTGGTTGAGATTATAGAGTTCAGTTAGCAGAGCAGTGGTTTCCAGAATATTTTTATTTTAAACCTGGAACTCTTTGTTCACATGAAATCCTAGACAGACATCAAACATTTAAAGCAGGCGTTGTCGCTAGACACCATCAAGTTAATTTCGATTCATAGTGACCCCATGTGACAGAGTAGAACTGCCCCATAGGGTTTTCTTGGCTGTAATCTTTACGGGAGTGGGTCGCTTGGTCTTTCTCCCACAGAGCCACTGGGTGGGTTCAGTTAGCAGCCAAGTGCTCAACCATTGTGCCGCCATGACTCCTTTGCAAAGCAGGTAGAGCCACTCTAATTGGACGGAGGTTGTGGGAGGGAGCTTGGGGGGAACCCAGAGACCTGCCTGCTCTCACCTGTAGTCCTTAGGGATCCTTCAGAAAGCCAAGTCTCTAAGTCTCAACAGGTGTTCTTCCTTCTGCCCTGAACCTTCCTCCCCCAGATATTTGCATGGACCATCCCCTCACTCCAATCAGTGGCCTGGCCACCAAGGCCTTCAGGGCTACGTTTAGGGGCTCAGATTCTGCATTACAGGCCCGAGGTTGCAAACTTGGAGCTTACAGGCCAGATCCAAGCTCAAGTTGTGTTCTGTTTGGCAGGCAGACCATACATTTTGAATATGAATGGTTTGAGACAGGATACTTACAGACTGAACATTGGGACTGTTCCTCTCTATTGTCTTACACCTGGTCATTTATGTCATCTGCCTTATCCCTCAAGGCTTCTGACTTTACTCTCCTGAATATGTTCTGGGGAGACACTGAGGGGTCTGAAACAAGGGAATGACACTGCCAGTTCTGTATTCTACATGATCCCTCTGGCATAGCAGGGAAGTTGTAGTTGCAACATCCAGACTAAAGAGAGGAAGACTGGGAAGAAGATATATTTTTCAGGATTCTTGGTTGAAAGTGTCAGATACCCAACTCAAACATGCTTAAATTATTAAAAAAAGAAAAAAAGATTAGTTTCTATAACTTAAAAGTACAGGACTAGTTTAAGCTTCAGGTATGGCTGGATCCAGGACCAGCAAGATGACAACATGTCTTTCTACTCTGCTTTCTCATGTTTTAACTTCACTATCAGGCAGTCTCTGCTCATGAAGAAGATGATCTCTGGCAGCTCTAGGCTGATGGGATCCTTAAAGACAATTGCCTCTAAGAGAGAAAGATTTCTTTCCTATTAATTCTAACATAAGTCCCAGGGTAGACTTTGATTGGCCTGGCTGGATCATGTGACCATTCATGAACTAAAATATAGGGCTCACATAAGGAGAACACTTGAAGCAAGACAAACACTGATCAGAGGATGGAACTCCAAAAAAAAAAAAAACCAACATGTAAAATCCTGAGCAAGGGAAGAGCAATCTGCAAAGGAAGACTGGTCAGAGAGTTAGAAGTAGAATCAGGAACCAGAGATTCTAAGGAAGGAGAATTTTAACATTGAGTGGGCAACTCTTTTAAATTTAACTCAACATATTTCATTTTAAGAAAGAACTTCAGTGTGTCTGTTGGATCTGAAAATGCTGGTGTCTTAGGCTGGGTTCTCTAGAGAAGCAAAACCAGTAAAGTGTATAAATATATATATAGAGAGAGATTATATCAAGGAAACAGCTCACATGATTGTAGAGGCTAGAACGTCCCAAGTCCATGGATCAGGGTAGAGGCCTCTCCCAAGTCACACAGCTGCAGAAGCTAGCAAGCCCAAGATCGGCAGGGCTCCCACTCACAGGCTATGCAGATCAATGAATCCCAGGTTCGGCAGATAAGCTGATAGCTCAAGTCCCAAGAATGGGAGATGAGACGACAGGAAGCAGCCGCAGGATCCAGAGAGAGCAAAAAGCCAGAACGTCTGCTTATATACAGATGTGGGCCACACCTCCAAGGAGACTCCCTTTCATCTGATTGGCTACTCACAGTATATTCAATCATGGGAGTGATTACATTAAAACACGGAGAATCATGGCCCAGCCAAGCTGACACACAATCTTAACCATCACAGTTGGTCACTAATAACAGTACTTTCGGTGGGATTGTGGGGAGCGGAGGGCACATGGCAATGAATTGCGGCATGCACAGAAAGTAGAAACAAAAACTGTAGATGACTCACAGAAAAGAGAAATAGAAATAGAGGGATTGTAGAGAAAGATACAAGATCAAGAGAAGATATTTTAGGCTATAAAGGATGTGAGTCAACAGGGGGAGAGTAGTCTGAAGATAAAGAATGAAATGGAAGTTGCTTTTTAAGAAAGATTGAATTAAAAATAGTAAGTATAACTGGTAGAAGCATCAAGTCGGTATATACAAGAGCTAAAGATTCCTGATGGTTGTCAAAATCACCGTTTTTTGTGTTCTTCACCTTCATGATGAGTGAAGAAATGGGAAGGCCTACCAGCATCTGCTACATTAATTCATTCATACAACAAATGTTTCTTAAGCCATGACCTGGCCAGACCCCAGTTCAGGTGCTAGTGATCCAGCAGTGAACAAACCTAACAAAACCACTGGTCCCACAGGTATAAAATGCTCTCTGATTCCTCAGTCTGGGCTCTCCAACCTTCCTGGGGCCCTGATCCATGCACTTGGCTTCCAGCTCTTTCGGGGCCTACAGGTAGATGTACCCAAGACACTGGTCACCATGTCAGGCAGCTGAAAATTTTGTTCCTTCAATTACTCTAAACTTCAGGTTGCATGCTGCTCACTCATCACCTGAGCAAAGAGAGAGTACAGTCATTGCTTTCTCACGTCCTCACCATCTGTTTTCACTTCCTAGTAAAACACAGAGGGGCGAGGAATAACAAACTCCTCCCTCATCTTTAGCTACCAGTAGAATTCCCAAAAAAGGTAACTTGTCCACATAACCCACCTAAAACTTCCTCCACCTTTCTTCTGCGCCCCTGAGAAAAACAATCAAGAGTAGCTACCATTCTGAACTGCAGGTAGAGATCAAAGATGTTCCTCCAAAGAAGCAGAGAGCAGGAAGATATGAGTATATGCACTCTGGAGTAAGACCACCTGAGTTCCAATCCTGGTGTTCCTACTTTCGTACCATCTTTGATACATTGGTAAATTACCTTCCCTGAGAAGCAGTTCTCCCATTGGCAAAAACTGGCAAAATGCTAGTAACAGTAACAACAAATAATAACACCTGCATCAAAGAGCTGTGAAGACTTGACACAGTCATTCATTAAAGTGCTCAGCTGGGGGACGATGTGGGCTGAGAGCTGGGCGAGGGTGGGTTCCCACCTGAAAGTCAAGGGCTACAGCCATAATGAAAAAGGAATGACTGCTATAGGAGCAAACAGCAAATGGCCACCCAGCTGATGTTAGGACCATTAACGATCCTGCAAAATATTTTTTACCTACGAGTTCATTCTCCTTCAGATCCACTCAGTCTGGAGATGCAGAAGCAGGAAGGGTAAGATTTCTCTGTTCACTTTAGAAATTAAACTTGGTACAATTAGTTCTTAATTCTTCATGTCTGGGGTCAATGGGCTTATGCCATACGTTTAAAGAAAACCTCTCTCTCTCAAAAACATAACTCAATGCAACCATTAGGTGAAGATTTTGGCTAAAGATTGGGATCCTGCAAAATGTTGAGTAAAGCGGCTTACCATTTGTGACAGAACAGCTGTTGCCTTTTTATTTTTTTCAGGAAGGAATTAAAGGACCTTATTACCCTAAATGAAAATGACTAAAACACAGTTATTTTCCTTTTATTCTTTTTCCCCCCCGATGGAAATTTACATATGATGGAGCTGTGGTCCATTCCTTCGTGCCGGCAGTGTGTCAGAAGATCTCGACTTCTGTGGTCTCCATGGCAGCAACCCCCAACTGGATACTAAGGCTGCGTTTGCTCTGTGAGGTGGATTTGACTTTTATCTGGGGAGTGCAATCAATGTAGACAAGCACATTGGATGACTCAAACTCATGATTATGTCTGGTTTGGAATTCTGTGTGTGTTTTGGCTCTCTGCGTTGGTCAAATTCACCAGATGAATTCCAGTCTGTTTGTTGCTTTATGTTGTGGTGAAGTGGCCTGAGAAGCCTCTGGGCGTTTCGAATATTGACTTTCGCTCTATACTGACGATGCTGCATTTTCCAGTTTGCTAAGAAGATGATGATGCTACTGACTCATCTTCCGGGTCAGTGAAGACCTGCCATTGGAGTTGTTTTCTCAGTAGCGGACCCTTCTTTTTGTGATGTCCTGAGAAAACACTGACCTGTGGCCCCTGAATAGAGTTAAACCCGTGGTGAGTGAGCTATTGTACAGCTGAATGAGCGCGCCCAAATGGGAATTAGACCCGTGATCTGCCCTCGTGAGCAGCAACCAATGGAGTGACCAGGTCCCGCGCTCTCAAGTATAGGTCAGGCTTTTCTGAAATGCGAATGCAAAACCTCCACTTGTTTTGTGCTGCAAAAGATCCCGTTTAGAGGATGAAAAGACAAGCTACAGACTGGGAGAAAATGTTTGCAAACCACGTATCTGACAAACGCCTTGTATCTGGAATACAGTAAAACCTGAGCAAGCTGGGGCCTGTGTAAGGCAGAAACCTGTCACAGAAGGAAAACTCAAATATTTTCCACTAAAAGGAGTGATAGAAAAACGGTAAGACTGCACCCTGTCAAAGGCAGAAAACCCGAGAGACCCAGAAAAACAAGGCAGTCCTGTCGAGTTCAAGCTCTCACAGGTTTTACTGTATATAAAGACCTCTCAAAACTCAATAGTAAAGAAAAAGAAAGACCATCCAATTAGAAAATGGGCAAAAGACATGAGCAGATATCTCACCCATCAGGAGATACTGATGGAAAATAAACGCATAGGAAGTTGTTCAACGTCATTAGCCATTAGGAAAATGCAAATTAAAATAGTAGGAGTATGTCATTATCCCTCTCAGAATGGCTAAAATAAAAAACAGTGATAATAACAAATGCTGGCAAGGATGCAGAGAAACTGGGTCACTCACCCAGTGCTGGTGGGAATGTAAAATGGTACAGCCACTGTGAAAAATAGTTTGGCAGTTTCTTGCAAAACTAAACATGCCCTACTGTATGACCCAGCAACCACACTCCTGGGCATGTATCCCAGAGAAATGAAAACTTATGTTCACACAAAAACCCGTACACAAATGTTCATAGCAGCTTTATTCATAGTAGCAAAATACTGGAAACAACTCAAATGTCCTTCAATGGGTGAATGGTGGAACCAACTCTTGTGTACATCCATACAACGAAATGGTGTTGTTATTGTTGTTAATTGCCGTCTCGTGGATTCCAACTCATGGTGACCCCTTGTGTTACAGAGTAGGACTGCTCCATAGGATTTTCAAGGCTGTGACCTTTCAGAAGCAGATTGCCAGGCCTGTCTTCCAAGAAACCTCTGGGTGGATTTGAACCGCCCATCTTTCAGCTAATAGTTGAACACTATAACCATTTGTGTACCCAGGGACTATACTACTCAGCAATAAAAAGAAATGAACTATTGGTACGCATAACAACCTGGATGGACCTCAAGGGCTTTGTGTTTAGCACAAAAAAAATCAGTCTCAAAAGCTTATATAGCGTATGATTCCATTTATATAACATTCTCGAAATGGCAAAGTTATAGAAATGGAGAACAGTGGTTGCCAGGGGAGGGGATACAAAAAGGTAGCATGAAGAAGACTTTTTACGGTAATGCAACAGGTCTGTATGTTGACTGTGATGGTGGTTACACGAACGTATACATGGGATAGAATTAAGTAGAGCTAAACACACACACAAATAAATGCAGGCTTTAAAAAACAGCGAATAAGGTAGTCTAGTTGCCAGTAATATGTTGCTGTTGTTGGGTGCAACTCATAGCAACCCAACAGTAACATACCAATGTTAATTACCTGGTTTTGATATTGCACTACAACTGTATAATATGTCACCCATGCCACTTCACTACTGGGTAGAGAGTCATGTGCGACTCTTTGTACTATTTTTACAATTTCCTCTGCGTCTATGATTAGTTCAAAATAAAAAGTTACAAAAGGCCCTCTACTTATTGTCTTCCTTCATTTATTCACTTAATCATTTGTTCATGACATTAAGTTAAGTCTAATGACAACAATCCTTGCCCCCCCGCACCAAAAAAAAACCTTCAAGCATGTAGCAGATCTCCTTCGTTTATTTTCAAAACAGGGCTGAGATCTGTCCTCGACCAGCTAGTGATCCATCTAGACTCTTGTCTAACATTCTGTCTCTGATGGAAGCATCAGGGGTGGATATGATTGTCCTTCATGGGTAGGGCTGTATCTAGAACATTCTCAAGTCTCTGAAAGGTCATTCTTGCTCTGTCACCAATTAACTTATCCCAATTCTTACTTTATCTTTCCAAACAGTGCTACTTCTAAAGGTAATGACTTCCATATGCCTACCACCATTGTTTGAAACCACTCACACTTCATATTTGTACTTCTACCCTTTTGAAGAAGCAGTGGTGTTCAGTGGTAGAATTCTCACCTTCCATGCAGGAAACCTGGGTTCGATTCCCAGACAATGCACCTCATGTGCACCAGCACATGTCTGTCAGTAGAGGCTTACATATTGTTTTGTGATACTGAACAGATTTCAGTGGTGCTTCCAGACTAAGACAGACTAGGAAGAAAGGCCTGGCAATCTACTTCCAAAAATCAGTAATGAATACCCTATGGATCACAATGGAATATTGTCCAATCCTCAAACGGTCATGGGAATGGCACAAAACCAGGCAGTATTTTGTTGGAACCCTGGTGGAGCAGTGGTTAAGAGCTTGGCTGTGAACCAAAAGGTCAGCAGTTTGAATCCACCAGCTGTTCCTTGGAAACCCTATGGGGAAGTTCTACTTTGTCCTATAGGGTCGCTATGAGTCGGAATCGACTTGATGGCAATGGGCTTGGGGTTTTTTGTTGTTGTTATTTAACCTTTGGAAACTTAATGGGTGGCCCTCTTCTTTGAGTCTATTGGAATCTGGTGAGCCAGTTTACGTACAGGCATCTTTTCCATGCCCTTCAAGAATTTGTAGCATTTACTCATTTTTTAAAAGCTTTCATCTTTCCATATTTGAGTCTGCATCTTTTGAATCCTGGCTCAAATGTGGGTTCCTCTTAACAACTGAGTCTACCTTCTCCCACATGCCCTCTCCGTGACCTTCCTTGGGCAGTGCAATGACTAGAACTGCACGCATTCCTCCATTGACCCACCTCGGTTTTGAACCAGATATACAGAACCAAACTTTTAGGTTTTAGGGCCAATTGAAAGATTTTTTACATGTTAACAATTTTTAGAGGCGTAAATTTTCTTTTAGGCTTTTTTCTTGCCTTCTACATTTCTACCAACTGAAATCTGAGTGAAATGAACATCAAAGGCAGCCTCTATCAAAGGAACTGAGAGACTACGTATGTCCCAAGAACATCAGTCAGTGGGGAGAAATGTTTCCTGGGTACCCACAGCAGACTGAGGCCGTGACAGTGAAAAGGTGAAGGTGGCAGACATTTACATAACGACATCAATGTATTTTAGCTGCCAGCTGCGAGCTGTCTCTGTTGCTTCTTCCATTTGCTCCTCAAAGTGTGAGGCCCGGAGTGACCCCCGGGCTTGCTGGCCCCAGGGACAACTCTGAAAGTATCTACAAATTCAGTTTTGTTTCTAACGCTTCTCTGAATAATAAGCAGGATGTTTTGGGCCTGTTTAGATAAGAAACACACTGTGTAAATATTTTTAGCAAACGAACTACAGTGGATAGTACATCGCTTTCCTGATTCGCAACTGGTAGCCATCATTTTCTGCTTTATTTATTTTTAAACATTTGCCTGTGGTGCGCTTTCTCTCTTTGTTGTTTATTTACTCAGTTGCTCACTCATCATTGCTTATATGCTTATTATGGGCAAGTCCCCAGGGCATGGGGATCACAACTGTGACAGAGTCCCTGCTCTCCATAACATGCGTGCATTGTTTAAGGGGGAGGCATATGACCCAGCCTAAGCCAATCAGCACATCACGTAGTTCTGGCTACAGTGATTGGTTCACAAATGGCACATGTCCAAAGACAGCCAATCAGAACCATTGAAGGCTCATGTGTAAACACTATGGCATGGCAACAGGAGCCTCTTCTCTCTGTTCCCTTCTGTATCCCAAGCACATAGAAGAGTGCCCCGCACATAGCAAAACCAAAAAAAAAACAAATCAGTTACTGTCAAGTCGATTTCTGCTCATGGTGACCCTGTACGTGACAGAACAGAACTATGCCCCACAGGATTTCTGATGGCTGACTTCGGAAGTAGCTCACCAGGACTTTCTTCCAAGGCATCCCCGGGTGGACTAGACCCACCAACCTTTCGATTGGCAGCTGGATGGTGGAAACGGTTAACATGCTCAGTTAATTAATTCCATGATTCTTGTTGGAGTTATTGAGAAATGGACTACCTATTTCCTACTGTCCCTGGAAGCTGAGAGGATGCAGGGGCTGGAGCTGCCATCTTGCTACCACATGGAGCTTGAGACTGGAGCACACAGAGGAAGTCCTGACACTGGCCATGACTTGTCCTTGATCTTTTCAGTTGCATAAGCCAGTAAAGTCTCATTTTGCTTATGCCAGGTTTGGTCCGATTTGTGTCACTGGTTACCGACCAAGCTTTAATTGAAAAAATTAAAAGATCAAGCCTCATCATAAGCCAGAGCATTTAGCCCCTTGGAAAGGCAAGTGCAGTGCGCAGGCACAGGAGATAAGAGTATAGTGGGGCTGCTTTCCATGAGGGTGCTATCCCGATTTGAAGGAACAGTAAGCTCAGATAGTGGGACTCTCCATAGCCCAGACCCTAGGGTTGATGGGCCAGTAGAAAGGATTCTCAACATGAGGTCAAAAGATAGAATCTTAGACTTGGCTTTTCTATTTCATAGCTCTGTGGCATGGAATAAGTCCGTTAACCTCTCTGGGCTCAGTTTCCTCCAGGGCTTTGAACCAGTTCATTCCAGTTCTGAGAATTTGCATTTCTAACAAGTTCCCTGCTGAGAATCTACTGAATATAGGCACTTTAACTTACTTCTTAAGTATCCAAAAAAGCTTCTGAAACTTGGGAATATGCAGAAAAGATGACTGAGGGTTCCTTTGGAACAGTGCTGGGCTTGACTTCCCATTGACTGGGCAATTTTCAACTCTGTATGGGTAGACGTTAACTTGTAAATTTTGGTCCTGTAAAAGATGCAACTAATTTACCTCTGGTGGAAGAATTAACTCCAACAGTTACAGTTTATGGCTCTGTGGGACATTAACCAGCTTTGTATCTAACTCAGTAATATTCATTTCCTACTCCTCCTGTAACAAACTACATGAATTTAGGACTTACAACAGCATTATTTATTATCTTACCGTTCTGGAGGTCAGGAGTCCAAAATCAGTTTCACGGAGGTCAGAAGTCTAAAATCAAAGTGGAGGCAGCCACGTCTGGAGGCTCTAGGGGATAATCCATTTCCAGTTGCTAGAGGTGGCCTGCATTCCTCGGCTTGTGGCCGCATCACTCCAACCTCTGCTCCCATCCTTAAATCTTCTTTCTTTCACTCTGATCCTACACTTCCTTCTTATAAACACCCTTGTGTTTACTTTGGGCCCACTCAGATAATCCAGGATAACCTCCCCATCTCAAGATCCTTAATTTAATCCGATCTGCAAAGTTTGTTTTACCATGTAAGATAACGTGTTTACAGGTTCTGGGGATTACGACATGGACATCTTTGGAGGAGGGAAGGAGCTTTATTGTCTAATACACTTTTCTCACATTTCTTTGTTAAGTTACTTGCATATACCTAGATTCTCAAAAGATCTTTGGATCCGTTTTAATATCTTACTTGTCCTCTCATTAATTAATGAGTTAAATAAAATCTTTGATATGGCATCATTTTATATTTGCCTGAGAGTCATGATTTATGTTTTCGAAAATCATACTGTAACACAACTCTGTGACCGTGAGCAAGTTGATGAACCTCTCTAACGTTCAGTTTACATACCATAAACAGGGATGACAATAATACTTAACTTTTAGGGTTGTGGTTGTCGTGGGGAACAAATGAGACAATGTATGTAAAGCAATTAGCCCAGTGCTTTGCGCGTCTTAAGCCCTCAATAAACTTTCAATGATGGTGGTGATGATGCTGATGGTGAGATGATGAGGATGATTGGGACAAGTGCCCTGGGCTCTGGCTCTCCACATCCCTAAAATCAGAGCGCTATGCTCTCTATTTTCCTTTGCAGCTGTCTCTGGTTTTATGACCAGGGCCATCAAGCATCAGGTACCTTTATGCAAGCTGCCAAAGGAGCCCCTTCTATGTAAACAAATAACACAAAGGGGCCTCTTGCTCAGGGCTGCCCCAACCCCAGCCAGAGCACATGTCTTGCCAAAGGGGTGCTGGCTGGTTTTCAGTCCCCACATGCCACCCAGGCCGGGCCCCTTTGTGCAGTGCACAAGCTGTGTACACTCCACAGGGTCGCCCTGACTATGATTCTAAAGCTAATTGATGGTGGTGGTTATCATAGGAAATGTCCCACGCTGTTCTCTACACAAAAGCAGCGTGATACAATAATAACCTGAGCAGAGAGGCAGGACTTTGCTTTGATTGCATGCCAAAACGTGGCAAATTGCATCAGACAATTGCTAGGAATCTTATTAGCATCGATAATAACAATCTTACACACAGGCACACACACACACACAAACCTAACTCTTCCCAGAACAATGAACAGTCATTATTTAACAGTCTAACTAGTCACCATTTCCTCCCATGGCATATACAGTGATGGATGAAAACTTTCTGTGCAAATGTTGTCACCTGCAGTGACAGAGGCACTTGCCACAAGATTGCTTGAACTCAGGGTCACGTTGACACTAATAATGTAAAAGTGCTGTGTAAATATGTATGCTCACTCTTTTTTTTTTTTTTTTTTTTAAGAAGAATAAAGCTTAAGATAAGCAAAGCAGCCTTGCTACCCAAAGTGAGGTCTGGATCATCAGCATCAGTATCGCCTGGGACCTTGTTAGAAACGCAGAATCTCAGGTCCCACCCCAGACCTGCTGAATCAGAATCTCCATTTTCATATGATCCCCAGGTGATTTAAATGCACATTAAAGTTTGAGAAGATTGCTCTAAGAAGTTCTGAGTAAAAGCATAGCATTCTGAATAGCTGGTCCTCTTTGTAAAGAAAATCACACCATTAACCCAGCGGGAATGTCAGAAAAAGGAATCCTCGGATTCATTCATTCAACACATTCATTGAGGGCCTGCAGTGCAGTGGGTTTCTCTTCTACATGGCCTTTCTGGCCTTGGGTTTATAATTCTGCCAAAATGGTAGGCTAGGCCACAATCTTGCAAGGGATTGGATAGCTCACTATGCAAATAGGTGTACAAAGGATTAAGTGACCTTGCTGAAATTGGTCAATCACTATGCAAATTAAGTGGTTGTGGTCTATGGAGGGGATTGGTCAGTTCATGATCTGGCTGGGAAGGCCATGCCTTGAAACTGAATATAAGGGCCAATCCTACAGAGGTTGAGGGGGACCTCACTACCATCAAGAAGAGCCTGGAATGGAGTGTGTCCTTTGGACCCGAGGTCCCTGCACTGAGAGCCTAGACCGAGGAGAGAGAGAGCTGTAACACTGAAGGCAGCACAAGATAGCAAGAAATGGCAGCAACCATAGCAGAGCCCAGCAGCAGAGAAATGGTGGCAGCAGCATGAGCAGCTGGAACCAGGAGACAGGAGTGAGGAGGCTGCAGTGGGCTTGCTGGCCCACAGACTGAGAGAGCGCTGAGTGCCTTCGGGCAGGAGGCTTGCAGGTGGAGTCGGGTGTCAGCAGAACTAAAGAGCTATAACCCTTGCCCAAGCAGGGCAGAGGCCAAGAGAAGGGCTAACTGCTTATGGGCATGGCCAAGAAAACCCCTGGTAGAGGGTACAGCTGAGAAAAGACCTGTCTCTGGGCACGACCAAGAAACTGAGAGCTCTGGTTGGAAGTTGGTTGGAAGCTGTCCCGATTAAAGAACTGTATACTGTCTCCTGAGTTGTATCCTGTTACTTCCAAGTTGATCCTGATCCCAAGTTGTAGCCTGTTACTTCACTAATCAACCACACAACTGTGGGTCTGATCTGTGAGTTCTGTGTGGCCATTGCGATGAGTTTTCGAACCCAGTAGAGAAGTAGAGAGTGCCGTGGGAGGTGCGGCTGGTGTCAGAAATGGTGAAAAAGTTGGAGAGTGGAGGTATGTCTGGACCTCCACCTCACAGGAGTCAGCTTTGTGCTGATGATGATTCTTATCTCCTCTTGAAGTTAGACAAGTTAAGGTGCTAGATTACAGGGCCTACTATGTGCCAGACACTATTCTAGGTGCTGAGGATACAGCAATGAAAATACAAATAGATAAAAGATGAGTGAATAAATTGAATATAGTATGTAGGAGGTCAGGTGGTGGTAAGTGCTATGAAGAAAAATAAAATGGAATGCGAGGGGGAATTTTGCAACGTTAAATAGTGTGGTCAGGAGGTGATGTTTGTGCAAAGACCCAAAGGAAGCGAAGGCACAAGCTATGTGGATATTTGCTGGAAGAGCATGGCAGGCAAAGGCAACAGCAAATGCAAAGCCCTGAGGAGGAGAAATTAGAGCATGTGTATATGTTAATGAGAATGAACCACAATGATTGCTAGAGCGAGAGAGAAGAATTGCTAGTGATGTTCTTGCTGGCGGAAGAGGATGAGATCCAGCACACAAGAGGAGAGCCTGGCCCAAGAGGAGCATGGACAGTTTAATCCGAGGGAAGGCGGAGCACAGGTGCCCAGATGTGGATAGACTGTAGATACGGTGGTGGAGCTCCTGGAAGTGTTCTCTGTTGTTTAAGTTTTCTCCCTGAAATAGGAATCAAGTTCTTTAGCTGAGAGAGAGGGGAGGAAGAATACAAGAAGTTTGGGGCAAGAGGATAAAGTTTGAGACAGTTGTCCAGGACAGAGCACACACTAGGTAAATGGGTGCATGCTGAGCAGCATGAAGAATCCACCCGTGAGACAGGTAGCATGCTTTTTTCTCCAGCCACGTTCAGCTGCAAGGGTGGAGACAAAGAGATAGAGGGAAGTCAGATTTGGCAAGGGTTGGGTGTTTGCCAGGAAACCACAATGAAGTGAGAAAGGGGCAAGGGGGTCGAGGTTGTATGCAAGGGGGTGACTATCATCAAAAACCAGATGCCGAAGTGTCGACTCTGACTCATGGAGACCCCATGTGTATCAGATTAGAACTGTGCTCCATGGGGTTTTCCATGGCTGATTTCTTGGACGTATGTCACCAGGCCTTTCTTCAAGGTGCCTCTAACCTTTCAGTCAGCAGCTGAGTGCATTATCCATTTGCATCACCCAGGGACTCCAACTGTAATGAAGGATCATGGGATTTAAGCTAGATAAGAAAGCACACGAGAACTCAAACAAAATAAGGAACTGTAGTTCCCAGTGAAGTAAAGCAATGTTTAGGGTCAAAGAATTTAACTAGAATGTTAGAAGGTTTAAGAGAATGGGATTCTTGAGTCTGGAATTATAAAGAGAATACAGTTAGTGGTAATTCCAGGGTCTGGACTGTATAGTCCAATACAGTAACCACTAGCCACATGAGACTATTTACATTTTAATTAATTACAACTAAATAAAGTTAAAAATCCAGTTCTTCAATTGTACTAGCTACATGTCAAGCACTCAATAGCCACATATGGCTAGTGGCTACTCTATCAGGCAGCACAGACGGTGAGAATTTCCATTATCATAGAATGTTCTATTGGGCAGCATTGCTCTGGAGTATGACCACGTGCGTTTGTGAATGATGGACTAGATGGTTGGAGGGCACTGGATTACCTACATGGATATAGAAATCTCCAAGAATTTGGACAGGAGTAGTTTTGGAAAGTGACAGTGAGCCAGAAGCTAAAATCTTCAAGGCATCAGGGACAGTGGGGTCAGCGGAATACAGCTACCAGGAGGAGTCAAAGCTATGCATTTTTAGTGAGAAGAGAGGAAAACAGTCTGGAAGGGATTTGTGGGACAAGAAGGCTTTGTGTTCTTATCAGCCACCTCCTTCTCCTACTCTGACTCTTCTGCCTCTCTCTTATAAGGACCCTTGTGATGACATTGGGCCACCCAGGTAATACAGGATACTCTCCCCATCTCCAGGTTCCTAAGTTAATCGCATCTACAAAGCTCCTTTGCCGTGTAAGGCAACCTTCACAAGTTCTGGGGATTAGGATGTGGACATCTTTGGAAGCCCGTTACTCTGCCTAGTACAACCAGTTTTAGTGTAAAGTAGAAGAGTGAATAATAAGCCTGGAAATTCAGGCTAAAGGACTTGGACTTTTCCAGATAAATAGCGTGCAGAAGTTACTTACTTTTGAACTGATACTTGCACATGCTTCAAAATTTGAAAAATACAAAAGGGTATCCAGTAAAAATTCTTCCCTCTTCCCCAGCCATCCAGTTTCCCTCTCTGGAGCCAACAAATGTTACTTACCAATTTCTTATCTATTCGTCCAGAAACGATCCATACCTATATATTTTTTTTTGCACAAATGTTAGCATAGTATAAAAATTGTCCTGTAACTTTCTATTTTTCCCTTAAAAATGCAACTTGGATATCATTCCATAGAAGAATACAAAGAGCTTCCTTATTTATTTGTAAGGGCATAATAGAGTTCAAAAGTGAGCCCTGGTGGCACAGTGGTTAAAGAATTCGGCTGCTAACCAAGAAGTCAATGGTTCTAACCCACCAGCCACTCCGTGGGAGAAAGATGTGCCAGTCTGCTTCCATAAAGATTTACAGGCTTGGGAACCCTCTGCAGCAGTTCTCTCTGTCCTACAGGGTCACTATGAGTCAGAATTGACTCGACGGCAGGGGGGTTGGGTTTTTATGGAGGAGGTGGGATTATAGCGTTCAATTGCATAGACCAGTGGTTCTCAACATGGTTGCTCATTAGAATGGCCTGGGGAAATTTTAGAAGATCCTCAGGAGTTCCAGTGATCTACTTCCCTGTAATAAACAACTCCATAACTTAAAAGAGTAAAACAATACCATTTTATCATGTGCACAATTTGGGGGGGTCAAGAATTCTGGAAGGGCACAGTGGGAACAGCTTGTCTTTGCTCCACAATGACTGGGGGCTCCAGCTCTGGTGGCTCAGAGATGGGGAGTGGCTGAAATGGCTATATTGGAGCCATGTATCTGGGGCTTTGGCTGAGGCTGGAATATCCAAGAAGGCTTCTTCACTCATGTATCTGGTGCTTGGGCTGGGGTAGCTGGAATAGGCTAGGTCTCTCTCTCTGTCTCTGTCTGTCTCTCTGTGTCTCTGTCTCCATCTCCATCTCTCTCTCTCTCTCTCTCTCTCTCCATGCAGCTAGCCTGGGCTTCTTCACAGCATGGTGGTCTCAGGGTAGTTGGACTTCTTACATGGCAGCTGGCTTACTCAAGAGCTAAAGTTCCAAAAGGCCAGTGCAGAAGCTACAAAGCTTCTAATGACTTAGCCGTGGAGATCCTAGACCATCTCTTCGATAACTTGGTCAAGCGCAAGTCCCTAAACAAGCCCAGATTCAATAGAAAAAGTGGCAGAAAATTTGCAGCCATCTTGTATCTTCCACATCCAGGTGACTTGGATATGCAACCAGGCTTGAAAACCTCAGTTACAGATGTGCCATAGCTTACTACCCAAGCCCCCATTGATAGATATATAGGTTGCTTCAGATTTTTGCTATTGCAAGTAACACAGCACTTAATATTACTATAGTCATCATTTCACACATGGGCAAGTTTGTCTGGAGGATAAATTGCTGGAAACAAAAATGGTGGGTTAAAGATTATGTACGAAAAGTTTTTGAATAATAAAGTGAGTCACTCAAGGCTGAACTTTAGGAAATTCAATCTGTCTCCACTGCTCAGGACGGAGCAGAGAGAAGGAGTAACTGCAAGCAAAGAGACCAAGCAGAAGGTTGTCATAGCGGTCTGGGGGAGAGAGCATAAGGACCTGAAGTTTAGTAGAGATGCAGATAGACAGGAGTGGGTGGGAGAGAGAACCAAAATATTACAACTCTCAATAGCAAATGATGCAAGAGAGAAGTTAATTTGGTGGTGAACTTGGTGGTCCTGACTATCTGCACTACAGGTCAGGGCAAGTTTCTTAGAAGAGGTGGGACTTGAGCTGGATCATGCAGGATGAAGAGAATTAGGCAGGGAGAGGAAAGGGGAAAGGCAACCTTTTCATGGGCATTTCATACGATGCAGTTAGAAGACAGAAGAGAAAATCCTTCTTAAGACAATCCAGCTCAAGCACTTAGGGCTCAGCCCAGTGCTCAAAATACAGTGCAGTATTCCTAATATTATTATTATCCCATTAGTCTTATTGAAAGATTAATAAATTGGAACATGACTTTGGGTGACAACTGTTATTGTTCTTGTTATTTCTAAACAGATCCATGTGCTGCATGAGAGGCTTTGGCTAGGTCATAGGTTCTTCAACCACTGGCCCAATCTGCAAAAGATAGTGGCTTCGGCCAGTACCAGCTGCTTGCCTTCTTTACATGGGAACATCGTCGGGAAATGACACTGGCTGGACAGAGACATCCCTAGAATCCTATTCATGACCCACCATCACCCTCTGAGACATAATACTTTTCTCCTTAGCACCTCTCCCCAAATCTGAGAACAGGAGTTGATTTTCTTTGGGGCTGCATTAATAGAAGATCCTCCAGAACATGTGTGGAAAGCGTCCTGCTGTATTCTGTGCTGGACAGGGCTTATCTCAAGAGTTGTTCCAATTCTGGGTGGCATGTGGTAATGAAAAGAAGAACTGATATCTGTATAGTAAATTACGATATTGCTAATCCTACATGTCATTTGGGTCTAAGCTTACATGTCACTTCCTCTGGGAATTCCTCTGTGATAATCCTGAGATTATGTTCAAGTGTCCCAATATGCCTTTCTTATACTCTGACTCTCCCCTGCAATGACAATTATCACACTACGGTTGTTCTTGTTTGTATGTCTACCCTGTAGCAGAGACTCTAAGATGACCTCCAATGATTCCCAGATCCTGGTGTTCATGCGTTCCCATAATCCCCTCCTCTTGAGTGTGATTGGGACCTGTGACTTTCTTGTAACCCATGGAATATGCATATCACCCCATGATTATGTTATGTTACATAAGTCTCCATCTTAGCAGACTGGAGCTAGAGACTCTTCTTGTGGACTTGATGAAATACTTGGTCATGTTGGAGAAGCCCATGTGGCAAGGAACTGTGGGAGTCCTCTGGTTGCTGCAGGTAGCCTCTAAGACCTGAGGGCAGAATCCAGCTGGCAGCCCACCAAAAGTTGGGGTCCACAGTCATCCTGTGGCAAGGAAATTAATTCTGCCAGCAAGCAAAATGAGCTTGAACACAGATGTTTCCCCAGTCAGGTTTCCAGATGAGAACACAGCTCAGCAGACACCATGACTATGGCCTTATAATACCATGAGCAGAGGACCCAGCTACACCATGTCCAGACTCCTGACCACAGAAACCGTGAGATGATAAATGTGTGTTGATTGATGCCTCTGAGTTTGTGGTAATTTGTTACACAGCAATAGAAATGAATAGAGGCCAACTAGGCTATGAGTTCTGTGAAGGCAGGGATCACGTCCATGTTACTCCCCATTTCATCCCCATCACCTGATATAGTACCCGGCACATAGTAGATGCTCCACAAATATTTGTTGAATAAATGAATATGTATCACCCCCGCAATATTAACAATCACTCTGGAAGGAGGATTGTTTTGATTCCAGCTTCACTAAGGCTCAGAAAAGGTAAGTGACACATCCAAGGTTTACACAGAAAGAGAAGTGATAGAACTTACACTAGCATCTTCTGGAAGCAAATTGCAAGCTCAGTCACTAAACCATAACTATAAGAATAGAGTAGTCCTTCACTTTGGCAGAGCCTACATAAATTATTGTCCCTTGCCCACACCCATGGCAGACATCACTAATCAATCCCAATACACTTGCATGCTGAGTACATTACAAGCCTTTTCAACTCAGCATTTCAGTAGCCACAAACAATTGATAGAGCCGGCCAAGGTGAGGGCACCTGTTTGTCATCCAAGCTCTAAGCTTCCTTCCTAGGAATGAAGCCCTGGTGGCACAGTGGCTAAGAGCCTGGCTAGTAACTAAAAGGTCAGCAGTTCAAATCCACCGTCTTCTCTTTGGAAACCCTATGGGGCAGTTCTACTCTGTCCTATAGGGTTGCTATGAGTCAGAATCGACTCGACGGCAATGGGTTTGGTCTGGTTTTGGTTTTCCTAGGAAATAAATGACTGAGCATAGGGAGAACAGGTACCCAGAAGACAAAAAGCCAGAGAAAAGAGGTTAGGGGTAGGGGAAAAAAGAAAGAAAATGTCCCACGAAGCTGCCCTGCAGAAAAAAGCCTCCCAACATTTCCAGGCAGGAAATTCCACTAAGGTGGCTATGGCTGGATTTCTTGTAGCTGAATGCCCCCAGTCAGTTGATGGATTCTTCCTTCTTCAGTAATTGGATACGGCAATTAGAACCTTTTTTATTATGATCCTGGCCGCGCCATCCCCTGACTTCTCTGAACACCCAGCTGATGACTGCACCAGGAGTCCAATGGATTAAACATTTGCTCTGGCTGATATTCTGATTGTTATGACAATTAAGGTGCTTGCTTGCCTGAGAGGCCGCAGTTAAGATATTTTAAACATTAATATCCAGAAAAGAAAACTAACAGTTTAAACCAGGAGTATCATACTGCCCTAAAAATGATAGAACCTTTAAGAAAACAGATTGAAGAGTGTGGAAAACAATCAGTGAGTTTAGTTGTTTAATTGTTTACTTCCCTTCTTTCTTTTCTAACAAATTGATTAATTCTACTTTGCTCTAGCCAACACACAGACCAGGGTTACCGTATACATTGTGCTGACAACACCATCTCTTGTGCCTATGGCAGGCATTTCTAATTAATCACATCATTCTTTTCTCCCTCTACGCCAGCTTGGTCTTGGACACCTCAACACAGAGCTCCAGGCAACCAATAGCAATCTATCAGCATTGGATCTCAAGGCAAAACTACTTGCCATCCAAGGTTATAGACACAGACCCAGCTCACAAGTAATCAAGCAAAAAGCAGTGGAGCAAAGCTATTACAATTAAGAGCATGGACACTGGACTCAGAATGGCTGGGTTTGAAGCTCACCTCTGCTACTCACTAGGCATTCCATGCCTCCATTTTGGCATCTATAAAATAGGGATAATAATAGCACCTACCTCATAGAGCTACAATGATAATTCAAGGAGTTAAGATAGGTGAAGACCTTGGAACGGTACCTGGAAAACATAAACATGGTTACTCCTTCTCCTTATATTCTGATACTTTGATTTCCTGTGCAAAATCTAGCTCTCCTACCAGACTGTAAGATGTTTGAAGGTAGGGACCATGCTTTATCCTTCTTTGCATCCCCCAGCATTTAATACACAATTGGATCTGAGTCAGGATTGGTTAAACTATTGAATCAAACTCTTCCATCCATACTGGCTGCAGTGCAATGAACTGCTTTTATATGGCCCTTCTAGTCATGGTCTTGTAACTCCCACAAAATGATTGGCTGGGCCACAATCTTGCAGGGGATTGGTCAACTTATTGTGCAAATAGTGGCTTGAAAATTCACCCAATGGAACTTAGCCCCTTTCAGACAAGCTAAGGGACTGGTCAATTTGCCATCCTGCTAGGCTTATTTAAGGGCCTATCCTATGGAACTTTCGGGGGCCATCACTACCACCAAGAAGACTCTGGAGTGGTGCACATCCTTTGGACCTGGGGTCCCTGCACTGAGAATCTCTTAAACCCAGAAGAGAGAGCTGTCACACTGAAGACTGGGAGAGAGAGAGTAGGCTTGCACCCAGCTCCACCAGCAAGCCTCCTGCCCAACGGTGCTCAACCCTCTCTCCATCAGCCAGCGGAGGTCTGAGTGTGCCCAGTGCAGGGATTGCATGCGTCCCTTCCCTCCCCCCAGGGCAGTGTGTCAGGAGCCACATGGCCCTCAGGTGGGCATCCCAGGTCCAAGCAGTTGGTGGTAGGCAGAGGCAGCAATGATGTGAAGACAGCATCTGACCTGATCCATAGCAAGCCAGCCCAGCAACATAAGAATGAATATGGGTAATTTGGGGAAGGGTAATTTGGGGTTCCCCTTTGAGAATTGGTTGATATTGTTTACTGTTTGCTGTGTATAAATAATAATAATGGCTTTCACTTTGCCAACACTGTGTTAAGTGTCTCATGTGTTAAGCACGATCACAGATGAACGTAGCACCCATGGAATGATTGAGGCCAGTAGGTGTACGTGCCTCATTCCTAGCAGTCTTACAGCTCCCTGGAAGTTAGAGGCACAGCCTGTCTACATGTACAATGCAGACAGACAGATAGATCACATATGGGCACACTCACATCCCCCCTCCCATCCACCCACATGCCTTGCACCTTTCTGCCTCCTGCATCTTCCATGGTTTCCCACCATTACCCTCCACTTTAAGTGGTGGTTCAGTGGTAGAATTCTTTCATTCCATGCAGGAGACCCGGGTTCAATTCTCAGCCAATGCACTTCAAGTGCAGCCGCCACTCATCTCTCAGTGGAGGTTAGTGTGATGCTATGATGTTGGACAGGTTTCATCAGAGCTTCCAGACTAAGATGGACTCGGAAGAAAGGCCAGGCAATCTACTTTCGAAAATCAGCCAATGAAAACCCTGTGGACCAAAACGATCCAATTCTGTTGTGCATGGGGTCAGCTCAACGGCAGTTAACGGCAACAGCAACAACACTTTATCTTCTCCCCTCCTTCACCCTCCCCACCTCAACCCCATCCCACCAATGTTCACTTGAATCCTACCCATCCTTTCAGTCCTGCCCAGCCGGACTGATTATTAATCTGTTCACCAAATAGTCCCAGTTCTCTGCCTTCTGGGAACACCGTAGAATTTTACTTCCTGCCCTGCCCCTGTGGTGGATGGGGCTGTGAGACAACTCCTGGACCATGGACAGAGAATTTGAGAGCTGATGTGAGACCTTCCAGGCTTCGGGTCTCTGCTTCCTCCCACCACCACAACAGGCAACATTCCAGCTTGCAGTAGCTACATCAGTCAGAATTTGGAGTGAAAATGAGGAGAACCTCCAACTGGCCCATGGCAGACCGGCCAATAACATAAGCGAGAAACAAGCTTCTTTTTTTTTTTTTTTAAATTGTTGTAAATTTATATATAACACAATGTTTGCCAATTCAACATGTTTCACACATACAATTTAGTGATATCAATTACATTAATCATGTTGTGCAACCATCACCAATAATCATTGCCAAATTTTCCATTATCATGAACAGAAACTTACTGCTTCCTAAACCATTGATCCCCCCTCCCTCCTGCCCCTTTGGTTTCTATACATTATATACATTATAGTTCATATAAATGAGATCATGCAATATTTGTCCTTTTGTGATTGACTTATTTCTGAAATAAACCTTTGTGTTTTTGTTGTTTCTGCACTGTGACCTAGTCTATCCTGACCGATATCTCAGCATCCTCCTTGAAGCCCAGTCTGGCTAACCTAACCCATAGTAATGTTTTATAAGAACAGAAACAATCTCTTATCCATTTTTGTCTTGAAACCTAACAGAATGCTTGGCACATAGTACATGCTCATTAAATGGTAGTTGGATAAGTGAGGAGTCATGTCTATCTGATCCTCTGGTTTCCCATCTGTAAAATAGGATATTGCATTTCTTGCTCTTCCTACTTTGCAGGACTGTTTTAGGGCTCAAATGGAACTGTGTGTTAAGACAGTGCTTTTTCTCTTTTTTCCCCTTTCTTTTTTTCCTTTTCTTTGTGTTTGTGTGTATATGTGTGGGTGAACTGTAAGATAGTCATATTCCAATTATTACCATTAAATGATAAACTACTAAAAAAAAAAAAAAGCATCTGGCATTTGCCTTCTCCAAACATGCAGGCACAGTGCCCAGAACATAACAAACTCTCAGAATTTATTCATTCATCAGTATTCCAGTTTGATGGTTAACTGCCCTCCCACAATTCTTGAATTATTTTGCTGTTTTTAGCCTTAGGAATTACAACAGTGGTCAACATCTGATGATTTCTCAGTATGTATCAGGCACTATGCTGTATGCTTTCCTTGCCATTATCACATCCAACCTTCAGAAGAGTCATATGAGATAGGTACTATATGCTCATTTTACAGATGACAAAACTGACCGCTGAAGCATTAAGTAACTTGCCCAACATCAGGCGGCTAGAAAGTGGCGGAGTCAGAAGCTTGGTCCATAAACCCATATTTAGACTTCTTGGAATCAAATTTATTAGCCACAGCACCATTGTACCTCCCTGTGAAGGTGATAAACGAAATATGCTTCGAACTGGGCAGAGGAGCACCACGAATTCAGATGTCCTCGGTGTGGCCACTGAAGGGGCAGCAAGGCTCTGCCGGAAGTTGACTGAGACACACATTTCCCTGAGCCACACTTGCTGAGCTGGTGCCAGGTGTTTTAAAGTGCATAGCCAGGCAGATAAATTCACTCCCAATTCAAGCGAACTCAATATATAGAAAGAGGCACGCACACAAAAAAAAGTCGGCATCTACATGTCACTTTAGAAAAGTATGTGCTCTTCAGTAGTAACGTCAGGGACAGCTTCATGGGTGTGGCCAGGCAGTCACACAGGCTTGGCGCTCAGAAAGCCCTGAGCTTTCGGTTTAGTTTCCTGCACTCGTTTCTTGAGATTCTCTAATTTTATCTTCGTGTTTTATAAGCAGAGTCTGATGGGACGATGGAGCATGAGTTGGAGACCTGGAGGCTCAGCGCATGTATGATTCACCCCCAGCCACCTCTTTGCTTTCCAGTGGAGTGCCCTTGGCTGTCCACTCCCCAAACTCCTAGTGACCCAAGCCCTGCCCAGCTGCCCTTTCCCTGTCCCTGTGACCACTACCACCCTCCACCCCCAGCAAGTTTATGGGCATGGGTGTGGGAAGTGTTGGTGGGGTCAAGAGGCATGTGGGGCAGATGTTGGCATTTAAATCTTCCCTCCTACACTTGGAGTCCCTGGGAGGTGCAAATGGTTCGCACAGTGCTAACTGAAAGGTTAGAAGTACAAGTCCATCCAGCGGTGCCTTGGAAGAATGGCCTGGAAAGCTACTTCCAACTAATCAGCCATTGAAAACCCTATGGAGCACAGTTCTACTCTGACACACATGGGGTCACTATGAGTTGGAGTTGACTCAATGGCAACTGGTTTTACTGGTTTCCTACACTTACCAACTTATGACCTTGGACATATTATTTAAACTCCAAAGCCTCCATTTCCTCATCTGTCGAATGGGTATAAGAATGATACCTGCTTCATGGAGTCGTGAGGATGAAATCTGACAACCCCTGTGAAGCACTTGGTATGACGCCTGGCACAAAGGAACAGCTCAATAAATGGCAGCCATTTCTCACAACAAGCTGTGAGGTTGGTATTGTGATTCCAGCTCACAAATGAGAAACTGAGGCCCAGGAAGATCAGATTATGTACCCAGGATGCTCCTAAATGGAAAAGCCCAGATGCAAACCTAGAGTTCCACAGCTCATGTGCCTAACCACCACACCACACTGCCACGCCAATGGCACAGGGCTTCTTTAGATAGCCAGAGTCCCATCCCAGGGCCTGCCTCTGAGGTCTTTGAATCACGGCCCTTTGAACCTGGAATCTGACAAGACCTTACAGCTCTCAAAGTCCTGGCGGTGATCAAGATAACCCTGCCAGGCGGTGACTGTGGCCACCATTATGTATAAACCCCAAGAGGCCACTTGTGTCTGTTTAACTTCCCTTCCACAGAGCCTCACACAGTGCCAGCCCAGACAGGCACTTAATCAGTTCCTTTGATGAAAATACATGGAGCTGTTAAGGCTGCAAAAGTATTCATTTTCCCTGCACCTACCTAATATCTGATGTGGACACGGAGCAGTGGGAGGCGAGCAACAAGAATAATTTAATAAAAGCACTATTGAAACTAAAGGCAACAGAGAGAAAGTGACAAAGACTGACCATACACAGGCTGAATGTTTGAAAGCAAGGCTTTTATGTCTTTGAGGCTGAATCCTGGAAAATTGCTGCAACCCCTGTGGGTGGTTTGAAGGCTTTTTTCCCCTGGGCCGCTGCATTGTTTGAGAGCCTCCCGTCTGTAATCTCCCAGGTTGGGAAGCACAGCCCTGAAATCCCCGTGCAGCAGGGCATGTGTGAGTCAGCCTGGGAGCTGGCGCGACCCGGGGCCTCTCAGGGACTCCAGGCCCGTCTCTGGCACATGGGGGAGAGCCGAGACAGGAGTGGGTGTTTGCTGACAAGCAGCTTCGTGGGAATGCTTGCCTTGGCATTTCTCAGTGCTGAATCAGGGAGAAAAGCTGGGCAGAATGCCTGTGGGGTTCAACTGAGAGAGAGAGAGAGAGAGAAAACAGAGCCTGAGGTAGGAGAATAGCACAGCACAAAGCAATAATAAAAACCCACTGCCATCAAGTCAATTCTGACTCATAGTGACCCTATAGGACAAAGTAGAACTGCCCTATAGGTTTTGGGTTTCCAAGGAGCAGCTGGTGGATTTAAACTGCTGACCTCTCAGTTAGCAGCTGAGCTCTTAACCACTGCACCACCAGGGCTCCCAAGCAATAATAGCAAATGCAAAAATATCATTACCTGAAGATCTGTTGTTGGGTGCTATCCAGTCGATTCCAACTCATAGCGACCCTATGTGACAGAGCAGAACTGCCCCATAGAGTTTCCTAAGCTGTAATCTTTACAAAAGCAGATCGTCGGGTCTTTCTCCGACAGAGCCACTGGGTGCGTTCAAATCACCAACTTTTGGTTAGCAAGCAAGCACTTAACCATTGCGCCACCAGGGCTCCATGAAGGCCTATTAGGTGCTTCCAATGTGCTCTGTCTGTATGTCCTCACCACAGCCCAGTGAGGTAAGTGAACCCTGGGAGGAAGTATTATTTATTACTCTCTTTTCACATGTGGAGCCCTGGTGGTGCAGTGGTTAAGAGCTCAGCTGCTAACCAAAAGGTTGGCAGTTCGAATCCACCAGCTGCTCCTTGGAAATCATATGAAGCAGCTCTACTCTGTCCTATAGGGCTGCTATGAGTCAGAATCGATTCAATGGCAACCAGTTTTTTTGGTTTTCACATGAGGAAACTGAGGTTAAGAGAGGTAAAGAGATCACATAGCTATCTAGTGGCTAAAATGGAATTCAAACTCAAGTTGCATACCAAAACCTGATGCTCTTACGTAGCTAATCCCTTGTCCCAGTTCTCCTCTGAAATACTTATGGGGTCACTAAGACTAGACAGCAACTGGTAAGCACCACCACAATCAGAATATAGAGCAGTTCCGTGACTCAAAATACTCCCTTGTGCCATCCCTTTAGAGACATACCCTCTCCCCTCCCCTACTCCCTGGCAACTGCTGATCTGATCCATAAAAATGGAATCAGACAATGTGTAACCTTTTGGGACTGGTGCCTTTCACTAGACATAATGCCTCTGAGATTCATCTAAGTCTGTTGTGTGTATTCATAGTCATTCCTTTTTATCACAGAACAGTATTACATTATATGGATGTACCACAGTTTGCTTACCCATTCAACCTTTGCAGGACATATGAGTTGTTTCCTTTTTTGGACGATCATGAATAGAGTTGCTATAAACACATATTCAGGATTTGTGTCAACATAAGATTTCATTTCTCTGGGGTAAATACCTGGAGCCCTGGTGGCACAGTGGTTAAAGTGCTTGGCTGTTAACTGAAAGGTCAGCAGTTCAAACCTACAAGCTGCTATGCAGGAGAGAGATGTGGCAGTCTGCTTCTGTAATGATTTACAACCTTGGAAGCGTTACAGGGCAGTTCTACTCTGTCCTATAGGGTTGCTATGAATAGGAATCGACTCAACAGCAGTATTTTGTTTTTTGGTTTTTTTTAGGGTATACCCAGGAGTGGGGTTTCTGAGTCATATGGTAAGTGCATGTTTACCTTTATAAGAAACTACCAAGTTGCTTTCCAGAGTACTTGAACCATTTTTTTATTCCCCACAGCAATGTATGAGAGTTCTAGTTGCTCTGCATCCTTGCCAGCACTGAGTATCGTCAGGGTTTTTTATTTTAGCCATTCTGATAGGTGTGTAATATAACCAAAGGCAAGGCCGACCAAACAGATCTGGGAAGGGACAAAAAAAATGAAGGAAGCTCCAAGGATCCAGGAAGAAGGAAAAATGCAAGTATTAGTTTCAGGCATCCCCTTTGAATAAAACATCATCAACTAATTTCAGGCCTTGCATGTGTCCTCTATAGATTCAACATTTTAATACCCAGAAGCAAGCACCTGACTGACCATCTTTTGATCATGGAAGGATGGGACATCTTGATTGACAGTCCCACAAAGACTAGTTCCAATGAGAAACACAGCCTCCTTTCCTTGCTGAAAAGAATATTCTAGTGCTATTACCAGAGAGGAGTCCCTGGGTAGCACAAATGGTTTATATGCTCAGTTGCTAACTGAAAGGTTAGAGGTTCAATTACACTCAGAGTCACCTCAGAAGAATGGCCTGGTGATCAACTTTTCGAAAAATCAGCCATTGAAAACACCAGGAAACACAGTTCTACTCTGACACACACAGGGCCACCATGAGTTGGAGTCAACTCAACAGCAACTGGTTTTATTACCAGAGAAAAAGAAAAGAATGGATCCTAACATGGCAAAATCCACAGAGACCCAGTATGGCTTCCAAAATTGTAGACCATAATCCATGTTAAGAAGGATATTTCACCAAGACGTGGGGACATACATACACGACTGAAATGAAATTTTCATGTAACAATGTGTACCTTTACTATATTTAGTATACTCTGTAATGTCATCTTTTTTTCGTTTTTAAAAACTAGATTCCATAACTCTTTAACTGGTCACAACCTGCAGACTGAAGAGCACTGCTCTCTCCCTCCTTCCTCTTCCTCTCCCTCTCCTCAAAGACCCCAGAAGGAACCAAACCCATTGCCATCAAGTCAATTCCGACTCATAGCAACCCTATAGGACAGAATAGAACTGCCTCATAGGATTTCCAAGGAGCAGCTGGTGGATTCAAACTGCCAGCCTTTTGGTTAACAGCCGTAGCTCTTAACCACTTCACCACTAGGCCTCCCCCAGAGGGAAACACATGTATAAACAATGAAGACATAAAGTAGTAAGCTCCGTGATGTATCCGCAGAGAATACTGACCAACCCGTCCCACAAGACTGATGTGTGAATAGAGGCATAAAACTCTAGTAAGGAGAGACTGACAAAGGTAGATGTTTTCCCACAGAAACAGATTCTGAGACAAGGATTTGGACACAAGTAGCTTATTTGGGAGCGAGGAAGTGAGGCCAGAAAGGCAGGAAAGCCAGAAAAGGGCACCTGATGGGTGTGCTGCCACTGTGAGCAGCTGGGGCTCAGTGACACTGCAGACCCTGTGACAGACTGCACAAAGAACGTCTCAGGACAGACCCAGCAAAGGGCAAGGAAGCTGGGGAGTTTATCCACCAACTGCCACCCTCTACGTTGAAGGTCACTCCAAAGCCATTGACTTCCTGACACTTCCAGCCTGCCTCATGTGAGGACCCCCCGGCAGAGAGAAATCGGAAGCTTTGGTCTTCAGACGACCTCCTGAGGTTGGCCAAGGTTTACAGTATGAAGGTCTCCTGAAAGACGTAACTAGAAAGAAAGAAAGAGTAGCTCAAGAAGCCATTTTCAGTCGTAAACACCTGTCTTGCTTCCCAGATCACACCCAGGGGAGGGCACACCCGTTGCCTTGGAGTTAATTCTGACTCACAGCGACCCTATAGGACAGACTAGAGCTGCCCCATAGGGCTTCCAAGCCTGTAATCTTTATGGAAGCAGACTGCCACATCTTTCTCAACCACAGAGCGGTTGATGGGTTTGAACCACTAACCTTTCAGTTAGCAGCTGAGCACTTTAACCACTCCACCACCAGTGCTCCTTTTTTGGCTTGCCATGTTGTTGTTGTTAGGTGCCGTTGAGTCAGTTCTGACTCATAGCAACTCTAGATACAACAGAACGAAACACTGTCCTGTCCTGTGCCATCCTCACAATCGTTGCTATGCTTGAGCCCATCGTTGCAGCCACTGTGTCAATTCATCCTGCTGAGGGTCTTTCTCTTTTTCAATGAGCTTCTACTTTACCAAGCATGATGTCCTTCTTCAGGGACTGATCCCTCCTAATAACATGTCCAAAGTATGTGAGACATAGTCTCTCCATCTTTGCTTCTAAGGAGCATTCTGGCTGTATTTCTTCCAAGACAGATTTGTTCGTTATTCAATATTCTTCTCCAATACCACAATTCAAAGGCGTCAATTCTTCTTTGGTCTTCCTTATTCATTGTCCAGCTTTTGCATGCATATAAGGTGATTGAAACACCATGGCTTGGGTTAGGCACACCTTAGTCTTCAAGGTGACATCTTTGCTTTTTAACACTTTAAAGAGGTCTTTTGCAGCAGATTTGCCCAATGCAGTGCGTTCTATGATTTCTTGACTGCTGCTTCCACGGGTTGATGTGGATCCAAGTAAAATGAAATCCTTGACAACTTCAATATTTTCTCCATTTATCATGATGTTGCTTACTGGCCCAATTGTGGGGATTTTTGTTTTCTTTATGTTGAGGTGGAACCCGTACTGAAGGCTGTAGTCTCTGATCTTCATCAGTAAGTGCTTCAAGTCCTCTTCACTTTCAGCAAGCAAGGTTATGTCATCTGCATATCGCAGGTTGTTAATGAGTCTTCCTCCAATCCTGCTGCTGTGTTCCTCTTCATACAGTCCAGCTTCTCAGATTATTTGCTCAGCACACAGATTGAATAAGTATGGTGAAAGGATACAACCCTGATGCACACCTTTCCTGATTTAAACCACGCAGTATCCCCTTGTTCTGTCCGAACAACTGCCTCCTGATCTATGTACAGGTTCCTCATGAGCACAATTAAGTGTTCTGGAATTCCCATTCTTAGCAATGTTATTCATAAT
This sequence comes from Trichechus manatus latirostris, assembly GCF_000243295.1. Classification (NCBI taxonomy): domain Eukaryota; kingdom Metazoa; phylum Chordata; class Mammalia; order Sirenia; family Trichechidae; genus Trichechus; species Trichechus manatus. The sequence continues at coordinate 10,735,936 of NW_004443958.1, forward strand.
TTGTTATGATCCACACAGTCGAATGTCTTTGCATAGTCAATAAAACACAGGTAAACATCTTTCTGGCATTCTCTGCTTTCAGCCAGGATCCATCTGACATCAGCAATGATATCCCTGGTTCTATGTCCTCTTCTGAATTTGGCCTGAATTTCTGGCAGTTCCCATCGATATACTGCTGTAGCCACTTTTGAACGATCTTCAGCAAAACTTTACTTGCATGTGATATTAATGATATTGTTTGATAATTTCTACATTTGGTTGGATCATTTTTCTTTGAAATAGGCATAAATATGGATCTCTTTCAGTCAGTTGGCCAGGTACCTGTCTTTCAAATTTCTTGGCATAGACAAGTGAGAACTTCCAGCACTGCATCCGTTTGTTGAAACATCTCAATTGGTATTCCATCAATTCCTGGAGCCTTATTTTTCCCTAATTCCTTTGGTGCAGCTTGGACCTCTTCCTTCAGTAACATCGGTTCCTGATCACATGCTACCTCCTGAAATAGTTGAACGTCGACCAATTCTTATTGGAATCGTGACTGTGTATTCCTTCCATCTTCTGTTGATCCTTCCTGCATCATTTAATATTTTCCCCGTAGAATCAATCAGTATCGTGACTTGAGGCTTGAATTTTTTCTACAGTTTTCAGCTGGAGAAATGCCGAGTGTGTTCTTCCCTTTTGTTTTTCTAACTCCAGGTCTTTGCACGTGTCATTATAATACTTGATTTTGGATTGCCATAGCACCTTGGAATGGCCCGATCTCCCATTTCTAAACTCGCCAAATGTTACTCAGCCTGGCTGCCTGATTTCCCGACCTCATGGAACCATCGCCCAAGGAAAAGAGGAAATCTGACCACAGGCTCACTGCTCCTCACTGACCCTTTCATTTACTCAGTCGATGTTCCAGAGATTTTCTCGCGTTCTCTGTCGAAGAATTTCATAAAGTCTTTATCCACCCTCGCTCTCCCTTTAGTCCCAGGAGAGAAGATGTCCCTCTGCCTGTCAAGGTGGCCATGAAAACAAATATCCAGGACACTGAGGAGGGATCTAGTACACAAACATTGATTAATCATCTATGATTTGTCAGATTAAGACACAGAAGATAGACTGACTCTGGGAGTAAGGCCTGAGGGGAGAGGGCAGAAGCAGCATTCAGCACAGAGTAAAAACCAAAGACCAAACCCACTGCCATTGAGTTGATTCCTACTCATAGCAACCCTATAGGACAGAGGAGAACTGCCCCACAGGGTTTCCAAGGAGCAGCTGGTGGATTTGAACTGCCGACCTTTTAGTTAGCAGCCATCACTCTTAACCACCACCAGGGCTTCCAGCATAGAGTAGCAAAAATCTTAACCAGCAATGCCCTAGGGCAACGTGTCTTAATGCAGGCTGCACATAGAGCTACCTGAAGAGCTTTTAAAAACTACCTGATTCCCAGTGGGGGAGGGGGTGGATGCCAGGTATCAGTCTATTTTTTACAACTCCCCAGATTCTAATGCACAGGAAATATAAGATGGGACCAGAAGAAAAAAACAATATTTGTGATTTTTTTTGAGATAACTTTTGTTATTTCACTGTTACAGCAGTGCTATAGGTTAGGTATTACTGTACCCATCTCAAAGGTGAGGAGACTGAGGCTCAGGGAAATCAAGTAACTAGCCCAAGTTACCACTGCCATTAGCAAAAAACCAAGATCACCATCCAAGGCTGTCTGAGACCAAAGGCCAGGGCCAGATTACCCAATAAGCAAGGTACACACAGACCCAGTTGTGCCTTCCCACCTATCTGCAGTGCACAATTTCACCTGTCCCCCACCACAGCAAAGATGTGGTGAAACCCATGTGAAATTGCTCACCGCAGATTAGCAAGTAAATACAATTGAGCCGTTAGTACTTTGGTCAATGCAAGCAGTGCATGCAGGCCATGCTTACTGGTTAATCAGCCCCTTCAAAGGCCATGACTCTTTGTACCTTATTGTGGTTCCCTCTAGTAACCCGTTAACTCGTTGCTGTCGTGTCAATTCCAACTCATAACCACCCTATAGGACAGAGGAGAACCGTCCCATAGAGTTTCCAAGGAGCGGCTGGTGCATTCGAACCGCTGACCTTTTGGTTAGCAGCCGAACACTTAACCACTGCGCCACCAGGGCTCCTTCTCTTCAGTAAATTTTTAATAAGACTGATGATGAGAGGAAGGGACAGAAAAATCTAAAAACGGGGTGTCACGGCATAAAGCAAGGCTGGCCTAAGTAAAACATGCTGGGAGGAAGGCCTGGAGGCAGGAAGAGGTCCTGGCCATTAGAGAGAAAAGTGGCAAACCCACTGAAGGGAGATTGAGACCATCTAACCCTGCTTGCCCCTTTCCAGTGTTGCCCGAGGCTAGCCCTGCTCCCAAGAACGTCTCCCACCCAAAATTATTTCAATGGGCCTCTCAGACCCTGCACTGTGGCTTGAAACTTCATGGCCTGCCAGCTGCTATTTGAAAGCCCTCGGTGTGGTTCATCTTCTCCATTTTCTCCCTGGCCTCCGGGCTGACTGTATTCAGCTATGGGAATAAACCAACATCACAGCAATCAGCCTTTCCTTATTTCTGCAGCGGATTCCACTCTTCTCCGACTGTTGCCTCTGCAGGCTCAGCAGCTCATCTGCTGGCGCAATCTCCTGCTGTTCAGAGTCTCCTCTGGGACTGCTCCAAGACCAGAGAAACCCTATCCATCTCTACTCCTCCGTGCTTGCCCCACAAAGTCAAACTGAATGTTATTTAAGTCTCACATTTGGAGAAGGAAAAGAAACTTCAGTCGTTGCTTTCTTGATTTTATCTTTCAGCAACAACAAAATGTCCAATAAATTAAGGCAATCCTCAAAGGACAACTTTAAAACTGAAATCTCCCAAGCCTCCCACACTGCGCTTCCAAAGTCTGAGAGCATCTTTCAGTGGATATTGGAAAACCGTAGGAGCCCCTGGTTGGTGGAAACGATAACGCATTCAGCTGCTGACTAAAAAGTTGGAGGCTCAAGTCTACCCGCAGGTGCCTCGAAAGAAAGGCCTGGCGATCTATGTCCAAAAAACCAACCATTGAAAACTCTATGAAGCACAGCTAACTCTGACACACATGGGGTCGCCAGGAGTTGGAATACTCGAAGGCAACTGGTTACTGTTTTTCTGGAAATTTAAGTAGCTAAATTTATTTTCGAAAACCACGAATTTCATTAATCTGTGCCAGTGGCCTTTTCAGTCTTGGAGCAAATCACGCACGAAGCTGGGAAGAGGACCTGTTAATCACTGACAGCCTACAGAACCCAGCTTTATCCCTCTCCAAATGCTGCCTGCCCTGACATCTATCACAGAGAAGACAGTGAATTCTAAAAAGTGACACCTTTGAACGGCTAATAAATATTTTATAACACCGATCATTTAGGAAGTCAGGATTAAGAAGCACAATCTTATAAATATAATTTTTGCATGGTAAATTGTTTGGACTTAATGTATCATCTGCCTTGGGTTGTTATAATTTAATGAAAACTACTGTCTGGACTCAAAACTGCAATCAATAAAACCACATCCAGACCTTCTCATGTTCAGAATTTGTATCTGCAGCAAAGCTGCCAGACGTGAACTTGGTCAGAAATCTCTGGAAATTTAGGAGACCTGAGAAGGAAAGAGATCCTCCTCCTTTGCCTTGGTAAGAGGGGCATCCTTGGAACTGTCGCAGTGGATGTGGGTGGTGGTGCTTAGAACTCATTCCCGCCTCCAAACAGTAGAACCAAAGTGAGATGACTTCACAGTGATGCCCCAGGGGCCACGGCTCAGCTCACGTCCCTGGACCCCTGGCCAGACCTGACTGGTCCAGTGTAAAAACACATGACCCAAGCTGTGCCAAGCCAATCAGATTCTCGCTCCTAGGAATTCACACTTGAACAAAGAGACATAGTGATGGAAAGTCTTTAGAATAAAGTAATGGGACTGGTTAAAAAAAAGCATTGCCATCAGTCAATTACAACTCATAGTGACTCTATAGGACAGAGTAGAACGCCCCATAGGGTTTTCAAGGAGCTACTGGTGGATTCGAATTGCTGACCTTTTGGTTAGCAGCCATAGCTCCTAACCACTGCACTACCAGGGCCCCAATGGGGCTGGTAACATACTAGAAAGTAAGTCCACAAGCTGCCACCACTGAGGTCCCAGGGGTTTGCCTCATTCTTGTCCTTCCTGAGACCTCTGACCTCTCCCAGTCGTACTTTTTTAAGAAATGCCTCTTCATAAACTTGAGCTAGACTGAATCAGTTTCTCTTGTTTAAAACCAAACGTACCTTAATGAATTCACTTGATACCATTGTGCACCAATTTGTAGGGTCACAGCGTCAGAAGGAAATACAAAAGGTTACATAGTTCCTTCCCACCTCCAAGCAGGAATGAGCAGCCCCCGTTGTGGGCAAGTAGGGGAAGACAGAGAACCTCTGCCATGTTGTCTTTAGGCCTCTGAGGAACTAAGTTTCAAAATCTGGCCCTCATACTCTGCACCAAGAACTCTTCTTACCCATGTCCTTTCTTGTTCCTGTTGCAGTGCCAACAGTGTGGCAAGTGGTTTAGGGTATGAGTTTTGGAGCTAGATACCCTGGGTTGGAATCCTGACACTACTGCCCTCTAACTTTGTGATTTAGGGTATTGTTTAATCTCTCCATGTCTCTATTTCCCCATATATAAAAAGGGGATAATCACAGTGCTTACCTCATGGGGTGGTTGTGAGTATTGAGTGAGCTGACCCACATAAAGTGCTCAGAACAGCACCCCATCCTTCCTTAACTTCTCCCATTTCCTCCTCTTGTATTCCAGGCACACTAGCCTACTTTTCAAAAACACATGCTCCTTCCTGCCTAACAGTCTTAGGGGGGCTTTGCACATTCTGTTCTTTCTGCCTGGGAGGCTCCCTACTCCCACATCCACACAGTGATAGATTGCAAAGATGGCCCAAATTGTCCACGCCTCCCATATCCACACTCTTTGCCATGTGATTTTACAGCTCCTCCCATCAGGAGGTGGAGTCTATAAGCTCCACCTCTTAAGGTCATGTGGCCTTCTTTGGCCAATAGAATTGAGTAGAAGTGACAGTGTACCAGTGTTGAGCCTGGGCCTCAAGAGACGTCGCACGTTCATTCTCTCTTTCTCGCTCTCTGTTCTCCTTCACTCTCTTTCAACCCTGCCAAGTCACTGTATGTATGAGCTCAGGCTAACCTGCTGGATGATGAGAGATACATGGACCAGTCATCACCACTACCCCAGGCCACAATTAGCCAGCCTCAGAATCAGTGACATCTACTGACTAGTATCTGACCATAGATGCATGATGACCACTTGAGACCAGAAGAACCACCCAGCTGTACCCCCGCCAAATGGCCAACCCACTGCATTATAAACTAAATGAGTGATTGTCATTTTAAACCACTAAGTTTTGGGCTGCTTTGCTGGATTGCAAAAGCTAACTAAGCTCTCTAAGCTTCAGTTCCCTCAATGATATAATTGGAATAACAAAAATATTAATCATAAAGCTTACCTCAAAAAAATGATTGTGAAGATTAAATGAGATAGTTCTCGTAAAGTGCCTGTTTTACATCAAGCATTATGTAACTATTAGGTATCACAAGCATTGTAATGAGAATACTGGATTCTTTATTTTGCCTCTTATCTGTAAAATTGGAATAATGAGATCTAATGAGCAGGCTCTTGTGAGGGACTGAGAGAATGTACGCATGTGCTTGGCATTACATCAGACACAGAACATCAATAAATGGTTATTATTGGTGTGTTATTGTCATTGCTGGCATCAAATATTATCAGAGAGGATTGACTCCGGTACACAATTCACCACCACCACCATCTACCCGCCCCAGCCTTCAGAGTTTTCTCACCTTGGCTCCCAGCCGCCAGTCTCACACGGGGGTACCACCATCCCACGCAGCTCACATTGTAGAAGGAGGTCATCAGATCTCAGGGCTAGAAGTTCATTCTGTCTCTTGGTCTCCTTGAACTTCAACCACCCTGTGAGCCTCAGCCACCAGGGGGCAGCCTCACCCTCCAGCCACACAGAGAGCTGTGGCAGTCCTAAAGGTCCTTTTTCCTTTCCTGATGCTACTGTCCACCGTCCCTAAGGGTCCAGGATTTGGGAAGCTACTGATGGCTCCACTGTCTGTGTGCCACACCTTCACTGTGACTGCTCACCTGTTCCCATCCAACCTTCCCTTCTGACTGGGAGTGCCCCCCTCCCCCAACCAGCATGAGAGCAGACATTGTTGGCAACACTTCCCAGCTCTGGGCAACCTCTCAACCTACGTGAATGGTTTCATAATTCATGCCTGCCCATCAGCAGACAGATTTAGCCTGCTGCCTGCTGAGTCTGGAAATACTGAATATTAAAATATCCCAGACACTCGCCCTTCTGACACCCACACCTCGCTCAGATTCACATGCAGTTGGTTGTACAAACAATTCCAGGGACACACATCAGTTTGTCAACTAAGTAGATTTTGAACATCGGTATGTGTAAGTTTCATGGAAGCAGAGGAAGGAATACTCAGGGCCATGTATTAGGTGTTTGACCTTGGAGAAGTCCTAGTCTTCTTGCTCCAAAGCCAGTGTATTTTCTCCTGTGCTATACTGGTGCCTAAACTCTCTTGGCCCTTTGTGGCACAAATGGTTACATGATAGACTACTGGCCAAAAGGTTGGGTGGTTCAAATCCACCTAGAGGTGCCTCGGCTTCCAAAAGGTCACAGCCTTGAAAACCCTGTGGAGCACATATATGGTGTCATGGATTGAATTACGTTCCCCCAAAAATGTGTGTATCAGCTGAAGTGGTTTTATTTCCCAGGTGTCATGGATTGAATTGTATCCCCCCAAAATATCTGTCAACTTGGCTGGGCCATGATTCCCACTACTGTATGATTGTCTACCATTTTATCATCTGATGTGATTTCCCTATGTGTTGTAAACTCAATCACTATGATGTAATAAGATGGATTAGCGACAGTTATATTGATGAGGTTTACAAGATTAGTGTCTTAAACCAATCTCTTTTAAGATATAAAAGAGAGAAGACTCATACCACCAAGAAAGCAGCGCCGGCAGCTTTGGACCTGATGTTCCTACGCTGAGATGCTTCCAGAACAAGGGAAGACTGATGACAAGGACCTTCCTCCAGAGCCGACAGAGAAAGCCTTCCCCTGGAGCTAATGCCTTGAATTTGGACTTGTAACCTACTAGACTGTGAGAGAATAAATTTCTCTTTGTTAAAGCCATCCACCTGTGGTATTTCTGTTATAGCAGCACTAGATGACTGAGACACATGGGCTCACTGTGAGATGGAACCAACTCCACAGCAACTAACAACAACTTGCAACAAAGGGAAATGGAAATCCTATTTGAAGGATTTTGGAGACAGAAGTAGAAAAAAGACCTAATTTTAAGGTAATCCTGCTGCAGAAACATTCGCCATCCACCTGGGCAGCAATAGGGAAGTTCCTGGGAATTAAAATATGTCATTCTTTGAGTGTCGCTATGAGTCAGAATCGACTCGACAGCAATGGATATTGGGTATTATTTGAGTGTAGAGGAAGCAGAGAGTCTCGTATTTGATAAAGAAAATTGTGTGTGTGCGCGTGTGTGTATCTCATGCCCTTTTACCAAAAGTCTACTGACTTCCGTCACGCTTATCAAAGACTGGCAAGCATTCCCACCTTCAATGTTGAGTTTTTAAAACTTCCACTAAAAGAACTTCTAAACCAAAAAAACCCCACCAAACCTGTTGCTGTAGAGTTGATTCCAACTCATGGCGACCTTATGTGTTACAGAGTTGAACTGAGCTCCATAGGGTTTTCTTGGCTGTAATCTTTATGGAAGATCAACAGGCCTTTCTTCAGAGGCACCACTGGGTGGACTCGAACCACCAACTTATAGGCTAGTAGTCAAGTGCAAACCATTTGTGCCACCCAGGGACCATAAAAGGTCATTGTTAATACACACACATTTGCTAATATCTGCAATGACCAGCTAGAAAAGTGGCTTTCGGTTTTCTGGGGAGGTTCCTCCCTCAGATTCATATTAGAGGAAGGAACTGGTCCTAATCTCTTGGAAGATTTCGTTCTTTCAACCAGCAGGAGTTTGGCAAGCACCTATGGCAGGCGCCCTAGCTGAATAGAATTAGTTTTTTATTGATTCAAAATCTCATCACCTTATCACATTGACTCTTCATGTTTCCATGTTTCATTTTAGTATGTCCTTACATTTATAGGTGATTTTTATATGCTTTGGTCAAAGGGGAGCCCTGGTGGTGCAGCGGTTAAGAGCTATGGCTGGTAGCCAAAGGGTCAGCAGTCCAAATCCACAAGTTGCTGCTCGGAAACCCTGTGGGGCTGTTCTACTGTGCCCTCTGGAGTCGCTTTGAGTTGGAACTAACGACAGCAACAGGTTTGGGTTTGTTAGTCAGAGTCAGAATCGACTCGAGGGCAACGGGTTTTAGTCAATGAGCAGATACAACTTTGTATTCTCTACTTCCGTCTGACATTAACATACAAGCATTTTTTCATTTATTTAGGTTTGTTTTTTTTTAATTGTGGTGTGACACAAGCCCTTTTTCATGTACCTACACACTTGGTCCCCGATACCACCTGACATGTACATGTGAATCACAGTTTACAAAGCCCAGTATTCCGAGTCATCTCCACAATAGCCCTGGAGGCAGATATTACTACCCCTCAACTCACAGAGGAAAAAACAGGCTGGGGGGGGGCGGTTGAAGGAATTTGCCCCAGGCCTTACCAGCAAATAAGGGTAGGGCCTCAAAGCCAGGCTTTCTGATTCCAACCTAGCATTCTGTCTGCTGCACCACATCTATGTCCCCTGCAGGCTGAAGAAACAACTCTCCTAGAAAGAGTGACCAGATGTCATTTCTGCTTGTTGTCCCAGCATATGTACTCTTAGGTCTCCTGTTCACTCTCAGGAGGGTCCCGTTTGGACAGTAAGTTATACAGTCTTCTTCTCAGTAGTCTTCTACTGAGTAGTCTTGGCCATAAACCTCCTCCTCTGCCCTGGGTCCAACCCTCGATGTTGTAGACCTTGGAACGCAATGCTATTCTCCTTCCTCAGTTTCTCTTCCCTTCCATATGAGCTTTATGACAACAGAAGTAGGAAGTTTTGCTGAGATTCAGGGTGATATACTACACTCTTCAAGGAAGCCACAAATGTCTCTAAAGTCTCTCAGTGCCTATCTGTTGGCATATGTTGAGCCATGTGATGGTTAATTTTATGTGTTGACTTGTCTAGGCTATGGTGCCCAGGTGTTTGGTCAAACACTAGTCTGTTGTTGTTGTTAGGTGCCGTCAAGTCGGTTCTGACTCATAGTGACTCCGCACCACAGAACAAAACACTGCCCCGTCCTGCGCCATGCTCACAATTGTTGTTATGCTTGAGCCCATTGTTGCAGCCACTGTGTCAATCCGTCTCGTTGAAGGTCTTCCTCTTTTTTGCTGACCCTGAAGCATGATGATCTCCTCCAGGGACTGATCCCTCCCGACAACATGTCCAAAGCATGTGAAACGTAGTCTCGCCATCCTAGCTTCTAAGGAGCATTCTGGTTGTACTTCTTCCAAGACTGATTTGTTCGTTCTTTTGGCAGTCCATGTCATATTCAATATTCTTTGCCAGCACCACGATTCAAAGGTGTCAATTCTTCTTCGGTCTTCCTTATTCATTGTCCAGCTTTCGCATGCATATGGTGCGATTGAAAATACCATGGCTTGGGTCAGGTGCACCTTAGTCTTCAAGGTGACACCTTTGCTTTTCAACACTTTAAAGAGGTCTTTTGCAGCAGATTTGCCCAGTGCAATGCGTCATTTGATTTCTTGACTGCTGCTTCCATGGGTGTTGATTGTGGATCCAAGGAAAATGAAATCCTTGACAACTTCAATCTTTTCTCTGTTTAACACTAGTCTAGTTGCTGTTATAAAAATAATTACATCTGATTAGATCAGTTGACTTCAAGTAAAGCAAATTACCTTCCATAATGTGGGCAGGCCTCAATCAATCATTTAAAGGCTTTAGGAGTAAAAGGGGAGTTTCCCTAGGGTGTGTTCTGCCTCCAGATTATAAATACACGTAGTCCCCGACTTATGATGTATTTGAGTTACATACGACGAACTGCACTTACAACCATCTGGGGTTTTTTTGGTACATCTCATCGTTAGTAATATGTACTACATACAATGTTAAAGTACAGCTATGCACCACATAATGTCCAGTCGGGCAACACCCAACTGCGTATACGTCCGTGGTCCCATAAGGTTATAATAGAGTTCAGAAATCCTGATCGGAGAATGGGACATAGTGGACGTACCTGGCATCAATTAGTCAAATGTTCGTCTTAGGACACAGAATATAGTGTACCTTTCTCTGCATAAAAAAATTAAAGAAACACTTCTAGATACACTATAACATCTTTAACATAATAATACAGTAATAATAATAATGTTCACGTGTTACAAATTAGCATCCGTTTGTTATTACCAACCATTGTATGTACCTCAAATTCTTAATATAATAGGCTTTATAGGGGTTGGTTCGTAACTACAGGTTGTATGTAAGTTGGGCGTTCATAACCCGGGGGCTGCCTGTGTATAATATGATGTTTACACAACGTCCAAATCACATAACGTCCTATTTCACAGAATGTATCGTGGAAGTTAATCGACACATGACTGTATACCTGTAAGTTTATATGTAATGTTTCCAATCCCCCAAAGACAAATAAATATTGAATTTACAGATACTGATAACAAAAGGCAATAATAAGGAAAACTTAAAAAAAAAAAATGAGGGGTTCGACTTACGGCAGAAGCAACTTACAACAGAGTTGTCGGGACGGAATCCTGTCATAAGTTAGGGACTACCTGTAGATATTTTGCCATAACACTCTTACCCTTTACTCTTCTTGTCACCTGACCTGTGGATTTTGGACTTGCCAGCCTCCACAATCGCGTGGGTCAATTCCTTGAAGAATACATATATGAATGTCACCCTTTTATTGGTCATTCATCTCATTTCCAGTTTTTGCCTTTTAAGCGACATTAAAATGAACAATGTCATGCATTATCTTTTTTCTCCTCATTTTGTTTAAGTATCCTTAAGGGTGAATTCCCAGGAATAGGATTATGGACGGAAGGGTCTAACAACATTTTTTGGTTCTTGAAACATGTCCGCAAAATGCTTTCCAAAACTCTTGCACCAATGTCACCACCACTAGCCACTCATGAGTGTACCAACCTCATTAATTTTTACTTATATTAATTTAATTGTATAAACTAAAACTTCAACATTAATTTAACTTGCTTCTTTGATAATAGGGAAAGCTAGACATGTCCCCATATTTGTTTATTATATATTTTTATACAACCTGATTTTTCATGTATTTGCCAATTTCTCTCCCCTCAAAGAGAATGAATCCCATCTTTCTTGGTCTTCTCTTGGTACTTAGCTCCTATCTCTGCTTCTAGACTCAGCACCATGTTACAATTATTGGCTCACATATTTGCTCCCGACACACATTCAACTGTGAGCTTCTTAAAAGAAAGGACCATGTATTCCTCCCTAGACCTGCTCTGTCCAACATGGTAGCCTCTAGCTGCATGTGGCTACTGGGCACTCAAAATGTGGTAAGTCCAAATTGAGATATGCAGGAGTCCCTGGGTGGTGTAAAAGGTTAAGTGCTTGCCTACTAGCTGAAAGATGGTGGCTCGAACCCACCCAGAGGCATCTCGGAAGACAGGCCTGGTGATTTGCTTCCACAAGATCACAGCCTTGAAAACCCTATGGAGTACAATTCTATTCTGCACACATGGGATTTTCATGCGTTGGAACTGACTCAATGGCAACCATTAACAACAATATGGTTCCACATGCTATTTCAGAGATGTCAAATTGAGATATGCTGTAAGTGTAAAATATATACTGGATTTCAAAGACTTAGTGAGAAAAAAACAATGTAAATTATCTCCTTAATAATTTTTATATTTATTACATATTGAAATGATAATATTTTGGCTATAGTGAATTAAAAAAATAAATTATATAAAATTAATTCCACTTGCTTATTTTCACATTTTTAATGTAGCTACTAGAAAATTTTAAAGTACATATGTGTCCTTGCATTATATTTCTATCGGACAGCATTGCCCAGAGTCCTGACGCTTAGACCAGTATTTTCAGAGAAGTTATTCACTAAATGCTTGAGAACTGATTTATGGGCTTTTGAGTTCTTTCTTAAGAATTTGATTATGGCCCTTAGTTAAAAATGATCATCATCATCATCAGTTGAAAACTGTCTTTAAAGGCAGCCAGGAAGTGAAACTATAGTTAGTCCAACATGGTTTTAAAAAAAAAAAACAACCAAACCCTATGCCATCAAGTTGATTCCAATTCATAGCGATCCTATAGGAGAAAGTAGAACTGCCCCACAGGGTTTCCAAGGAGTGGCTGGTGGATTCGAACTGCTGACCTTTTAACCACTGTGCCACCAGGGCTCCGTCAATATGGTTAGTACAACAAATATATATTGAGCATCTGTTGTTGCCAGGCACTGTTCTAGACGCTTGGTATAATCAGTGAAAAAAAGTGGGCATAGATTCTGCTCTTAAGGAGCTAACGTGGGAGGGAGAGGAAGCAGAGGTAAAAAGGGACTGATTACCCAATAAGCAAGGTACGCATTGTGCTTACTTACCAATCTGTAGTAAGTCTCCACCGCCTCCTGCCTGTGTCTTGGGCAAGTTCCTCCACTACAGATGAGTAAGTAAACACAGTTAAGCCCATATGTACCTTGCTTACTGTAGCCAGGGCCTACCGTGCTCACTAGTTAATCCACGCCTGGAAGTTAACCACATTGTGTGTTGAAGGCGGTTAAGTGTTTTGGCAAAAGGGAGAGGGGCAGGCTGCAGTCTTAAATAGGGTAGGTCTCATTGAGAAAAGAAGCCCTGGTGACATAGTGGTGAAGTACTCAGCTGCTAACCAGTTCAAACCCACCAGCTGCTCCCTGGGAGAAAGATGTGGCAACCTGCTCTCATACAGATTATAGCCGAAGAAAACCAATAGGGTGGGTCTACTCTGTCCTATAGAATTACTATGAGTCAAACTAGACAGCAATGGGTTTGATTTTTTGGGTTTTTTTCTCTCATTGAGAAGGTGAGATCTTAAGCAAAGACTTGAAGGAGGTGGGGAGTCTACCAAGTGGCTCCCTGGGGGAAGAGCATTTTTAGACAACAGGAACTGCTAAAGCAAAGAGCCTAGGGTAGAGCCCTGTAACCAGGCCCTCATCTCCAGACCCCAGTTTCCCCATCTCTTCTAGGTCCCCTGGCTCTAAGTCCTGTCCAGCTCAAACATTCAGACTGCAACTCACAACGCCACCACCTACATCCCTCAGAATTGCCTAGTGCTCCCTCCCCACTGCCCATCAGCACCCCCACCCCACACCCCCCGTGGAGGAGGCTTCAGGCCATCTCTCAGGTTATCTGAATTCCAGAAAAGGCTGTGCCTGGAGCGCTGAGGGAGGTGGTGATTGGAGACAGATAGGGCTTATTTATAGATCAGGACAGTCTGTAGGCTGCTTTGCAAACCTGGCTCATCTTTGGAAGAACAGCCAGTCGCCGAGAAGATACTCCCAGCGGAGGTGCTCAGCTCATTTGCCAGCCTGCAGATCCAACTTAGCTGGGGAAGCCAGGAAATGACAGGAGCGCGGCAAATTTGTATTGAGAGTGCTTCCTAACTGGTTTCCCCGGCCACTTCTCCCCGTCCTGGAGCCCTGGTGGCACAGTGGTTAAGAGCTCAGCTGCTAATCAAAAGATCAATAGTTCGAATCCACCAGCTGCTCCTTGGAACCCTATGGCACGGTTCTACTTTGTCCTATACGGTAGCTGTGAGTCAGAATCAACCCAAAGGGCACCAAGTTTGGTTTGGTGCTCCCCGCCCCCATCTCTCCTCCACTCTGCCACGCAGGTCTGATCATGTCGTGTCTGTGCCTCAAGAATAAAGCCCGAAGTTCAAAACCTGACTTCATATCGTATGACCCCACTTACAGGAAATACCTAGAATAGGCAAGTATATAGAGATCAGTGTTTATTAGTGGTTATCAGGGGCAGATGGAAGGGACGGGGAAAAGACACAATGCTCAGCAGACACTGAGCTGCTGTTAAGGTGATTGGAAAATTCCAGAATGGTGATAGTTGAACAACATGATGAGCATGTATGTCACTGAACTAATACATGTGAAGACGGTTGAAATGGCAAATGTTTCGTTACCTATGTATTTACCACAGTAAAAAAAAAAAAAGTATTTAAAAAAAAAACTGACCAGCTTTGCCTCTCTTTTTTATCCAGAACTTTCCCTCCAAGCCCCTCTGCAAGACTCGCTGTGCCCCAAAACGCCTTTGCCCTGCCTCCTCTGCCCAAAGTGTCTCTATCCCCTTGTTCACCCGGCAGACTCCCCCCAACACACATACACTCTCCTTAACAGGTCAGTTCAAATGTCTCCTTCTCTAAGGAGGGCACAGCTTCTGGAGTCACCCTTCAAATCCTGTCTCTACCACTTACTGCCTTGGGCAAGTTCCTTAACCATGCTAAACTTTCGTTTCCTCATATATCAAATGAGAATGTTGTGAGAAGTTGTTGTGAGAATAGTGGGGGCTAATGCGTGTGACCACCATCCTTCTGTCAGTTTGACATACTGTGGTGGGTTGTGTGTTGCTATGATGCTGGAAGCTACGCCACCAGTATTTGAAATACTAGCAGGATCACCCAAGGTGGACAGGTTTCGGTAGAGTTTCCAGACTAAGACAGACTAGGAAGAAAGGCCTTCCAATCTACTTCCAACTATTAGTCAATGAAAACCCTATGGGTTACAACAGAATATGGCCCGATATAGTGCTGAAGGATGAGTCTCCTAGGTTGGAAGTTAGTCAAAATGCACAGTGGCTGCAGCAATGGACTCAAGCACATCAACCATCGTGAAGATGGTGCAGGACAGGGCAACATTTCGTTCTGTCATACATGGAGTCCCCGTGAGTCAGAGCTGTCTTGACAGCAACTAACAACAACAACAAGGGGCATGAAGAGCTTATCACAGACAGAAGAATATAATAAGTGGGGACACTGATACTATTTTTTAAAAAATATTCTTGTTATTACTGCAACAACAAGTAGTGCTACCGGCACCTCTGCTCACCCGGGCCAAATGGATCCTTCTTCCGTTGTGTCCCATACGTCTTAGTTTGGGTTCCCCTAAACATGGTGCTGGGTGCCCCAAAAGCAGATTTTAAGGACTTATACTCCAGTAGTTTATTTGAGATATGATTCCAGCAAAACCAACGAGGAAGCATGAGAAGGGAAACAGAGAAAAGTCAATTAAGGGTATGTTAATGAGATGGCTAACTTTGTGGGCACCTGAAGCTCAGTGTTCCTGGGGAGCCCTTAAGGAAGTGTGGGGGAAGACCTCAGAATTACTCCATCAGAGGACAGGGAGGCTGGGGCATTTATCCCCCAGTTCCCATTAGCGTCAGTTTGAGGGTTACCTACAGAAGCATCAACTCCCCTTCACTTCCAGATTGCACCTGTTTGCTGCAGAGCTCACACCGGTGGGGTCCAAGAAGCTCCCGACCCCCAGCCTGGCGAAATAGAAGAGAAATGCAGGCATTTGAGGGGGGAGGCTGTCAGTGTGCTGGGAAGTGTCCTCATGATGAGGTGATTCGGAGCAGAATATCAATAGCGTCTGCTATGCCATTTCACTTTATACATACTTGTATGTAAATATATATATATATATATTCTTTAGCCCCTACAACACTATTATAGCTATTAATTAGTGTTCATATCTTTCTCCTCTACTTGAAGGTGAGAACAGAGGTGTATCATATTCATCTCTGTATATCCACTCTAGCACAGTACCTAGCACATAGTAGGAGCACAATAAATGCTGTATTGAATAGAGTTGTAACAAAATGATATAAATTGAAATGATTCCAACTAAACCTTGAAAAGTACTATAGAGGTCCCACCATGGGGCTTGAAAGCTATTTCTGCAATGATGAAACACCGATAGTGACTTTTATGACAAATGATGCTCTCAAACTCTTCCAGCTTTTTAGAAAGAGAACAAAGTAGAGGAGATATATCTAAATTGATGGTAGATTGGTGTACTGTCCAAATGTTCATTGCCTCTCTCTACTGGGTCCCTTCTTACTGAGTTCTTCTCTGGCAGTGGATTATACTTCTACCCCACCCATCTCAGGCTTAACCACGTGACTTATTTTAGCCAATGAAATACAGTGAAACCTGCCAGAGCCAGAACTTGGTGGGACTGCCTTGTTTTTCGGGGTCTTGTAAGTTTTCTGCCTTTGACAGGTGCAGTCTTACCACTTTTCTATCGCTCGTTTTAGTGGAAAATAATTTGGTTTTCCTTCTCTGGCAAGTTTCCACCTTACACGGGTTCCGGCTTTCGCAGGTTTTACTGTATAAGTGGAAGCGACGTATGCCACCTCCAAGCAGAAGACTTAAGAGTGTTTATGTGCTTTTGCCATTTTTCTTTGTCCCAGAATGAAAGGAACATGGAACAGAGTCACAGCCAACCTTACTTAGCATAAATGTGAGCAAGAAACAAATCTTTGTGACTGTAAGCTTCTAAGATGTGGGTGTTACTTGTTACTGCAGCATAATGGAGGTTAAGCTGACTGATGCAACCCCATTTTCTCCTGTTTGGGACCTGAAGAGATGAGAAGGAGGAGATAGGGTCAACAGGAGGCAGGAACAGGTTGTCTCAAAGATGACTCCGCAAGCGAGCCGTGTAGACTCAGCATTTCCCATCTCCCCTCTGTGTCTAGAAGAATGTCTGCAATATAAAGTGAGAGATGGAGCTCAGGCAAAGCTACTATTTCCTCTCCTCCCATGAGGTGAGTTGTGGACTACTTACTGACTTCCTGGACAGAATGTAAGCAAGATGAGAGCGAGAATCATGTTTGTCTTGTTTACCAACCGTATCCATAGTACTGTACTCAATAAGTATATATGGAAAGCAGGAAATAAAAAAAGGAGGGAGGGAGAGAAGAAGTCAAGTACTCCAAAGTGTTAAATTTAAAAACAATCTACCTGGAAGTGCTCAGAAAAGAATTTAGTTTGTGGATCTAAAAAAAAAAAACCACTAATCAATAGGGCAAAGATTTGACTTCACTTATAACCTAAACAGTAAAGCAATGAAATGCTAGTTTTCATCTGTCAAGTAGACAGTGATATACTGGAGACCCAGTACTGTCCAGTCATGGCATATTTGCAAAGAAATGGCAACACTGCTCAAGGGAACTGGTAGAAACTAATGGCAATATCTGTCAAAAACTTTATAAGTTTTCAAACTCTTTGAGCTAGCAATTCCACCTCAAAGAATTTACCCCAGACGAATAATCACAGACGTACACAAAAACACAGCTAAAAGGATTTTCATTTCCAGAATTGTCTGTAATAGTGAAAAAAATGAACACAATCTACCTATCTAACAACTGGAGAGTAAATAATTAAACCATGGCTCATTCTCACAAGGGAATACCAGAAAGCCACTAAAAATGATTTTCTACAAGAATAGTTAACATCGTGGAAAATTGACTATGAAATATTGTTATATAATTTTTTTAAAGCAGGCACATGCACATATAAGCCAATAGATTTGATATGACCTAATAACTGTTTTGAGTGCTTTCCTGGGTAGCGCAAACGGTTAAGTGTTTGGCTACTAACTGTAAGGTTGGCAGTTCGAATCCACCCAGAGGCACCTTGGAAGAAAGGCTTGGCAATGTGCTTCAGAAAGGTCACAGCCTTGAAAACCTACTCGGACACACATGGGGTCACCATGAGTCAAAGTCAACTGGACGACAACTGGTTCTGTTTGTGTGTGTGTGTGTTTGTTTCGTTTTGTTTTTTAATAACTGTTTTAATGTAACAGAGAGAGAGAGAGAGAACCGGGAAGATAATTATAAGGCTGCTCTGGCAACATTCCACTTACCAAGGAGAAGGGACTGGAAGAAAGTGGAGCGTCACTCAGCTTGCTGCCTGTCCAAACAGGTTCTCTATTTAATATGAAAGGTCCTGAGATCAGGTGCCCCTGGGACACCTGTTTGGCTCAAGTCCCTACAGAGCCCATTTGGGACACGTAAATACCTGAAGAAAACACAGTTTTCCAACAAGAAAATACAGTCCAAGACCAGAAAAGGAAATGAAATGCTTCCTTGGTAAGTTTCTCGACCTCCAAATTTTCATCATTGAAATAAGGCTACCTGCTGGTTTATGTTGCTTGAGTACTAATTAAAATGAGTTGGTTCTATGAAGTTACCAAGAGATGTTAATAAGAAAAAAGATCCGTATATACACTGGGCTTTCCAATCTCTGATTGTTAGGTCCTTTTCTAGATCTCATTTCGTATTCTTCAGCTATCCTTTGAAGTGGGGCTGCTAGGTGGTACAAACAGTTAAGCGCTCCACTACTAACTGAATGTTTGGTGGTTTAAATCCACCTCGGAAAACATGCCTGGTAAACTGCTTTCTTGAAAACCCTATGGACGCAAGCAGCCATCCAAGACACAACAATTGATCTCCATTCACCTGGAACAACAGAGGAAGGAGAGTCAGGAATAGGAGGAGAAAATGGATATGTGGCTAATTACCTCCATGAACAACTGCCTTCTTTTGCCATGAGACCAGAAGAACTGGATGGTGTCCAGCTACCATTTGAACAATGTGATCAAAGATTGTATGGAAGAATCTTGATCAAAAGGGGAAAATGCAGAACAGAATTTTAAATTCTCATGTAATGCACACTTTCTGGAGTCATTGAGGCTGGATAAATCCCCAAAACTATTGCCTGAGATAATCTTGAAACCTTAAACCAAAAATATCCCCTGAAGTCTTCTTAAAACCAAACAATAGTTTAGTGTAACAAGTAAAGAATGTCTTCCTTGAGCATTGTGCTCTTTTAAGAACTATATGGGATCAAATTACTAAGAGTAACTCGAAAGATTAGATAAGAAGCTTAGGGGGCAGTGATTTTATGTTAATGAGGAGGAATAATTTGGAAAAGGAGGGTGAGAATGGTTGCACAACTTGAAAAATGTATCAATGTCATGGAGTTGTACGTGTAGAAATTGTTAAATTGGTGTGTGTTCTGCTGTGTGTATTCTCAACAACAGCAAAAGATAAATAAAATGAATTTTTGAAAAAATCCTGCAATACAGAAAGAAAAACAACCCTATGGAGCATTCTACTCTTCAACATGGAGTTGCCATGAGTCGGAATCAGCTCGTCTCCACTCAATGGCAACTCACTACAACAACATCCTTTGAAGTGGGATACAAGACATAGCTAAAGAAAGGAGAAGACTGAATGGAGAATCTTCATATTCACTCAAAAAACATATTCTGCTTTTTAGAGGAAGAGGGCGGCCTCTTCCCTTCTCTGGTTTTTCTTTGTCATGATAGGTTTAGAGGAACTTTCATCCCTCTGTCCACTCCCTCTGTTACTAGCTTCTCCTCAAGACAGAGAGACAAGGTCTTGTAATTGATCAGATCCGGGGATAATAATTTTTTTACTAGTGGATGGAGCCACTGCCCCTTCATTTCCTGCTTCCATGCCCAGCAGCCCTCTTCCTAAGTCCTCTGTCACAGGGCAGGGCCTGCCTAGACCAATTTCATTCTCCATGTCTGGTTCTCCATCCACTACTGGGTCTGTAGACTAGCTGACCATCCTTACCCATGCAGCTGGTTGGGTAACTGGACGACTTAGAGATGGCTCTGTAGACCCAGCCATCACAGATTTGAGGGAACAGGGAGAAGGAAGCCCCACTTTGGCCTTCTGACATGAGGTCATGCTCTCCTATCCAGCTTTTATCAGAGAAGGCCTTCATTTGAGAAGTTTGGGGGACTTGCAGATCATTAAGTAAGCTAATATTTTGTGCCCCTTTTGACTACTGTTCCTTAACTATGACTTTGTCAAGAACCCAAAGGGTAGCAGGGATGAGAGAGAGGATTTACTCCTACCCTGAATCTTAAATCTAAGCACCTACTATGTACCCGGTATTGTGCTAGGTGCTGAGCACACAAGGAAGCCACCATCCTTGCCCTTGAGGGACTTGAAGTCTGTGGTGGGAAGGCAGACATGCAAGCAAGTAAGTGTAATAATAAGTATAATACAGTGTGATAAATACTCCAGTAAAAGAAAACACAAAGTTTAGGGAAATAACAGAGAGAGTAAAAACATAATTGTGATGGGAGAGGTTCGGGAAGAGACTGGGAAGGCTTCACAGGAAAGGTGACATTGAAGCTGTTCCTTGAAGAGTGACTAGGAGAGAAGCAAGAGAAGGGGATTCTGGGCAGAGGAACAGCATGTGCAAAGAAAAAGAGGTGTGACCCTGCGTAGCATGTTCCAGGAGTAAAAAAGCATAGACTATTGGGGACATAGTGTTTTCCTTAACGATTTGCATAAGCTCTATAAATTAAGGCTATTACACCTTTGTCTACTAGTGTTATAAATCAGAGGCTTAATCTGTAGTGTATGGAGTTTAGGTTACAATGCAGAAAGCCAGAAGGAAAAGCGTGACCCTATTTTTACGCAAATAAAGCAAGCGATCTACATTTTTTGCCAACCTTGTCCTCCCCGAATGAGGTATTTTTGTAAGCGAATTATGCTAATATTTTTACAACATGTAAAAAATTGGCATAGCACAGTTACAAAAATACCCCTGGACGGGAGGACGTGGTTGGCAAAAAAACATAGAACACGCACGTTATTTGCATAAAAATATGGTAGTTAGGAGGCTATTCATCCACTGAGACACAGTGAAGACCTAAAGCAGTTCGGTAGCATCAAGAACGCATCCCCAAATGCAAAATGATACAACCATTTTGGAAAATGATATGGTGCTTCCTCAGAAAGCTAAAAATAGACATACCGTTCGATCCAGCAATCCCACTCCTAGGAATATATCCTAGAGAAATAAGAGTCGTCACTCAAATAAACATACACACACCTATGTTCATGGCAGCATTGTTCACAATAGCAAAACGATGGAAACAACCTAGATGCCCATCAACAGA
>NW_004443958.1:10758049-10786580 GCF_000243295.1 Trichechus manatus latirostris
AATTGGAAGAGCGTAGTCGATGTCACTGAACTGTGCATGCAGAAATTTTTGAAATGGTATATCTTTGGCTATGCGTATTTTCACCAAAAAAAAAAAGGTTGAGAAGGGAGAGGGTTGACATGTTGTGGGGCTGTTAACCAATGTCATAAAACAGTATGTGTACTACTGTTTACTGTTTCATGAGAAACTATTTGTTCCGTAAGCCTTCTCCTGAAGTACAATAAAAAGAAAAAAAGAAGGCATCCCAAGTGAGTTGTTCAAAGTCACATTTTAGTATGTGACAGAAGGTGAAAGTCAAACCAGAAGGTTAACATGCTGTTGTTAAGTGCCGCAGCGTCAATAACGAAACATTGCCCGGTCCTCTGCCATCCTCATGGTCATTGATATGTTTGAGCCCATTGTTGCAGCTACTGTACTAATCTGTCTGGTTGAGTGTCTTCCTCTTTTTTGCTGACCCTCTACCTTACCAAGCAACAATGTCCTTTTCCAGGGATTGGACCCTACTGATAACATGCTGAAAGTAAGTGAGATGAAGTCTCGCTGTCCTCACTTCTAAGGAGCATTCTGGCTGTACTGCTTCTAAGACAGATTTGTTCGTTCTTCTGGCAGTCCATGGTATATTCAATATTCTTCGCCAACACCATAATTCAAAGGCTAATGTACTGCATCTTAATGCTGTGCTTTCTCCCGCCTTATAGAGGAGTGCAGCATGGAAGGGGCCTCAGGTAATGAAAGGATGGCCTGCTTAAGGAGCTTTTAAAATGAGAGATATGGCAGTTTGAAAAGAAGTGTCTTCTTTACAGCTTCAATTAAAGCCCTACTTACTGTGGGATTCCATGTACTCAAATTTCAGTTGAGAAAGTCCTTAGTCAGAGAGTCAGTTTTCAAAAATGTGCTGGACATTTAATAAGGACTCATGGAGGAGGAGGAGATGGAGCTTCATGTGATCTTGGAGAATGAGTAGGATTTGGGTGAGTGGGGAAGAGGGTGCTGCAGAAGTCCCAGGAGAGGATTTCTTTATGCTTTTATTAAACCTTCACAAGGGCCCCACAGTTTAGGCTTAGCACACTTGCTCAGGTAAGTCTTCTTTGGTTTCAAGTAACAAAAATCAACTTAATAGAGCTCAGTGAAAAGGGGAGCATTTGTAGGAGAGATATTGGGGTGTCTCATGGACCATCACCTTAGTTCCAGCCACTTAAAGAGATTAGCTGGCTCTCTCTGAATCCAAATTCTGAGACACATCTGATTGGCCCAACTTAACTCACAGCTTCCCTCCCAGCCAATCAGCTCCTGCCTAGAGTCTTAGTCACATGGTAGAAACATAGCTCCTTTGGGTAACTATCAAAAAAGGTCATTTAAGGTGGGCTAGACCCCCACATTCATAGTCCTGTCAAGGGACTATGTTCCTTCTATCTTAGAAATTAAGATTCATCTCAAATATATGAGCACTTATTAAACCAGTTGCCATCGAGTCACTTCCAACTCATGGTACCCCACGTGTGTCAGAGTAGAACTGTGCTCCATAGGGTTTTAAATGGCTGATTTTCCAGAGGTGGATTGCCAGGACTTTCTTCTTAGTCACCTCTGGCTAGACTCAAACCTCCATCCTTTCGGTTAGCAGCTAAAAACGTCAACTGTTTACACCACCCAGGGAGACTATACAAGCGCGTAAAAACCTTAATTTGGTGTGGAAAGGAGAGTTTCTTTAGCAAATAGGAAGATAGGGTACCCAGTTAAATGTGAATATTTAGGGGAAAAAAATGTTTAGTCTACGTATGTCCCATGGAATATTTGGGACACTCTTAAACTAAAAAATTATTAGTTATTTATCTGAAATTCAAATTGAACTGCCAACCCTAGTGGGAAGGTGATGTTTTTGCAGGACTCTCAAATCTCAACAATCCCGAAATAATGATCACGTCTTTGGGAATTTAAATGTCCAAGACAGATGTAAGGGTTTTCAATATGCCAAACTGAGGACACATCGGGTGAACCAGCATCCTGAGAGCAAGCGATGGATCCGCATAATTATCACTGACTTAAATTGCTTTGTTGCACAGAGTCAGCTTATTAAATATGCATTTCAATTTTGGAGTAGTTGGCTAAAGAACTTGAGTATCAACAGATGGGAAATCCCTGGCTGCAGTTGTGACCTTAACCTGTCATGCTGGCTCACAGGACCACATGAAGGAGAACATTGTTATACTTCCTAATGGCATTCTCCACAGCCTTTAGACAGGGAGCTCTGGTCTACCTTGGGGCTAGGCTGGGAAGGTGAGTGACCACAGTGGCTACCTAGATGATTACATGGCCTCTTTGGCATACATCAGTCTCTTCATGTGACTTGGTTCTTCCCTCTGTATGAAAAGGATGCTGTTCTTAGAGTTAAACAAGCTTTAAACTTGGGTCCTGGTTCTACTACTATAAATCAAACAAGGTTTATGATTTTGAACAAATTATGAAACCTCTCTGAGCCTCAATTTCCTCATCTGTTTATTGGGGATAAGATTATCACTCATCTCACAAGGTCATTGGGAAGAGTCAATGACCTCTCTATTTAAGTGTAAGATCCTGTGGACCTCGATCCCTCAAACTTTTCCTAGTCTGTACACAACGACTGCTATTTTTGCTTGACTTGCCTCCCTATTTTCTGAGTCCCAAAGGCCAGTCATTCAAATAATGTCCTCCCAGCCACGCTAAAATGCGCAACTTGTTCACAATCCTCTTCTGCTAATCGCCAAACTTGTTGCTAGTGCCGTCAAGTCAGCCCCATCTCACGATGATCGTATGAATAACAGAACAAAACATTGCCTGGTCCCGCCATCTTCATGATTATTGCTATGTTTTCGTCTAACGAAAAAATTATTCATTGTTTTTCTGAAATTCAAATTTAACTGAGAGCCCTGTATCTTTTCTGCCAACCCCAGTCAGAAGGTGATACTTGTAGCTACTACGTCAATCCATCTCACTGAGAGTTTCCTTTGTTTTCACTGACGCTCTACTTTACCAAACATAATGACTGTCTTAGGCTGGGTTCTCTAGAGAAGCAAAACCAGTGAAACATATATGTATAAATATACAGAGAGAGATTTAATTCAAGGAAATGGCTCATGCAGTTGTGGAGGCTGGCCGGTCTCAAGTCCCTGGGTCAGGCACCTGGAAGCTAGAGGCTTCTCCTGACTCATGGTTGCAGGGGCTGACGAACCCAAAATCGGCAGGTCAGATGGCAGGCAGCGAGCTCACATCCCAAGGATTGGAGGTCAGATGATGACAAGTTGGGTGCGGGATTCAGAGTGAGAGTGAGCCTTACTGGACCATCCATTTACGTACCGGAGGCCGACCACAACCCCCAAGGAAACTCCCATTTTAACTGATTGGCTGCTCATAGCATATCTCATTATGAGGTAATTACATTATATTACGCTATGGAAAAACAATCAGTCCAATGGCTGTCAAACCACTGAGAGTCACAGCCTAGCCAAGCTGACACATAACATTAACCATCACAATGTCCTTTTCTAGATTCTGGTCTTTCTTGACAACGTGTCCAAAGTAAGCAAGCCTAAGTCTTGCCATTGCTTCTGAGGAATATTCTGGTTGTATTTCTTCTAAGACTGATTTGTTTGTCTTCTGGCAGTCCACAGTATATTCAAGATTCTTCCTCAACACCACAATTCAAATACATCAATTCTTCTCCTGTCTTCCTTTTTCAGAGTTCAGTTTTCTCACTCATATGAAGCGATTGACCTTAGAGATTTGTTATTCCACTCTACCTCTGTGGTTCAGTGCTTAAAAGCCATAGCTGCTAATCAAAAGGTCGGCGGTTTAAATCCACCAGCCACTCCTTGGAAACCCTATGGGGCAGTTCTACTCTGTTCTATAGGGTCACTGTGAGACAGAATCAACTCAACAGCAATGGGTTCTGAGTCACCCATCTTGCTGGCATAAAATCATAAAACCTATCTCTACTACCTAGCCCCACCTGGGTTCACCCTGTGCTTAGCAAGCCTTTGACTGCTGCAATGGACTCAGAGCTTGGAGGATTTCATGGTTGAAGCAGAAGCTGTTTTTGTTTTTTTGTTTTTTTTTTTTTTTTTTTGGTTTTTCCACATTGTACAATGTCAGGGAAGACGAATAGAGAAGACAGATCACTTGGAGTCCTATCTAATCCCTAAAGAAAGAGACACTGCAGGAGGAACTGAAAAGAAGGCTTTTGTGAGGGATTTTGTGAGGCAAGCAGGCACAGGTAACACTGCTTTGGGCTTAGTATGACCAAGCATGTGATAGACACACACACTAGTGGATGCAAGAGGATTCAGTTCTCAGTGCCCTTGTACTTGGATGGAGCCATGTGACCTGTTGTGACCAATGAGTGTGAGCCAAGGAATGTGGGCAGCCTCTTGAAACTGGAAAAGGCAAAACAAAAATAAATAGATTATTATTATTATTAGAAAGGGCACATGGCATTAGTTTTTGTTGTGTACTGTCAAGTCGATTCCAACTCATAGCTACCCTATATGACGGAGTAGAACTGCCCTGTAGGGTTTCCTAGGCTGTAATCTTTATGCGAGCAGATCACCAGGTCTTTTCTCTCAAGGAGTCGCTGGTGGGTTCGAACCACCAACCTTTTGATTAGCAGCCGACCGCTTAACCATTGTACCACCAGGGCTCCTTAGAGCATTAGTACAGGGTAAGAAATCATGTTTTCTGAGCATCCTTCCTTTCTCAGAATCCTTCTTTAAAGTCACCTACTTCTTAATGGTTACCAATTATGTCCTGGACATGGTGAAGGACACTTGATAGACATCACCTCATTCTCATTCCATTCTCGCAATAGCCCATGAGGTAATTTTTACATTTACCCTCATTGTGTTAGTGAGGAAACTGAGGCCAGTAAGCTTAGGCAAGTTGCTGGTGGTCAGGCTGACTGTGTTTTTGTCCCTTGCTTCTCTTTCCAACCTGCCTCCCTCCCCCTATGATTTCCTCAGCTCTCCTCACACCTCTGAATAGGCCTCTGGACCTTCACTACCCGTCTCAAGATCATTCATTCCTTCATTCATTCTACAAATATTACATTCATTTAGCAACTACTTGATGCACAATTAAGCATAACAGGCTTTAGGCCCCAGTTGAGAATGAGACAGAAGGGTGAGCCCTGATGTTTGCTACTGAGGCTGGTTCTGGGCTACAACCACGGCCTAGAGCCGAAGGTCTCAACTCCAGATTGGGTATGTCACCTGGGGCATTTGTTTTTAATTCTGAGGAAGCTCAGGCCCCAAGAAGAAAACCAAACCCCTTGCCATTAAGTTGATTCCTGGGTGGCACAAACAGTTTGCTTTTGCCTACTCAGCTAAAGATTGGCAATTGAACCCCCCCAGTGGCACCACAGAAGAAAAGCCAAACTATCTGCTCCTGTAAAGATTGTTTTTGTTCGTTGTCGTCTAGTCACTCCATCTCAAGCCAAGAAAACTCTAGGAAGCTGTTCTACTCTATAACACATGGGGTCATCATACCCAGGTCCCACCTTAGACCAACAGAATCAGAATCTTAGGGGCCGGTTCTGATGTGCAGCTGGGGTTGAGAACCACTGGCCTGAAAGGTCTGTACAAATCTCCTTTATGATGGAGAATCCAAGAGCTGGGTTGACTCAAGAGTCCCGTGAATTCTTCCTAGCTGGGTTGACATTCACTTCTGCCCCACACTACCCGTCTCCCCACCTGGAAGAGGTCCCTTCATCCAGCTACACCAGATTACATTTTCCAGAATGCTACATCCAGTTGCTCACAAAACCTCTTCCCCTTGGAATACCTGTTGTATGCCCCTGACCACCAGGGAAAGGTTACTGTTGAAGATCTTGGTTCAAGCATCACCTCCTCTATGGAAGCCTTTTCCAATCCTCCTTTCGAAGGATATAATGACCCTTTTCTTCCTTCTGTCCCCATGGCCTCATCAACAAGTGTAGTCTTCCACCATCATATCTTTGACACTGATTGCCCCTGTCCACAAGCTTGACAATGTACAGAGAAAACCACGGCCTCGATGATGTCACTAAAATCGGAAACGTGGCCTCCTCACCAAGCATCCTGGCTAAGGGTACAGTAGGGCTTAACTGTCATGTTAACAGACGCTTGGTTTTCAGAAATTACCGATCTAAAATTGATACTGACACATGAAAAGATAATAACAAAAGCTCTTCATCGGGCAAAATGAAGCTTATTTTATCTGCCACAAAATGGCAAACGTGGATAAACCTGGAGCGCATAAATTGTTGTTGATATAATCAAATATTAGGAATCCAACAACCCAGAGCATCAGATTTAGAGTGAAAAACTAGACTATAAGTCAACTCAGCCATTTTCTAAGAGTAAGACACTTAATCTCTCTGAACCTCAGTTTTCTCGTCTATAAAGTGGGGATTGTAACACTCCTCCCACTTTCTCCATCAGGTTGTTTTCAATCATTCAATAAAATAACACCTGGAAAAGCATTTTTTTTTTAAACTGTAAGCTCTATACAAATGTAAGAAAGAATTTTCATTTTCTTCCTAATTACTTGTATTTTTCTTTTTCCTTAAATTGATAGCAACACTTTTACATTTGTATGAAACAGATCAAGGTGTTCATTCAGGAATAATTAATTAAGCAGAAGAGTTTGTTTTAGAAAGACTATGTGATGTTGTTAGGGGGATGGTATGAACTTCTTGGGGAAAAAAATGTAAAATAAATGATTTTATTTTGCTGGGACTCTTCCATGAAAGTTGTAACAGAAAATCTCTTGCACCTGAACAATACAATTATATTTAAATTATAAATAATAACCAAAGGGTGAGATCAGCTAAAGAGAGTAAGCAAGGGAAACCAAACGAGTTGCCGTGGAGTCAGTTCTGACTCATGACGACCCCATGTGTGTCAGAGTAGAACTGTGCTCCATAGGGTTTTCAATCATTGAGTTTTCAAAAGTAGATCACCAGGCCTTTCTTCTGAGGCACCTCCGGGTGGACTCAAACCCTCAACCTTTCGGTTAGCAGCCAAGCATATTAACCATTTGCCTCACCCAAGGACTGCTGTAACAAGGGAAAAGACATGATTAAAACTGGAATTTGAAAAGAGTTGAAGATCCAAAGCAGGAAAAAAAATTACTGATGTTTTTGATTCTCCTCTTACTTCCTTATTCACTGTGGTTCTGTCCCTGTATGAACTAAACCTTTGCTTTTTGATAAACACAAGAGGTTGATGCGTATGTGCGTATGGGTGTGAATGGGTTATGCTTCTAGTCTTTCTGGGATTTTTGTTTGTTTGCCTGTTTGGGTTGGAGTATGTAATTTTATTTTTGATAAAGTAATATATGCACGTCATATTAAAGTCTAAGAGGACTGTCGGCGCTACATGAGGCTAAGTCACAGCTCTCGCTAGAGGCTGGGTAGAGAAACATGGACTGCTTCCAGATGACTATTCAGAAGTCACAGCTACCAAGAGAGGTATCAATTTTCTTAAAAGTATTGTTGAGTTGGAAGGAATCTTAGAGATCATCTATCCAACCCTGTGTTCCTCCTCATTTTACAGATAAGAAAATCAAAGATGACCAGAGAGGGAAAGTGACTTGCCTAAGGTCACACAGCTATTAATTTTACAAACCTTCCCTAAGCATCTACTATATGCAAGGCATTATTCTATTGCCTGATGTGGTTCCAAAATGAATAAAGCATAATCTCCTGCCCCACAAGTTTATAGTCTAACAGAGGCACATGAGAGTCCGTTAACACAAGACAAAGTAAAATCAGGGCTAAAGAGAAGTGCTTGAGATTGGTGACAGAACCGAGAGGAGTTTGTGTTTGGAAACTAGAAAGGGTTTTACGAGGAACTTGACATCAGAGGTGGGCATCAGAGGATAGAAGGATCTGGGCCACATCACGCCCACACTGATGTATTTATTATACCGCCCGCCCTCTCGGGCAACCCTCTTGGGAAATCACTTCAAAATACCAGCCAATTAAAAAATATTTAAGACAAGAAGGGAAACTGAGAAGAAACACAGGCTAGGAAAGGACAAGCAGAAAGCAGTCGCCTTGAGGGTGATAAGGAACATCTTCTCTAGAAAAACACACACACACACACACAACACTTCTGCTTGTGCAAAAATAATAATAATTTAAAAAAACCCGCTGCCGTCAAGTTGATTCCGACTCATAGTGACCCTATATGACAGAGTCGAGCTGCCCCATGGGCTTTTCAAGGAGTGGCTAGGGGATTCAAACTGCCAACCTTTTGGTTAGCAGCCAATCGCTTAACCACTGTGCCACCAGGGCTCCATAGTGTTCATTAAAAATGCAAAAAGCAAATCCAAACAGGGTTATATCTACGGGTACAGAGGTTAGGACTCTCAGGTATATTTTTAAAACTAATTCATTTTTTTTATTATTTCTTTAATTATACCCTTTCATGAAATGTGTTCAATTCATCAGATGTATTTTTAATTTATTTTATTTTTGTCATTGAGAATATACACGGCAGAATATACACCAGTCCAACAATTTCTACATGTATAGTTCAGTGACACTGATTACATTCTTGTAGTTGTACAATCATTCTCACCCTCTTTTTCCGAGTTATTTCTCCCCCATTAACATAAAGTCACTGCCCCCTCAGGTTCCTATCTGATCTCTCAAGTTGCCGCTGTCAATTTGATCCCATATAGATAATTCTTAAAAGAGCACAATGCTCAAGGCAGACATTCTTTACTAATTAAGCTAAACTATTGTCTGGTTTTAAGAAAAATTCAGGGGATATTTTTGATTTCAGGGAATGTGCCCGATCTCATCTGATCTCATATATATTTTGGGGGGACACAAGTAAATCCATAACATCACCTGTGGGCTGCAGGTACATCAGGTGGTGTGCAATAAGCAAAGAACCTCATGATACGGCCAAATACCCTCAGCAACTACTGAATAGACGCTAGAATCTGGGAAACCCAACTATAATGGCTGCTTCACCATATCCCCAGGCAAATAGTAGCAGCCTCACATCAGAGAAGAGAAGAAAGAATTTTCCTGGCCCGGGAACATCTCTAGCAAAGGCTCCACCAGCAAAACCCTGCAAAATCCACTCTCAAAGCAACATATGAGGTCACCAGGCCAAATCATTAGATTTGAAATTCTGAAGCCAAGAAAGGGAGGAACGGCCGCTGAAATGTGACTGACATCTTGACTGCTGGGCTCGGCAAACAGCGCCAAGGATTTTGTCTTTGTTCACATGACTGTGACAGGCAAATCGAAATATCTCCGGGTCAGACAAGTAGAGTGGCAAAGGTGAAGTTAAGCGGGTCATAGGTTTCTCAGCCTGCCTTCCTTAGAGGGGCTAGGAACAATTAGTGGCCTAATAAGATGTGCTTAGAAACTAGCAGCTAGGATTTACTAACGTTTACTCTGCGCAGGCGCCAGGATAAGTACTTGATATGCATTTGTCTCACTGGAGGCTCACAAAGGCCATATAAATCGGTATAATTATCATTCTCATTTTACAGGTGAGGAAACTGAGGCTCAGAGATGGTAAACAATCTGCTCAAAGGTTCCATTGCTAATAAGTAGTACAGATGGAATTTGAAGCCAAGCAAACTAACTCCTGAGCTCACACATTTAACAGCTCTTATACTGTCTACGGGAGTGCCTTGGTGGTGCAATGGTTAACGTGCTCGACTGCCAACCAAAAGGTTGAAGGTTCAAGTCTATCCAGAGGTATTTCGTAAGCAAGGCCTGGATATCTACTTCTGAAAAATCAGCCACTGAGAACTCCCTGGAGCACAGTTCTACTCTGACACACAGTCGTGAGTTAGAATGGACTCAGCGGCAACTGGCATAGTGTCTCGCACAGAGCTGGTGGTAGCGGGGGGAGTGGGGTTGGGGAGCAGAACTAGACCCTGGACCTGCCTAGCTCTAAAGCTCAGGTATACACAAAACAGCCCATCTCTGTGGGCCCTTGGCAATAGCAAATGGCCAGGCAGTGAACGTGTGTGCCCTCCCCACCCCACACCCACCTATACATACACCTTGCTTTAATGCCTGCTTTTTGTCCACGTTTCTTTACAAAGTGTTCTTTAGGGACTGTAGGCCCAGGGATCTGAAATATCCAGCGCGGGGGTCTCAGTGCTGCCCCCATGTGGTCTATGCCAGAAGGGGCCGGCAGAATACTGGTTTTGACAGGTGAGGCACAGAGCCTGTCTGAGCAACCAGGCAGCAACCCATGAATTCCAAGGCGTGGGTCATCCCAGAAAAAGGTACAATGTTCATGGAGAGATCTAAGTCCCAGCCAGACCTGGGCCTCATCCTGGCCCACACCACCCTCACCTCCTCTGCAGCTGTGTAATATTGGGAAAGTTATAGCTACAACACTTGTTATGGATTGAATTGTGTCCTCCCAAAATATGTGTTAGAATCCTAAATCCTATACCTGTAGATGTGATCCTGTTTGGAAGTAGAGTTTTCTTTGTTATGTTAATGAAACCATACCAGTGTAGGGCATATCTTAAACCTAAGCACTTTTGAGATATCAAAAGAGTAGATTAGACACAAACAGGGTTAGATTACCCAATGAGCAAGGTAAGCATGGGCTCACTTGTGCTTACTTACTAATCTGTAGTGAGCAATTTCACGTGGTTTTCACCACATCAAAACATATGAAATTGTTCACTGCAGATTAGTAAGTAAGCACAAGTAAGCCCGTGCTTACCTCACTTACAGAGTCATCCGCCCCTGTCAGTGACTGTACATTTGAAAAGAGACTTTGATTCTGTAGGAAGGTGCTGTAGGTTTGGGAGGGAGACAGACGCCATACCCAGAAGCAGAGTCTTTGATGTGGTGGAAAAATGAGAAATTGTTCACAACAGATGATCTGGTAAGCAAGGTAAACATGTACTTACCTTGCCTATTGGATAATTCGCCCCTGGGCACAGAGACACACATAGGGGAAGACAGATACTGTGTGAGGTTCATCTACCAGCCAAGGTAACAAGGAACACCTCGTGCTACATGGAAGGAATCCAGACAGCCGAGACCCTGGTTTGGACTGTTAGCCTCCAGAACTGTGAGAAAATACATTTCTGTTCTTTAAAGCCACCCACATGTGATATTCATGTTACAGCAGCACTCGGTAACTAAGATGACATTTAAGATCAAAAATTTGCCAGATTTTCCAGTCAGGTACCTAGCAGGTCCTGAAAGACCTGGGCTTTGAGCAAGTGAGGCAAAAGCGTCACCAAAATACAAGCGAAGCATAAGGTCTTATTTGCGAAAAACAGAACTTCAGGAAGCGGGGGTGAGGAGTGTAAAGTACAGATGACCCACAGGGAAGGGGGATGGTCTTGGAGAAAGGAAAGGGTGAGAGGAGAGCCATGCCAGGGGGTGAAACCATGCGCTTCAGTAAGGAGGACTGGGGCCCCTCGAGTGCAATAAAGAGCCACCCAAAAGGGAACCAGCTCTGAACATGAAACCTGCCCGAGATGGCAGCTAGAAGCTAGACTTGATGGAGTTCCATCCTCATAGCCTCACCTAAGGGCCCTGTGCAAAAACTTCTTAAGCAGATATAGAGGTTGCTCACCTCAAGCATCAGTTCCAAGGTGCAGTGTCATTGGGGCCAACTCCTGAGCACCTCCTCTGAAGCCTGGGAGACAGAGACCACATGGGCCACACTACAGGAGGACAGTTAGCAAGATATGCAGGGATCACAGGATCACAGTCCTTTAGGGAAAGAGCTTTGACCCAGGTTAGGGCTCCAGTGACTTCACAGATGGGTCTGAGCTGGCAGTGTTGAGTTGATAATAATAATAAAGACTCATTGAGAGCTTAGCATATGCCAGTTACTACTCTAAGCATTTGCATGCAGTAACTCATTTAATCCATCTATAAAATAGAGATGATGTGATTATGTTATGTATCACACAGATGTGAATATTAAATGAGATGATGTATGTGAAATGGGTTTTTGTGAAACTGATGATGAGGGGTAGAATGGTGATGGTAGTGATGACAATGGTTGTGATGGTGATGGTGGTGGCCACGGTGGTGGTGGTGATGGAGGTAATGACAGTAATGGCAGTGATGATGGTAGAGATGATTATGATGATAATGGTGATGGTAATATGCATTAGTGCCATGGGTAAAGATAGAGATTCAAAGTTACACACAGGCCTGGGTTCAAATCCCAGCTCCACCACTTACTCATTACATGACCTTAGTCAATCAACTTCTCTGAGCTTTGGTTTCCTTATCTATAAAATAGGAATAATTGTACTTCCTTGTGATGTTGTTGTGAAGAGAAAATGCATGTCAATTTCTTAGCACAGCAGCTGGCACTAGACACATGGTGGCTACTATAGAGGAAGAGGGTGGTGGGGTGGCAACATGGCAAAGATGGGGTTCCCAGCAGATGCCAAAAGAGCTCCACAGTAGGAGGTAAGCCAGCTCCTGATCACACTCTGCATAACTCTTCAAGCAGAGACAACCGTAGGTAACTTTTCTTTGAGGGAATGTTTCCAACTGGCTACATTTGGTCCCAAGGAGCCCTGATGGCACAATGGTTAAGCACTCAACTGCTAACTGAAAGATTGGCGGTTCGAACCCAACAGGTGCTCCTCAGGAGAAAGACCTGGTGATCTTCGTCTATAAAGATTACAGCCCAGAAAACCCTACAGGGCAGTTCTACTCTGTCACGTGGGGTGGCTATAAGTCAAAATCAACTCAGTGGCACCTAACGACAGCAACAACATGTTTAGTCCCAAGTGCTCAGGAAGACCTTCCGCGCTCACCACAGTCCGCGCCCCACTCACTTAACCATTAACCAGGCTGGCCCTAGCGAACCTGGGAAACAGACAAAGGTTACCTCTGGAGTTATTGCACCACCCTTTCTCCCCCATCCCTGCATCCTGTGGCTTCAAGCTCTCCTAGTCAGCAAGGACCCCAATTTGTGCCACCTCCTTCCCCCTCCCAGACCACGTCTTTCACCTTTCTGTGTCCAGTCAAAATTTGCCACTTGGTCTTCTATGACCTTAAAGCTAATAATAATAACAATAATAGCAACAACAGCTAACATGTAGTGAGTGCTTATTATATTCTGTGGATCAATTTGTTTAACCCTCATAACCACCCTGTGAGTTGGGTGGAATTATTAGCCCCATTTTACAGGTGAAGATAGTCAAGCTCAGAAGGGTTAAGTAACTTTTCCTAGGTCACACAGCTTGTAAATTGCAGACCTGGTACCTTACTGGAGGTATGTTTGATTCCGGATCCTAGGCTAATCCCACCATATGATGCTGCCTACCTTTCAGAGACTGAATCCACAGGGGCGAGGGGATTGATGGAATAGGAAGGACTTGTTGGGTGAAGAATGTGTTTGGCTGCTTATCAGATGCCCCTAGAAAAAGAGCTCTCTACCACCAGGTTCTCCGGAGGCACTGGCCTGGGATTATGAGGGACTGACTGTCATGGATCTTAGAAATAGTGTGTCAACTCCAGGTTCAAAAAAGTGCCTTCTGAAAAGAGGAGCTTTTAAAAAGGAAATGTTGTGGTTTTATATCAGCAGTTCCACTTCTAGAATCTTATCCTTCAGATATATTTACACATGTGTGAATTGACATATGTACAAAGTTACTCACTGTTTGTAATGGCAAAAAAAAGGAAACAATCCAAATGTCTATCATTGGGGGACTGGTTAAATAAATTGCCGAATATACATAGGATGAAGTACTCTGCAGTCATTTAAAAAAATAAAAAAGGATGAGGAATCTCCACTAGTAGGGATTTGGAATGATCTCTGCAACATATTACTAGGTGAAAGAAACAAAAATAGCATGTATGTTATGCTTCCACTTGTGTTAAGTATGGGGAGCAAGGAAAATAAATACATGAATTTTCTCGTATATGCATGGACTGCTTCTGGAAGGATACACAAGAAGCTGGTGCCAAGGGATCTCAATGGCTGGGAGACCAGAGTGGGACAGGGACTTTTTGCTCTATCCCACTATGTCCCTAATAAATTTAGGCATCTATACCAAAATAAATTAAATATATATATACACACACATATATATACACATATATACATACTCATTGAACCCAAGGCCGTCGAGTCAATTCTGACTCATAGTGACACTTATAGGACAGAGTAGAACTGCCCCATAGGGTTTCCAAGGAGTGGCTGGTGGATTAGAACTGCCAAACTTTTGGTTATCAGCCAAGCTCTTACCACTGCACCACCAGGGCCCCTATATACCTACATATACACATATATATACACATACAAATTCAATTAAAGAAAGAGATCCATATTAGTGCCCAGTCCAAAGAAAGGTGATCAAACAGAACGCACAAATTATTGAACAGTATCATTAATAGCACACGCAAGTAAAATTTTGCTGAAGATCTTTCAAAAACAGTTGCAGCAGCACACCAACAGGGAACTGCCAGAAATTCAAGCTGAAATCAGAAGAGGATGTGGAACGAGGGATATCACTGCTAATGTCTGATGGATCTTGGCTGAAAGCAGAGAATACCAGAAAGATGTTTACCTGTGTTTTATTGACTATGCAAAGGCATTCTACTAGGTGGATTATAACAAGTTATGGATAATATTGTGAAGAATGGGAATTCTAGAACACTTAATTGTGCTCATGAGGAAACTGTACATAGACCAAGAGGCAGTTGTTTGAATAGAATAAGGGGACACTGTGTGGTTTAAAATCAGGAATGGTGTGTAATAGGTTGTATTGTTTGAACAGAATAAGGGGACACTGTGTGGTTTAAAATCAGGAATGGTGTGTACGAAGGTTGTATTCTTTCACCATACTTACTCAATCTGTATGCTGAGCAAATAATCTGAGAAGCTGGACTATATAAAGAAAAACGCAACATCAGGATTGAAAGAAGACTCATTAACAACCTGCAATGAGCATATGATACAACTTTGCTTGCTAAAAGTGAAGAGGACTTAAAGCACCTGCTGATGAAGATCAAAGACTACAGCCTTCAGTATGGATTACACCTTGACATAAAGAGAGCAAAAATCCTCACAACTAGGCCAATAAGCAACATCACAATAAACGGAGAAAAGATCGAAGTTGTCAAGGATTTGATTTTACTTGGATCCACAATCAACACCCATGGAAGCAGCAGCCAAGAAATCAAAAGACACATTGCATTGGGCAAATCTGCTGCAAAAGACCTCTTTAAAGTGTTAAAAAGCAAAGATATCACTTTGAAGACTAAGGTGCGCCTGACTCAAGCCCTGGTATTTTCAATTGCTTCATGAGCATGCAAAAGCCAGACAATGAATAAGGAAGACTGAAGAAGAATTGGTTCATTTGAATTATGGTGTTGGTGAAGAATATTGAATACACCACGGACTGCCAGAAGAACGAAGAAATCTGTCTTGGAAGAAGTACAGTCAGAATGCTCCTTAGAAGTGACGATGGCCAGACTTCATCTCACGTACCTTGGAAGGACCCATCCCTGGAGAAGGACATCATGCTTGGTAAAGTAGAGGGTCAGCCAAAAAAAGGAAGACCCTCAACGAGATGGATTGACACAGTGGCTGCAACAATGGGCTCAAGCATAACAATTGTGAGGATGGCGCAGGACCGGGCAGTGTTTCTTTCTGTTGTACTTGGGGTCCCTATAATTCAGAACCTACTTGGTGGCACCTAACAACAACAGCACACATATACATACATATACATACGAATAACCACAAAGGAATTTTCACAATATATTACTGAAGACTCTGGACATGGCCTCAGAAGCTTTGAATTTGATTACTGTTTCTGACATCTTGGAAAAGCTACTTGATGTTTCTGAATCAGCTTTGCTCAATTATGGGGTGTTGAGAGGGGGAGGGGTGTCTTGGTTTCCTAGAGCTGCTATAACAATTTACCACAAATTAGGGGGCTTAAAGCAACAGAAACTTATTTTCTCACAGTTCTGGAGGCTAGAAGTCCGAAATCAAGGTGTCGGCAGGGCCATTCTTCCTGTGAAGGTTCTAAGAGAGGATCCTTCTTTGGCTCTTCCAGCTTCTGGTGGTAGCCAGCAATCCTTGGCGTTCCTTGCCTTGTAGCTGCATCACTGCAATTCCTGCCTCTGTCTTCACAAGGCCCTGTTCCGTCTCTGGGTCTGTCTGTGTTCACACAGCCTTCTTATAAGGGACACCAGTCACTGGCTTTAGGGCCCACCCTAATCCACTATGACCTCATCTTAACTAATTATATCTGCAAAGACTCTATTTCCCAATAAGGTCACATCTTGAGGTTCCAGATGGACATGAATTTCTGGGGGACACTATTCAACCCTCCAGAGATAGTGATAACTACTCCTCAGGGATGTTGAGAAGATGAAAAGACAAAACATGTTTGTTTCTTCATTGTTAGATGTTTTGTTGAGCACTTACCCTGGGCAGGAACACTGGTGGCACAGTGCTTAAGAGCTATGGTGAGCTATGGCTGCTCATCAAAAGGTTAGCAGTTCAAATCCACCAGCCGCTCCTTGGAAACCCTGTGGGGCAGTTCTACTCTGCCTATAGGGTCCCTATGAGTTGGAATTGACTCATCTGCAGTGGGTTTGGTCTGGTCTTTGGTCTGGTACTCTGGGCCAGGCCCTTGGATCAGCATTGTGTGTTAACAAAGGGGGCCCAGCAGATATGCCCCACATCATACATCACAGGCTTACGGTCTAGTGGGGAGGTAGACATTTAACAAGTAATACACGGCCATGCAGTCACGTGTTGTGATAAACACCGCAGCAGGGACACCCGGCTCTGGGAGAGAAAAGACTGCTGGGTCCTAATTTTTGTCACAGCCCAGGGAAGGCCTTGGTGGGAAAGTGCCTCCGGTAAGGTTGGCGTGAGGTTGAAGTGCAGTCCCACTACGTGCACAGAGCCTGGCGCCTCACGTGCACTGCAGATGACTTAGCAGCAGCAGCGGCAGCCGTAATAGTGGTGCATTTCTGAAAAAAAAAAAAAAAACACCCTAGAGCAGGAGTCTGCAAACTATGAGCCCCGGGCTTGGCCCACAGCCTGTATTTGTACTACCACAAGCTAAGAATAGCTTTCACTTTTAAATGGTTGGAAAAAATCCAAAGAGGAAGAATATTTCATGACACATGAAAATTTTTAAAAATTCCAATTTCAGTGCCCATAAATAAAGTTTTATTAAGACACAGCCACTGCCATTCATTGATATATTGCCTACGATTGCTTTTGTGCATAACTGTGGAGTTTGGCGGTTGAAACAGAGACCTAATGGCCCAGAAAGCCTAAAATGTTTACCATCTGGCCCTTTACAGAAAAGGTTTGCAAACTTCTGCTCTAGTGAAAGGATTGCTGTTGTACGGGGCCTGGAGTCGATTCCAGCTCATAGCGATCCCATGTAACAAAGTAGAACTGTCCCATAGAGTTTTCTTGGCTGTAATCTTTAGGGAAGCAAATCGCCAGGTCTTTCTCCAGTGGGGCTGCTGGGTGGGCTTGAACCAACATTTCAGTTAGCAGCCGAACGTTTAACCATTGGGCCTCCTAGGCTCCTTAGTGAAAGGATTAAAGAGGCCCGAAGATTCAGGCAGGAAGATCCCTTGGGAGGTTCTTGCATAGTCTGTGCAAGCAATCAATAACAGTGAAAATGGAAAGAGAGATGGGAGAGTGATCCTGGGAGTGTTTTGAAAACTAGGAAGGGCTGGCAAATGCTGGGCCTTCCTAATGTTTCCTATATTGGACACGGTAGTGACGAATTCTCTCTGCAAGACTTAAGAGGCTTTTGTGGTTCTGACATCAGCTCTAACATTCTGCGATTCTGGGAGCCTTTATGATAACAGTAGAGAATGACTTCAGACTCTGGTGACTGGCGAGCTGATGGCTTTGCAGATGTGTGTCTTCCGAGCAAGCCCAGTGCCAGGGTATAAATAGAACCCAGTAGTCACTGGGAAACATTCCTGGGGCTGAGGTCATCCTCCCAGCATGGCGGGCCCCAGGCAAGTGCCGCGTCCATATCTGAGCCCCACACCTAGCCCAAGTCAGGAAAATATGATAGCAGTTGATAGGGGAACCACGAAGTTGACTGGAGAATGTTGTTGTATGCCTTCAAGTCGATTTCGACTCATAGCGACCCTATTGGACAGAGTAGAACTGCTTCATAAGGTTTCCGGGGATGTAATATTTACTGGAGCAGAACGCCAAGTCTTTTCTCTCCCAGAGCTGCTGGTGGGTTTGAACTGCTGACCTTTTAGTTAGCAGCCAAGCTCTTAAGCACTGCGCCACTGGGGCTCCATATATATATTGAGTGCTTAATCATTTGCGCCACCTAAGGAACATATATATATACATACATATATATATATACACACACATATGGCGCAAATGATTAAGCACTCAACTACTAGCCAATAGGTTGGTGGCTCAAACCCACCCAGGGGCTCCTCGGAAGACAGGCCTGGCAATCTGCTTCTGAAAGGTCACAGCCTTGAAAATCCTATGGAGCAGTTCTACTCTGCACAGATGGGGTCACCATGAGTCAGAATCGACTTGACGTCAATTAACAACAACATATATGCATGTGTGTATATATATATATACACATATATATCTATATATCTGTATCTGTATATATGTGTATGTGTATAATGTAGGCATACATATATACAAAAATGTTCACAGTGCTTTCTTCTGGGAGCTAAAATTGAGTAGTACCTATCTAGCAT
The DNA here is from genome assembly GCF_000243295.1 of Trichechus manatus latirostris. Taxonomy (NCBI): domain Eukaryota; kingdom Metazoa; phylum Chordata; class Mammalia; order Sirenia; family Trichechidae; genus Trichechus; species Trichechus manatus. The sequence continues at coordinate 10,776,774 of NW_004443958.1, forward strand.
ATTTTTTTATTTAGTTATGCTTATGCATTCCTTCAACAGATATATTTCATTTATGTGGATTTGCTAAATTTTCAGCATTGAATATGTATCATTTTAGGCATGAAATGATAGTAATAGGTAACATTTACTGAGCACTCACTTTGGGTCAAGCACTACCGTTCAGTACTTTACATGAATTATGCCAACATTCCCAGGAACTAGGTATTATCATTAACCCCCTTTAGTATCCATAGATAAGGAGACTAACATTCAGAGAAATGAGGACCCGAGCTGGAATTCAAACCCCAGAACCTCTATGCTATAGTCACCAACTAATAGATAAATGTATGCATCATGATAAATACATACATTCATTATAAAGAATAAAGCAGCACATTCACTCATGTTGTCTCATTTGAGGCTTATAAAAATCCTATGACGGAAACTAGCAGGCATTACTGTTGTCAGGTCCCACTGAGTTGCTGTCGACTCGTAGTAACCCCATGTAGCAGCTGTAAAATGAAGTCACTGAAGCTTATAAAGTTTGCAGTAGTCAGTTTAAGTTCACAGACTCAATTCAGAACCATGATGTAAATCCAAGTCTTGTCACCACAAGCCCCGGCTATTACTATGTCCCTTCTTCATCATTTATTATTGTAAGATGAAGATAATAGTACCAGCTCTGCCAACCTTACAGGGGTAGGTAAGGATCAAACCAGACAGTGAGATCAAATATGTAATAAACCCTGAATTTTCCCCATTTTACAAACTACCAGCTCCTGCTAAGAATTTAAAAACATCAAGTCCCAGGTATGACCCTACCACAGCTGTGCGTTTTCATCTCAAGGCATGGGACATTTTATATCAAACCATGGGGCGAGGAGATGCAGACATGGAAGGAAACAGCACCTGTCTAGCAAGTTCCTTTTTACCCGCCACCTCCAGGTATTCCATAAAGCAATATGAACGTTCCAAAAGGTCACCTCTGTCCCATTCTATTACGGGAGGTTATGTTCTTAGCAACTGTTCCATGTCACAGTTGGTAAATTGATAATTTAGTAGTTTTTCGTTTCTTTTAAGTGTGTTATAATGGAAAAATTAACTAAATACACCTTATGGAAGGATATGTCCCCAAATTATCACCAATGCCTGATGAAACTAAAAATTATTTTCTTTTTCCACTTGTTTTTTGCTTGCTCTCTGTATTTTCTATTTTCTTTTCTTGTTCATTAACAAAATATTTATCCAGTGTGCACACACACAGATCAGACAGCTGGCAGGGGTGACTGCAATTCAAATCTCAATTCCAAATCCTTACTGCCCTCACCACGTCTCCTTTGGGTTCATAAGCCAGTGTGGATTTGTTGTCTTGTCACTCCATTAGGTTAAGGGCTCCTCAGGGTTAACACTGTGTGTTTTATTTCTCCTCCTGCCATTTCTAAAATTTTAAGGCTTCCCAGCCAGGCCTGATGTTGTTGTTAGCTGCCATCAAGTTGGCCCCTGACTCATGGCAACCCCCTGAGTTACAGAGTAGAGCTACTCCGTAGGGTTTTCTTGGCTGTAATCTTTACGAAAACAGTTCACCAAGCCTTTCTTCCAAGGAGCCACTGGGTGGGCTCAAGACACTAACCTACTTCTCACCAAATCATGAAGCAGAAGCTATCCCCACCACCACCACCAGGACTCTAGAAAACACCACACTGAACTCTGAACTCTTGTCCTTTCTTGGTTTTGAAGTCACCAGCCAAAACTTTGAATCCAGGTTCTACTACTTCCTGGTTCCATGTCACTCTGGAGAAGTTTTTTTTTTCCTCCTTTCGTTTTTGTTTCGCTTTACATGTATGATTCAGTGACACTGAATTACATTCATCATGTTATTCAACCATCACCACTACATGTTTCCAAACTTTTCCATCACCCTTAACAATCTTTGACCTTCCTGAACCGCAATTTTGTCATCTGTAAAATGGAGAACACAATACCTGCTGGGTAGGATGGTTGTAAGGATTTGACATGCTGATGCATATGAAGAGCTGGCACAGTGCTAGGCACCTAGTAAGGGCTCAAAACTTGATTGCTGCTAATAAAAGTCATCCTGAGAAGTGCTGAGGCTGCTCTAAGCTGGATGGAGCTCAGGTTAACAGAAAGTTGGAACTATGCAATGGTTAAGAACTCTGGCTCTACTTTTGAGCAGCTATCCAAGATATGATAATTGGTCTCTACTGTCCTGGAGCAGCAGAGAAAGAAGGAGACCCAGGAATCAGAGAAGGAACTGGACTACAGGTCTAACTGCGTCCATGAACTACTGCCTCCTTAGCCTTGAGACCAGAAGAATTGGATGGTGCCCAGCTACCATTACTGAACATTTCAGTCAAGGAATCAATGGCTGAATCCTGATCAAAAGGGGTAAAATTGTGGAACATAATTTAAAATTCTTCTAGAATCCAGACTTAATGGATCTCTTGAGACTGGAGGAACCCCCGAATCTGTCACTCTGAGAAAATCTTCAAACTATAAACCAAAATTATCCCCTGAAACCATCTTTAAACTAAACAACTGTTTAGCTAAATTAATAAAGACTGTTCACCATGAGCATTGTGCTCTTTTAAAGAATTATCTATATGAGACAAAATGTCAACAGTAACTCTAAAGCATAGATGAGAAGTTTAGGGGATAGTGAGTCTAAGTCAGTGGTGATGAAAACAAGATGGGTAGAGGTAGCGAGAACACTGACACAACGTGAAGAATGAATTATACATGTAGAAATTGACGAATGGGTGTATGTTCTACTCTGTATATTTACACCAAAGTTTTTTTAAAAAAAGAACTCTGGCTCTAGCCTGTAATGAACCTGATTTAAATCCTAGTTTCTCCATTTGCCTTAGGCAAGTTACTAAGTCTCTCTGAGACTTGACTTCCTCATCTGTAAAATGGGCATACTAATAAAACTTACCTTAGCAGTGCTTCTCAAAATGTGCTCCAGGGACCCTGGGAGGTCTGTAAGATCCTTACAGGGAGTCCTTAAGCTCAAAACTATTTTCATAATAATACTAATATGTTACTCTCCCTTTTCACTCTCATTCTCTTACAAGTGTAGAGTTTGCCATAGGCTGCATGACATGTAGTGGAGTCCTTGGGTGTCGCAAATGATTAAGTGCTTAACTACTAACCGAAAGGTTGGAGATTTGAACCCACTTAGCTCTGCCTTGGAAGTAAGACCTCCTGTGGAGCGGCTGGTTGGTTTGAACCACTGACCTTTCAGTTAGCAGCCAAGCTGTTAACCACTGCGCCATCAGGGCTCCATATATATATACATAAATATATATAGTTTTTAAGTGTCACAAATGGTTAAGCACTCAACTACTAGCCAATAGGTTGGTGGCTCAAACCCACCCAGGGGCTCCTCTGAAGACAGGCCTGGCAATCTGCTTCTGAAAGGTCACAGCCTTGAAAATCCTAAGGAGCAGTTCTACTCTGCACACATGGGGTCACCACGAGTAGGAATCAACTGAACCTCAACCAACGACACATGACATGTAATGAAGTTGTTGCTCTGATGGTTAATGCTCGTGCCGAAAATTTTTTTCAGTTTTAATTCCTAACATGGGGTAAATGCTAATATATATAACCCACATAAACAAAAGCTATTTGGGGTCTGCAATAATTTTTAGAGTTTAAAGGGGACCTGAGACCAAAAATAATTTGCGAACCACTGTCTTATAGAGTTGAAAAGATTAAAGAGCAATTGGCATATACATACAAAGCACGCAGTAAGCATTACCCTTATAAATATTGATTCCAAAGCTCCTGAAATCATCAGATAAGGGCCTGCCCACTTCACCTACACATAAAGCAAGCTGGGATCATAGCAATTAATGCAAAAGTCACTTGTTTGATTCCCTGCTGCTTGTTTATATGATGAAGGTTCAGTCCATGCTAAACTTTGAACAGTTTAGAGATACTGCGGCCCATCAGAAACTCCACAGTGTTATCAGTGAGATCCAAGTGCCTTGAAGACAGGTGAACTCAGTAGAAATTCCAGAGGGTTATAAGCTGCCTGGCTCCTCATCCTTCCCATCCTACTAATCTCTCACCCAGCCAGAAGCAGGTGATGATGAAGTGGAAGTGGGGCTTCCTTCCTTATAGAAAATCCTCCTAAGTGATCAGCCACCAAGAGGAGGTGCAGCCACAAAATGGAATAGCTTCCTTAAGGTTTGAGTCATTTCTGTGGGAACAGACTCAGGATTATAAGAAAGTGTGGGGGCAGGGGAGAGAGGGGCTGATCTGAAAGGGCCTAATAGTAAGCAATGTAAGAAGGATAAAGTTGTGAGTTTTCACGTTTTTCTTTCTTTTTCTCTTACTATTCTGGCACTCTTGAAGAAGAAAAAAAAAAGCATCCCTAAATTCTGATATTGATGGCAAATAAATGAGGATCTTAGACAGTAGGTATCAAATGAGTTGGAGAAAGATGCAGCACCACCTGGATTATAGTCGCCAAGGAAGTTCTAACAGGATCCTGGAAGAGCCGGGACAGTTCGACCCCCAGGATGCCAGCATCACTCAAGAGATCCCCCTCCCGGGCCAAGGCCATGTTTACTGCGCTGTTAAAACAACGAGCAAACAAACAAACCCTACATCAGCAGTAACGGAACAAACAGGTGCAGGCCAGTAAGAAAGTTTTGCATATGTGCTATTTTTATTTTAAAAATATCTGGGGAGCCAAGGGATTATGATAGAGAAATGAGATTCCTAGGGGAGAGCTTGAAGGAGCCCTGGTGGTACAATGGTTAAGCACTCACTGCTAACTGAAAGGCTGATGGTTCCAACTCACCCAGAGGCCTCTACAGAAAAGACCTGGCAATTTGCTCCCGTAAAGATTGTTTTTGTTAGGTGGCATCGAATTTATTCGGACTCATAGCAACCCCATGTGCAAAAGAACGAAACACTGCCTGGTCCTGCGCCATCCTCAAAATCATTGCTATGTTTGAGCCCATTGTTGCAGCCACTGTGTCAGTCCATCTCATTGAGGACCTTCCTCTTTTTCACTGAAACTCTAGCAAACATGATGTCCTTCTCAGGGGACTGACTGGTCTCTCCTGATAACATGTCCAAAGTACATGAGACGAAGTCTCACCATCCTCGCTTCTAAGCAGCATTCTGGCTGTACTTCTTCCAAGACAGATTTCTTCGTTCTTCTGGCAGTCCATGGTATATTCGATATTCTTCACCAACACCGTAATTCAAAGACATCCATTCTTCTTCGGTCTTCCTTATTCATTGTCCAGCTTTCGCATTCATAATATGGCTTGGGTCAGGTGCACCTTAGTCCTTAAAATAATATCTTTGCTTTTCAACACTTTCAAGAAGTCTTTTGCAGCAGATTTGCCCAATGCAATATTTCATTTGATTTCTTGACTGCTGCTTTCATGGGCATTGATTGTGGATCCAAGTAAAATGAAATCCTTGACAACTTCAATCTTTTCTCCATTTATCATGATGTTTCTCATTGGTCCAGTTGTGAGGATTTTTGTTTTCTTTATGTCAAGGTGTAGTCCATACTGAAGGCTGTGGTCTTTGATCTTCATCAGCAGGTGCTTCAAGTCCTCTTGGCTTTCAGCAAAGTTGTATCATCTACATTTTGAAGGTTGTTAATGAGTCTGCCTCCAATCCTGATACCGCATCCTTCTTCAGATAGTCCAGCACTAGGATTATTTGCTCAGCGTACAGATTGAATAACTATGATGACAAAATACAACCATGTGCACCTTTCCTGATTTTAAACCACACAGTATCCACTTGTTCTGTTCGAATGACTGCCTCTTGGTTTATGTACAGGTTCCTCATGAGCACAATTAAGTGTTCTGGAATTCCCATTCTTTACAATGTTATCCATAACTTGTTATGATCCACAGTCGAATGCCTTTGCATAGTCAATAAAACACAGGGAAGCATCTTTCTGGTATTCTCTGCTTTCAGCCAAGATCCATCTGACATCAGTAATGATATCCCTTGTTCAACGTCTTCTTCTGAATCTGGCTTGAACTTCTGGCAGTTCCGATGTACTACTGCAACCGTTTTTGAATTATCTTCAGTATAATTTTACTTGCATGCGATATCAATGATATCGTTTGATAATTTCCGTATTTGTATTCTGTGAGATCACCTTTCTTTGCAATGGGCACAAATATGGATCTCTTCCAGTCGGTTGACCAGGTAGCTGTCTTCCAGATTTCTTGGTATAGATTAGTGGGTGCTTCCAGCACTGCATCTGTTTGTTGGAACATCTCAATTGGTATTGTGTCAATTCCTGGAGTCTTTTCTTTTTTTTTTTTGCCAATGCCTTCAGTACGGCTTGGACTTCTTCCTTCAGTACCATAGGTTCTTGATCATATGCTACCTCCTGAAATGGCTGAACATCAACCAATTCTTTTTGGTACAGTGACTCTGTGTATTCCTTCCTTCTTCTTTCGAGGCTTCCTTTGTCATTCAATTTTTTGCCGATAAAATCTTTCAGTATTGCAACTCGAGGCTGGAATTTTTTCTTCAATTCTTTCAGCTTGAGAAATGCTGGGAGCATGTTCTCTCTTGGTTTTCTAATTCCAGGCCTTTGCACATTTCCTTATAATTCTTTACTTTGTCATCTCAAGCTGCCCTGAAATCTTCTATTCAACTCTCTTACTTCATCGTTTCTTTCTTTAACTTTAGCTACTCTTATGTTCTTATGTGAAGCCCTGGTGGCATAGTGGTTAAAACCAAAAGGTCTAGAGTTCAAATCCACCAGCAGCTCCTTGGAAACCTAGGGGGCAGTTCTACTCTGTCCTATGAGTAGGGATTGACTCCACGGCAATGGGTTTGGTTTTTTGTTTTTTTTTAATGCTCTTATGTTCAAGAGCAAGTTTCAGAGTCTCTTCTGACATCCATTTTGGTCTTCTTCTTTTTTAAATTCCTGTCTTTTTAATGGCCTTTTGCTTTCTTCATGTATGATGTCCTTGATGTCATCCCACCACTTGTCTAGTCTTTGGCGTCATTAGCGTTCAATGCGTCAAATCTATTATTGAGATGGTGTCTAAATTCAGGTGGGATATACTCAAGGTCATACTTTGGCTCTCGTGGACTTGTTCTAATTTTCTTCAGCTTCAACTGGAACTTGCATATGAGCAATTAATGGTCTGTTCTGCTGCCGGCCCCTGACTTTGTTCTGACTGATGATATTGAGTTTTCCATCATCTCTTTTCATAGATGCAGTCAATTTGATTCCTGTGTATTTTATCCATTGAGGACCACGTGTATAGTGGCCGTTTGTGTTGTTGAAAAAACGTATTTCCAATGAATAAGTCATTGGTCTTGCAAAATTCTATCATATGATCCCCGGCATCATTTCTATCACCAAGGCCATAATTTCCAACTACCAAACCTTTTTCTTTGTTTTCAACTTTGCATTCCAATCACCAGTAATTATCAATGCATCTTGATTGCATGTTTGATCAGTTTCAGACTGCAGAAGTTGGTAAAAATCTTCAATTTCCTTATCTTTGGCATTAGTGGTTGGTGCATAAATTTGAATGATAGTCATATTAACTGGTCTTCCTTTTAGGCATATGGATATTATCCTATCCCTGACAGCGTTGTATTTCAGGATAGATCTTGGAATGTTCTTTTTGATGATGAATGTGATGGCATTCCTCTTCAACTTGACATTCCCACCATAGTAGACTATACGATTGTCTCATTCAAAATGGTCAATACCAGCTCACTAATGCCTAGGTATCAGTCTTCAAGCGTTCCATCTCTTTTTTGACAACTTCCAGCTTTTCTTGATTCATACTTCGTACATGCCATGTTCCGATTATTAATGGATGCTTGCAGTTATTTCTTCTCAGTGAAAACTTTATGGAGAGCAGCAAAACATGTCTGATATAATGCCAGGAGATGAGCCCCGCAGGTTGGAAGGCATTCAAAATACAACTTGAGACGGAGTAAAGCTTTGGGGACCTTCATTTGCTGATGTAGCATGACTCAAAATGAGAAGAAACACATAAACAGTACAGCCTAGGAAACTCCATGGGGCAGTTTTATTCTGTCTTATAGGATCGCTATGAGTCTGAATCTACTGGAAGGCACCTAACAACGTCTAAGTCGAATCCACTCACTGGCATTCAACAACAGGGGGGAACCTTAGAAAATTCTTTTAGCAACCTTCTCCCTAGTTTAGGAAACGAAAATGCCAGAAGGTCACCAGTGCTTTGGCCACGCAGTTAGCCTCCAAGGCCGGCCGTCCCCACCTCAGTCCTCGCCGCTGGCCACTGCGCCGCCCAGGGCCACCTGTTGTTACCATCGCGCCCAGAGCCGAGTCGGAAACCTCCGCTAGAGTTCGTCCTAATTCTCCGGAGCCAAAGCTAGCCTGGAAGCCCCGACGCGACCGCCTGCAATCCGCCGCGAGGGCTGGGTCTCCGCAGAGCCTCCTAGCCCCAGGCTCCCTTTGTTTTCTCTCGGCGCTCAGTGTCAAAACTAGACCTAGACAGCATCCCCTCGTCCCTGCTTCGCTCCAGCGCGCTCGCGCCCAGCCCACAACCCGGAGATGCTGGGGCGTTAAGATGCCTGCCGAGATGAGTTGGGCTGCATCCATTGGTCAGGTGTGCGCTGCGCAGACAGGTGGCCTTGTGAGGTCCAGAAGCCTCCCCGGGATCTCCAATCCACGGAGCTGGTTGGCCAAGCACTGTTGCGGGAGCGCCGCGCAGAGGACGCAAATTCACCGCTCCCGAAAGCCCCAGGCGAAAGACAGAGAAATCTCGGCCCGCCTTTGCTCTAAGGCGCCCGAGGGGATCCCCGGGGCGGCCGCGTGTAGAGTCCCTCCAGCCCAGAACGCCAATTCCAAACTCCAAAGTGCCTCGCCTCACTTCCGAGGGACTTCCCTGCGACCGCCGCAGGGGTGTGCGTTGCAGAGTCTGCGAATCCCAGCGATCGCTGCCCGGGAAGAGTTGGAGTCGGCTCACGGGATGTCTGTTTGTTTATTGGCTCTTAAGGAAAAAGTTTTAAGATCGTTATCTAGCTCAGACCTGGCGCAAGCGGGAACCCCAGACTCTCCCCTGCGAAAGTGATTCCTTTCCAGTCGTTACATAAGCGAGGGCTTCTTATGCTCCCCACCCCAGCTCTCTCATGACCGTTCCAGGAATAAAATGTGACTTGCTTTTTCAAAAAAAAAAAAAAAAAGTTATTTTCTTGAGCCCGAAACGTGCGAGGGCGCAGGCAGCGCCCCAGGCGCGCGGCACCCCAACCCATGGGCAGCCCCCTGCGCCGCCGTAGGTTCGCTGGCTGTGAGCAGAGGCGCCCCGCGGTTCCTCCGCCTGCCACTCCACGTGGTCAGGAGCAACAGTTTGTTGAGCTCATCAGTGACACCTTGAACTTTTCATAAAGAAAATGGGTATTGCACCGGGCAGGCTTGGCCGCGGCCGCCGCGCCGGGTCGTGCTTAATATTCAATGATCTCGCTGCGCCTCCCCTCCTCTTCCCGCAGAAATGCCGCGGAGTCAGTTACTGGGCACCTCGGACTTTTAAGTTCATTGACCGCCCCCCACCTTGGCTAGTCCCCAGCGCTTCTAAGGCTATCCTCCCCCCGCTCCCGCCTGAAAATGACATTTCGCCGGCGTCTCCGGAGGGGGCCGAATTTCACTTAGTAAGTTTCTGCGGAACCCGAGCCAGGGTGGCAGCTCGGGTGGTGGTATCGTATGCAAATACGCATGCTGACGTTACAGATCATGTGGGTTTTGGCGTAGATTCCCCACTGATCGAGGCATTTTTTCCCCTTCTTTTTTTTTTTTTCTTTTTCTTC